>NW_028170516.1:0-479471 GCF_963971535.1 Notolepis coatsorum
CGAGAACACACTTTATTAATGAAGAATAGTGTTGTTACAGTGAGAACACACTTTATTAATGAAGAACAGTGTTGTTACAGCGAGAACACACTTTATTAATGAAGAACAGTGTTGTTACAGTGAGAACACACTTTATTAATGAAGAACAGTGTTGTTACAGCGAGAACACGCTTTATTAATGAAGAACAGTGTTGTTACAGCGAGAACACACTTTATTAATGAAGAACAGTGTTGTTACAGCGAGAACACGCTTTATTAATGAAGAACAGTGTTGTTACAGTGAGAACACGCTTTATTCATGAAGAACAGTGTTGTTACAGAGAACACACTTTATTAATGAAGAACAGTGTTGTTACAGTGAGAACACACTTTATTAATGAAGAACAATGTTGTTACAGCGAGAACACACTTTATTAATGAAGAACAGTGTTGTTACAGAGAACACACTTTATTAATGAAGAACAGTGTTGTTACAGTGAGAACACACTTTATTAATGAAGAACAGTGTTGTTACAGTGAGAACACGCTTTATTAATGAAGAACAGTGTTGTTACAGCGAGAACACGCTTTATTAATGAAGAACAGTGTTGTTACAGCGAGAACACGCTTTATTAATGAAGAACAGTGTTGTTACAGCGAGAACACACTTTATTAATGAAGAACAGTGTTGTTACAGTGAGAACACACTTTATTAATGAAGAACAGTGTTGTTACAGTGAGAACACACTTTATTAATGAAGAACAGTGTTGTTACAGTGAGAACACACTTTATTAATGAAGAACAGTGTTGTTACAGTGAGAACACACTTTATTAATGAAGAACAGTGTTGTTACAGCGAGAACACACTTTATTAATGAAGAACAGTGTTGTTACAGTGAGAACACACTTTATTAATGAAGAACAGTGTTGTTACAGTGAGAACACACTTTATTAATGAAGAACAGTGTTGTTACAGCGAGAACACACTTTATTAATGAAGAACAGTGTTGTTACAGTGAGAACACACTTTATTAATGAAGAACAGTGTTGTTACAGCGAGAACACACTTTATTAATGAAGAACAGTGTTGTTACAGCGAGAACACACTTTATTAATGAAGAACAGTGTTGTTACAGCGAGAACACACTTTATTAATGAAGAACAGTGTTGTTACAGTGAGAACACACTTTATTAATGAAGAACAGTGGTGTTACAGCGAGAACACACTTTATTAATGAAGAACAGTGTTGTTACAGCGAGAACACACTTTATTAATGAAGAACAGTGTTGTTACAGCGAGAACACACTTTATTAATGAAGAACAGTGTTGTTACAGCGAGAACACACTTTATTAATGAAGAACAGTGTTGTTACAGTGAGAACACACTTTATTAATGAAGAACAGTGTTGTTACAGCGAGAACACACTTTATTAATGAAGAACAGTGTTGTTACAGTGAGAACACACTTTATTAATGAAGAACAGTGTTGTTACAGCGAGAACACACTTTATTAATGAAGAACAGTGTTGTTACAGCGAGAACACACTTTATTAATGAAGAACAGTGTTGTTACAGCGAGAACACACTTTATTAATGAAGAACAGTGTTGTTACAGTGAGAACACACTTTATTAATGAAGAACAGTGTTGTTACAGCGAGAACACACTTTATTAATGAAGAACAGTGTTGTTACAGAGAACACACTTTATTAATGAAGAACAGTGTTGTTACAGCGAGAACACACTTTATTAATGAAGAACAGTGTTGTTACAGTGAGAACACACTTTATTAATGAAGAACAGTGTTGTTACAGCGAGAACACACTTTATTAATGAAGAACAGTGTTGTTACAGTGAGAACACACTTTATTAATGAAGAACAGTGTTGTTACAGCGAGAACACACTTTATTAATGAAGAACAGTGTTGTTACAGCGAGAACACACTTTATTAATGAAGAACAGTGTTGTTACAGCGAGAACACACTTTATTAATGAAGAACAGTGTTGTTACAGTGAGAACACACTTTATTAATGAAGAACAGTGTTGTTACAGCGAGAACACACTTTATTAATGAAGAACAGTGTTGTTACAGAGAACACACTTTATTAATGAAGAACAGTGTTGTTACAGCGAGAACACACTTTATTAATGAAGAACAGTGTTGTTACAGCGAGAACACACTTTAGTAATGAAGAACAGTGTTGTTACAGTGAGAACACACTTTATTAATGAAGAACAGTGTTGTTACAGCGAGAACACACTTATTAATGAAGAACAGTGTTGTTACAGCGAGAACACACTTTATTAATGAAGAACAGTGTTGTTACAGTGAGAACACACTTTATTAATGAAGAACAGTGTTGTTACAGCGAGAACACACTTTATTAATGAAGAACAGTGTTGTTACAGTGAGAACACACTTTATTAATGAAGAACAGTGTTGTTACAGCGAGAACACACTTTATTAATGAAGAACAGTGTTGTTACAGCGAGAACACACTTTATTAATGCAGAACAGTGTTGTTACAGCGAGAACACACTTTATTAATGAAGAACAGTGTTGTTACAGAGAACACACTTTATTAATGAAGAACAGTGTTGTTACAGCGAGAACACACTTTATTAATGAAGAACAGTGTTGTTACAGTGAGAACACACTTTATTAATGAAGAACAGTGTTGTTACAGCGAGAACACACTTTATTAATGAAGAACAGTGTTGTTACAGCGAGAACACACTTTATTAATGAAGAACAGTGTTGTTACAGCGAGAACACACTTTATTAATGAAGAACAGTGTTGTTACAGAGAACACACTTTATTAATGAAGAACAGTGTTGTTACAGTGAGAACACACTTTATTAATGAAGAACAGTGTTGTTACAGCGAGAACACACTTTAGTAATGAAGAACAGTGTTGTTACAGTGAGAACACACTTTATTAATGAAGAACAGTGTTGTTACAGTGAGAACACACTTTATTAATGAAGAACAGTGTTGTTACAGCGAGAACACACTTTATTAATGAAGAACAGTGTTGTTACAGTGAGAACACACTTTATTAATGAAGAACAGTGTTGTTACAGTGAGAACACACTTTATTAATGAAGAACAGTGTTGTTACAGGGAGAACACACTTTATTAATGAAGAACAGTGTTGTTACAGCGAGAACACACTTTATTAATGAAGAACAGTGTTGTTACAGCGAGAACACACTTTATTAATGAAGAACAGTGTTGTTACAGCGAGAACACACTTTATTAATGAAGAACAGTGTTGTTACAGTGAGAACACACTTTATTAATGAAGAACAGTGTTGTTACAGTGAGAACACACTTTATTAATGAAGAACAGTGTTGTTACAGCGAGAACACACTTTATTAATGAAGAACAGTGTTGTTACAGCGAGAACACACTTTATTAATGAAGAACAGTGTTGTTACAGTGAGAACACACTTTATTAATGAAGAACAGTGTTGTTACAGCGAGAACACACTTTATTAATGAAGAACAGTGTTGTTACAGCGAGAACACACTTTATTAATGAAGAACAGTGTTGTTACAGCGAGAACACACTTTATTAATGAAGAACAGTGTTGTTACAGTGAGAACACACTTTATTATGAAGAACAGTGTTGTTACAGCGAGAACACACTTTATTAATGAAGAACAGTGGTGTTACAGCGAGAACACACTTTATTAATGAAGAACAGTGTTGTTACAGCGAGAACACACTTTATTAATGAAGAACAGTGTTGTTACAGCGAGAACACACTTTATTAATGAAGAACAGTGTTGTTACAGCGAGAACACACTTTATTAATGAAGAACAGTGTTGTTACAGTGAGAACCCACTTTATTAATGAAGAACAGTGTTGTTACAGCGAGAACACACTTTATTAATGAAGAACAGTGTTGTTACAGTCGAGAACACACTTTATTAATGAAGAACAGTGTTGTTACAGCGAGAACACACTTTATTAATGAAGAACAGTGTTGTTACAGCGAGAACACACTTTATTAATGAAGAACAGTGTTGTTACAGCGAGAACACACTTTATTAATGAAGAACAGTGTTGTTACAGCGAGAACACACTTTATTAATGAAGAACAGTGTTGTTACAGCGAGAACACACTTTATTAATGAAGAACAGTGTTGTTACAGTGAGAACACACTTTATTAATGAAGAACAGTGTTGTTACAGCGAGAACACACTTTATTAATGAAGAACAGTGTTGTTACAGTGAGAACACACTTTATTAATGAAGAACAGTGTTGTTACAGCGAGAACACACTTTATTAATGAAGAACAGTGTTGTTACAGTGAGAACACACTTTATTAATGAAGAACAGTGTTGTTACAGTGAGAACACACTTTATTAATGAAGAACAGTGTTGTTACAGCGAGAACACACTTTATTAAATGAAGAACAGTGTTGTTAGAGCGAGAACACACTTTATTAATGAAGAACAGTGTTGTTACAGCGAGAACACACTTTATTAATGAAGAACAGTGTTGTTACAGTGAGAACACACTTTATTAATGAAGAACAGTGTTGTTACAGCGAGAACACACTTTATTAATGAAGAACAGTGGTGTTACAGCGAGAACACACTTTATTAATGAAGAACAGTGTTGTTACAGCGAGAACACACTTTATTAATGAAGAACAGTGTTGTTACAGCGAGAACACACTTTATTAATGAAGAACAGTGTTGTTACAGCGAGAACACACTTTATTAATGAAGAACAGTGTTGTTACAGCGAGAACCCACTTTATTAATGAAGAACAGTGTTGTTACAGCGAGAACACACTTTATTAATGAAGAACAGTGTTGTTACAGTGAGAACACACTTTATTAATGAAGAACAGTGTTGTTACAGCGAGAACACACTTTATTAATGAAGAACAGTGTTGTTACAGCGAGAACACACTTTATTAATGAAGAACAGTGTTGTTACAGCGAGAACACACTTTATTAATGAAGAACAGTGTTGTTACAGCGAGAACACACTTTATTAATGAAGAACAGTGTTGTTACAGCGAGAACACACTTTATTAATGAAGAACAGTGTTGTTACAGAGAACACACTTTATTAATGAAGAACAGTGTTGTTACAGCGAGAACACACTTTATTAATGAAGAACAGTGTTGTTACAGCGAGAACACACTTTAGTAATGAAGAACAGTGTTGTTACAGCGAGAACACACTTTATTAATGAAGAACAGTGTTGTTACAGCGAGAACACACTTTATTAATGAAGAACAGTGTTGTTACAGCGAGAACACACTTTATTAATGAAGAACAGTGTTGTTACAGCGAGAACACACTTTATTAATGAAGAACAGTGTTGTTACAGCGAGAACACACTTTATTAATGAAGAACAGTGTTGTTACAGCGAGAACACACTTTATTAATGAAGAACAGTGTTGTTACAGCGAGAACACACTTTATTAATGAAGAACAGTGTTGTTACAGCGAGAACACACTTTATTAATGAAGAACAGTGTTGTTACAGCGAGAACACACTTTATTAATGAAGAACAGTGTTGTTACAGCGAGAACACACTTTATTAATGAAGAACAGTGTTGTTACAGCGAGAACACACTTTATTAATGAAGAACAGTGTTGTTACAGCGAGAACACACTTTATTAATGAAGAACAGTGTTGTTACAGCGAGAACACACTTTATTAATGAAGAACAGTGTTGTTACAGCGAGAACACGCTTTATTAATGAAGAACATTGTTGTTACAGCGAGAACACACTTTATTAATGAAGAACAGTGTTGTTACAGCGAGAACACGCTTTATTAATGAAGAACAGTGTTGTTACAGCGAGAACACGCTTTATTCATGAAGAACAGTGTTGTTACAGAGAACACACTTTATTAATGAAGAACAGTGTTGTTACAGTGAGAACACACTTTTTTTATGAAGAACAATGTTGTTACAGCGAGAACACACTTTATTAATGAAGAACAGTGTTGTTACAGAGAACACACTTTATTAATGAAGAACAGTGTTGTTACAGCGAGAACACACTTTATTAATGAAGAACAGTGTTGTTACAGTGAGAACACACTTTATTAATGAAGAACAGTGTTGTTACAGCGAGAACACACTTTATTAATGAAGAACAGTGTTGTTACAGCGAGAACACACTTTATTAATGAAGAACAGTGTTGTTACAGCGAGAACACACTTTATTAATGAAGAACAGTGTTGTTACAGAGAACACACTTTATTAATGAAGAACAGTGTTGTTACAGTGAGAACACACTTTATTAATGAAGAACAGTGTTGTTACAGCGAGAACACACTTTAGTAATGAAGAACAGTGTTGTTACAGTGAGAACACACTTTATTAATGAAGAACAGTGTTGTTACAGCGAGAACACACTTTATTAATGAAGAACAGTGTTGTTACAGCGAGAACACACTTTATTAATGAAGAACAGTGTTGTTACAGTGAGAACACACTTTATTAATGAAGAACAGTGTTGTTACAGTGAGAACACACTTTATTAATGAAGAACAGTGTTGTTACAGGGAGAACACACTTTATTAATGAAGAACAGTGTTGTTACAGCGAGAACACACTTTATTAATGAAGAACAGTGTTGTTACAGCGAGAACACACTTTATTAATGAAGAACAGTGTTGTTACAGCGAGAACACACTTTATTAATGAAGAACAGTGTTGTTACAGCGAGAACACACTTTATTAATGAAGAACAGTGTTGTTACAGCGAGAACACACTTTATTAATGAAGAACAGTGTTGTTACAGTGAGAACACACTTTATTAATGAAGAACAGTGTTGTTACAGCGAGAACACACTTTATTAATGAAGAACAGTGTTGTTACAGCGAGAACACACTTTATTAATGAAGAACAGTGTTGTTACAGTGAGAACACACTTTATTAATGAAGAACAGTGTTGTTACAGTGAGAACACACTTTATTAATGAAGAACAGTGTTGTTACAGTGAGAACACACTTTATTAATGAAGAACAGTGTTGTTACAACGAGAACACACTTTATTAATGAAGAACAGTGTTGTTACAGCGATAACACACTTTATTAATGAAGAACAGTGTTGTTACAGTGAGAACACACTTTATTAATGAAGAACAGTGTTGTTACAGCGAGAACACACTTTATTAATGAAGAACAGTGTTGTTACAGTGAGAACACACTTTATTAATGAAGAACAGTGTTGTTACAGCGAGAACACACTTTATTAATGAAGAACAGTGTTGTTACAGCGAGAACACACTTTATTAATGAAGAACAGTGTTGTTACAGCGAGAACACACTTTATTAATGAAGAACAGTGTTGTTACAGCGAGAACACACTTTATTAATGAAGAACAGTGTTGTTACAGCGAGAACACACTTTATTAATGAAGAACAGTGTTGTTACAGTGAGAACACACTTTATTAATGAAGAACAGTGTTGTTACAGCGAGAACACACTTTATTAATGAAGAACAGTGTTGTTACAGCGAGAACACACTTTATTAATGAAGAACAGTGTTGTTACAGTGAGAACACACTTTATTAATGAAGAACAGTGTTGTTACAGTGAGAACACACTTTATTAATGAAGAACAGTGTTGTTACAGCGAGAACACACTTTATTAATGAAGAACAGTGTTGTTACAGCGATAACACACTTTATTAATGAAGAACAGTGTTGTTACAGCGAGAACACACTTTATTAATGAAGAACAGTGTTGTTACAGTGAGAACACACTTTATTAATGAAGAACAGTGTTGTTACAGCGAGAACACACTTTATTAATGAATAACAGTGTTGTTACAGCGAGAACACACTTTATTAATGAAGAACAGTGTTGTTACAGTGAGAACACACTTTATTAATGAAGAACAGTGTTGTTACAGCGAGAACACACTTTATTAATGAAGAACAGTGTTGTTACAGTGAGAACACACTTTATTAATGAAGAACAGTGTTGTTACAGTGAGAACACACTTTATTAATGAAGAACAGTGTTGTTACAGCGAGAACACACTTTATTAATGAAGAACAGTGTTGTTACAGTGAGAACACACTTTATTAATGAAGAACAGTGTTGTTACAGTGAGAACACACTTTATTAATGAAGAACAGTGTTGTTACAGCGAGAACACACTTTATTAATGAAGAACAGTGTTGTTAGAGCGAGAACACACTTTATTAATGAAGAACAGTGTTGTTACAGTGAGAACACACTTTATTAATGAAGAACAGTGTTGTTACAGTGAGAACACACTTTATTAATGAAGAACAGTGTTGTTACAGCGAGAACACACTTTATTAATGAAGAACAGTGTTGTTACAGTGAGAACACACTTTATTAATGAAGAACAGTGTTGTTACAGTGAGAACACACTTTATTAATGAAGAACAGTGTTGTTACAGTGAGAACACACTTTATTAATGAAGAACAGTGTTGTTACAACGAGAACACACTTTATTAATGAAGAACAGTGTTGTTATAGCGATAACACACTTTATTAATGAAGAACAGTGTTGTTACAGTGAGAACACACTTTATTAATGAAGAACAGTGTTGTTACAGCGAGAACACACTTTATTAATGAAGAACAGTGTTGTTACAGCGAGAACACACTTTATTAATGAAGAACAGTGTTGTTACAGCGAGAACACACTTTATTAATGAAGAACAGTGTTGTTACAGCGAGAACACACTTTATTAATGAAGAACAGTGTTGTTACAGCGAGAACACACTTTATTAATGAAGAACAGTGTTGTTACAGCGAGAACACACTTTATTAATGAAGAACAGTGTTGTTACAGCGAGAACACACTTTATTAATGAAGAACAGTGTTGTTACAGCGAGAACACACTTTATTAATGAAGAACAGTGTTGTTACAGCGAGAACACACTTTATTAATGAAGAACAGTGTTGTTACAGCGAGAACACACTTTATTAATGAAGAACAGTGTTGTTACAGCGAGAACACACTTTATTAATGAAGAACAGTGTTGTTACAGTGAGAACACACTTTATTAATGAAGAACAGTGTTGTTACAGTGAGAACACACTTTATTAATGAAGAACAGTGTTGTTACAGCGAGAACACACTTTATTAATGAAGAACAGTGTTGTTACAGCGATAACACACTTTATTAATGAAGAACAGTGTTGTTACAGCGAGAACACACTTTATTAATGAAGAACAGTGTTGTTACAGTGAGAACACACTTTATTAATGAAGAACAGTGTTGTTACAGCGAGAACACACTTTATTAATGAATAACAGTGTTGTTACAGCGAGAACACACTTTATTAATGAAGAACAGTGTTGTTACAGTGAGAACACACTTTATTAATGAAGAACAGTGTTGTTACAGCGAGAACACACTTTATTAATGAAGAACAGTGTTGTTACAGTGAGAACACACTTTATTAATGAAGAACAGTGTTGTTACAGTGAGAACACACTTTATTAATGAAGAACAGTGTTGTTACAGTGAGAACACACTTTATTAATGAAGAACAGTGTTGTTACAGCGAGAACACACTTTATTAATGAAGAACAGTGTTGTTACAGTGAGAACACACTTTATTAATGAAGAACAGTGTTGTTACAGTGAGAACACACTTTATTAATGAAGAACAGTGTTGTTACAGCGAGAACACACTTTATTAATGAAGAACAGTGTTGTTAGAGCGAGAACACACTTTATTAATGAAGAACAGTGTTGTTACAGCGAGAACACACTTTATTAATGAAGAACAGTGTTGTTACAGTGAGAACACACTTTATTAATGAAGAACAGTGTTGTTACAGCGAGAACACACTTTATTAATGAAGAACAGTGTTGTTACAGTGAGAACACACTTTATTAATGAAGAACAGTGTTGTTACAGCGAGAACACGCTTTATTAATGAAGAACAGTGTTGTTACAGCGAGAACACACTTTATTAATGAAGAACAGTGTTGTTACAGCGAGAACACGCTTTATTAATGAAGAACAGTGTTGTTACAGTGAGAACACGCTTTATTCATGAAGAACAGTGTTGTTACAGAGAACACACTTTATTAATGAAGAACAGTGTTGTTACAGTGAGAACACACTTTATTAATGAAGAACAATGTTGTTACAGCGAGAACACACTTTATTAATGAAGAACAGTGTTGTTACAGAGAACACACTTTATTAATGAAGAACAGTGTTGTTACAGTGAGAACACACTTTATTAATGAAGAACAGTGTTGTTACAGTGAGAACACGCTTTATTAATGAAGAACAGTGTTGTTACAGCGAGAACACGCTTTATTAATGAAGAACAGTGTTGTTACAGCGAGAACACGCTTTATTAATGAAGAACAGTGTTGTTACAGCGAGAACACACTTTATTAATGAAGAACAGTGTTGTTACAGTGAGAACACACTTTATTAATGAAGAACAGTGTTGTTACAGCGAGAACACACTTTATTAATGAAGAACAGTGTTGTTACAGTGAGAACACACTTTATTAATGAAGAACAGTGTTGTTACAGTGAGAACACACTTTATTAATGAAGAACAGTGTTGTTACAGTGAGAACACACTTTATTAATGAAGAACAGTGTTGTTACAGCGAGAACACACTTTATTAATGAAGAACAGTGTTGTTACAGTGAGAACACACTTTATTAATGAAGAACAGTGTTGTTACAGTGAGAACACACTTTATTAATGAAGAACAGTGTTGTTACAGCGAGAACACACTTTATTAATGAAGAACAGTGTTGTTACAGTGAGAACACACTTTATTAATGAAGAACAGTGTTGTTACAGCGAGAACACACTTTATTAATGAAGAACAGTGTTGTTACAGCGAGAACACACTTTATTAATGAAGAACAGTGTTGTTACAGCGAGAACACACTTTATTAATGAAGAACAGTGTTGTTACAGTGAGAACACACTTTATTAATGAAGAACAGTGGTGTTACAGCGAGAACACACTTTATTAATGAAGAACAGTGTTGTTACAGCGAGAACACACTTTATTAATGAAGAACAGTGTTGTTACAGCGAGAACACACTTTATTAATGAAGAACAGTGTTGTTACAGCGAGAACACACTTTATTAATGAAGAACAGTGTTGTTACAGTGAGAACCCACTTTATTAATGAAGAACAGTGTTGTTACAGCGAGAACACACTTTATTAATGAAGAACAGTGTTGTTACAGTGAGAACACACTTTATTAATGAAGAACAGTGTTGTTACAGCGAGAACACACTTTATTAATGAAGAACAGTGTTGTTACAGCGAGAACACACTTTATTAATGAAGAACAGTGTTGTTACAGCGAGAACACACTTTATTAATGAAGAACAGTGTTGTTACAGTGAGAACACACTTTATTAATGAAGAACAGTGTTGTTACAGCGAGAACACACTTTATTAATGAAGAACAGTGTTGGTTACAGTGAGAACACACTTTATTAATGAAGAACAGTGTTGTTACAGCGAGAACACACTTTATTAATGAAGAACAGTGTTGTTACAGAGAACACACTTTATTAATGAAGAACAGTGTTGTTACAGCGAGAACACACTTTATTAATGAAGAACAGTGTTGTTACAGCGAGAACACACTTTAGTAATGAAGAACAGTGTTGTTACAGTGAGAACACACTTTATTAATGAAGAACAGTGTTGTTACAGTGAGAACACACTTTATTAATGAAGAACAGTGTTGTTACAGCGAGAACACACTTTATTAATGAAGAACAGTGTTGTTACAGTGAGAACACACTTTATTAATGAAGAACAGTGTTGTTACAGCGAGAACACACTTTATTAATGAAGAACAGTGTTGTTACAGCGAGAACACACTTTATTAATGAAGAACAGTGTTGTTACAGCGAGAACACACTTTATTAATGCAGAACAGTGTTGTTACAGCGAGAACACACTTTATTAATGAAGAACAGTGTTGTTACAGCGAGAACACACTTTATTAATGAAGAACAGTGTTGTTACAGCGAGAACACACTTTATTAATGAAGAACAGTGTTGTTACAGCGAGAACACACTTTATTAATGAAGAACAGTGTTGTTACAGCGAGAACACACTTTATTAATGAAGAACAGTGTTGTTACAGCGAGAACACACTTTATTAATGAAGAACAGTGTTGTTACAGCGAGAACACACTTTATTAATGAAGAACAGTGTTGTTACAGCGATAACACACTTTATTAATGAAGAACAGTGTTGTTACAGCGAGAACACACTTTATTAATGAAGAACAGTGTTGTTACAGCGAGAACACACTTTATTAATGAAGAACAGTGTTGTTACAGCGAGAACACACTTTATTAATGAAGAACAGTGTTGTTACAGCGAGAACACACTTTATTAATGAAGAACAGTGTTGTTACAGCGAGAACACACTTTATTAATGAAGAACAGTGTTGTTACAGCGAGAACACACTTTATTAATGAAGAACAGTGTTGTTACAGCGAGAACACACTTTATTAATGAAGAACAGTGTTGTTACAGCGAGAACACGCTTTATTAATGAAGAACAGTGTTGTTACAGCGAGAACACGCTTTATTAATGAAGAACAGTGTTGTTACAGCGAGAACACGCTTTATTCATGAAGAACAGTGTTGTTACAGAGAACACACTTTATTAATGAAGAACAGTGTTGTTACAGTGAGAACACACTTTATTAATGAAGAACAATGTTGTTACAGCGAGAACACACTTTATTAATGAAGAACAGTGTTGTTACAGAGAACACACTTTATTAATGAAGAACAGTGTTGTTACAGCGAGAACACGCTTTATTAATGAAGAACAGTGTTGTTACAGCGAGAACACGCTTTATTAATGAAGAACAATGTTGTTACAGCGAGAACACACTTTATTAATGAAGAACAGTGTTGTTACAGAGAACACACTTTATTAATGAAGAACAGTATTGTTACAGCGAGAACACACTTTATTAATGAAGAACAGTGTTGTTACAGAGAACACACTTTATTAATGAAGAACAGTGTTGTTACAGTGAGAACACACTTTATTAATGAAGAACAGTGTTGTTACAGCGAGAACACACTTTAGTAATGAAGAACAGTGTTGTTACAGCGAGAACACACTTTATTAATGAAGAACAGTGTTGTTACAGTGAGAACACACTTTATTAATGAAGAACAGTGTTGTTACAGCGAGAACACACTTTATTAATGAAGAACAGTGTTGTTACAGTGAGAACACACTTTATTAATGAAGAACAGTGTTGTTACAGTGAGAACACACTTTATTAATGAAGAACAGTGTTGTTACAGGGAGAACACACTTTATTAATGAAGAACAGTGTTGTTACAGCGAGAACACACTTTATTAATGAAGAACAGTGTTGTTACAGCGAGAACACACTTTATTAATGAAGAACAGTGTTGTTACAGCGAGAACACACTTTATTAATGAAGAACAGTGTTGTTACAGCGAGAACACACTTTATTAATGAAGAACAGTGTTGTTACAGTGAGAACACACTTTATTAATGAAGAACAGTGTTGTTACAGCGAGAACACACTTTATTAATGAAGAACAGTGTTGTTACAGTGAGAACACACTTTATTAATGAAGAACAGTGTTGTTACAGTGAGAACACACTTTATTAATGAAGAACAGTGTTGTTACAGTGAGAACACACTTTATTAATGAAGAACAGTGTTGTTACAGCGAGAACACACTTTATTAATGAAGAACAGTGTTGTTACAGCGATAACACACTTTATTAATGAAGAACAGTGTTGTTACAGTGAGAACACACTTTATTAATGAAGAACAGTGTTGTTACAGCGAGAACACACTTTATTAATGAAGAACAGTGTTGTTACAGTGAGAACACACTTTATTAATGAAGAACAGTGTTGTTACAGCGAGAACACACTTTATTAATGAAGAACAGTGTTGTTACAGCGAGAACACACTTTATTAATGAAGAACAGTGTTGTTACAGCGAGAACACACTTTATTAATGAAGAACAGTGTTGTTACAGCGAGAACACACTTTATTAATGAAGAACAGTGTTGTTACAGCGATAACACACTTTATTAATGAAGAACAGTGTTGTTACAGTGAGAACACACTTTATTAATGAAGAACAGTGTTGTTACAGCGAGAACACACTTTATTAATGAAGAACAGTGTTGTTACAGTGAGAACACACTTTATTAATGAAGAACAGTGTTGTTACAGCGAGAACACACTTTATTAATGAAGAACAGTGTTGTTACAGCGAGAACACACTTTATTAATGAAGAACAGTGTTGTTACAGCGAGAACACACTTTATTAATGAAGAACAGTGTTGTTACAGCGAGAACACACTTTATTAATGAAGAACAGTGTTGTTACAGCGAGAACACACTTTAGAACACACTTTATTAATGAAGAACAGTGTTGTTACAGCGAGAACACGCTTTATTAATGAAGAACAGTGTTGTTACAGTGAGAACACACTTTATTAATGAAGAACAGTGTTGTTACAGCGAGAACACACTTTATTAATGAAGAACAGTGTTGTTACAGCGAGAACACACTTTATTAATGAAGAACAGTGTTGTTTCAGCGAGAACACACTTTATTAATGAAGAACAGTGTTGTTACAGTGAGAACACACTTTATTAATGAAGAACAGTGTTGTTACAGTGAGAACACACTTTATTAATGAAGAACAGTGTTGTTACAGCGAGAACACACTTTATTAATGAAGAACAGTGTTGTTACAGCGAGAACACACTTTATTAATGAAGAACAGTGTTGTTACAGCGAGAACACACTTTATTAATGAAGAACAGTGTTGTTACAGTGAGAACACACTTTATTAATGAAGAACAGTGTTGTTACAGCGAGAACACACTTTATTAATGAAGAACAGTGTTGTTACAGTGAGAACACACTTTATTAATGAAGAACAGTGTTGTTACAGCGAGAACACGCTTTATTAATGAAGAACAGTGTTGTTACAGCGAGAACACACTTTATTAATGAAGAACAGTGTTGTTACAGCGAGAACACGCTTTATTAATGAAGAACAGTGTTGTTACAGTGAGAACACGCTTTATTCATGAAGAACAGTGTTGTTACAGAGAACACACTTTATTAATGAAGAACAGTGTTGTTACAGTGAGAACACACTTTATTAATGAAGAACAATGTTGTTACAGCGAGAACACACTTTATTAATGAAGAACAGTGTTGTTACAGTGAGAACACACTTTATTAATGAAGAACAGTGTTGTTACAGCGAGAACACACTTTATTAATGAAGAACAGTGTTGTTACAGCGAGAACACACTTTATTAATGAAGAACAGTGTTGTTACAGTGAGAACACACTTTATTAATGAAGAACAGTGTTGTTACAGCGAGAACACACTTTATTAATGAAGAACAGTGGTGTTACAGCGAGAACACACTTTATTAATGAAGAACAGTGTTGTTACAGCGAGAACACACTTTATTAATGAAGAACAGTGTTGTTACAGCGAGAACACACTTTATTAATGAAGAACAGTGTTGTTACAGCGAGAACACACTTTATTAATGAAGAACAGTGTTGTTACAGCGAGAACACACTTTATTAATGAAGAACAGTGTTGTTACAGTGAGAACCCACTTTATTAATGAAGAACAGTGTTGTTACAGCGAGAACACACTTTATTAATGAAGAACAGTGTTGTTACAGCGAGAACACACTTTATTAATGAAGAACAGTGTTGTTACAGCGAGAACACACTTTATTAATGAAGAACAGTGTTGTTACAGTGAGAACACACTTTATTAATGAAGAACAGTGTTGTTACAGCGAGAACACACTTTATTAATGAAGAACAGTGTTGTTACAGTGAGAACACACTTTATTAATGAAGAACAGTGTTGTTACAGCGAGAACACACTTTATTAATGAAGAACAGTGTTGTTACAGTGAGAACACACTTTATTAATGAAGAACAGTGTTGTTACAGCGAGAACACACTTTATTAATGAAGAACAGTGTTGTTACAGAGAACACACTTTATTAATGAAGAACAGTGTTGTTACAGCGAGAACACACTTTATTAATGAAGAACAGTGTTGTTACAGCGAGAACACACTTTAGTAATGAAGAACAGTGTTGTTACAGTGAGAACACACTTTATTAATGAAGAACAGTGTTGTTACAGTGAGAACACACTTTATTAATGAAGAACAGTGTTGTTACAGCGAGAACACACTTTATTAATGAAGAACAGTGTTGTTACAGTGAGAACACACTTTATTAATGAAGAACAGTGTTGTTACAGCGAGAACACACTTTATTAATGAAGAACAGTGTTGTTACAGCGAGAACACACTTTATTAATGAAGAACAGTGTTGTTACAGCGAGAACACACTTTATTAATGAAGAACAGTGTTGTTACAGCGAGAACACACTTTATTAATGAAGAACAGTGTTGTTACAGCGAGAACACACTTTATTAATGAAGAACAGTGTTGTTACAGCGAGAACACACTTTATTAATGAAGAACAGTGGTGTTACAGCGAGAACACACTTTATTAATGAAGAACAGTGTTGTTACAGCGAGAACACACTTTATTAATGAAGAACAGTGTTGTTACAGCGAGAACACACTTTATTAATGAAGAACAGTGTTGTTACAGCGAGAACACACTTTATTAATGAAGAACAGTGTTGTTACAGTGAGAACACACTTTATTAATGAAGAACAGTGTTGTTACAGCGAGAACACACTTTATTAATGAAGAACAGTGTTGTTACAGTGAGAACACACTTTATTAATGAAGAACAGTGTTGTTACAGCGAGAACACACTTTATTAATGAAGAACAGTGTTGTTACAGCGAGAACACACTTTAATAATGAAGAACAGTGTTGTTACAGCGAGAACACACTTTATTAATGAAGAACAGTGTTGTTACAGCGAGAACACGCTTTATTAATGAAGAACAGTGTTGTTACAGCGAGAACACACTTTATTAATGAAGAACAGTGTTGTTACAGCGAGAACACGCTTTATTAATGAAGAACAGTGTTGTTACAGCGAGAACACACTTTATTAATGAAGAACAGTGTTGTTACAGCGATAACACGCTTTATTAATGAAGAACAGTGTTGTTACAGCGAGAACACGCTTTATTAATGAAGAACAGTGTTGTTACAGCGAGAACACGCTTTATTCATGAAGAACAGTGTTGTTACAGAGAACACACTTTATTAATGAAGAACAGTGTTGTTACAGTGAGAACACACTTTATTAATGAAGAACAATGTTGTTACAGCGAGAACACACTTTATTAATGAAGAACAGTGTTGTTACAGAGAACACACTTTATTAATGAAGAACAGTGTTGTTACAGTGAGAACACACTTTATTAATGAAGAACAGTGTTGTTACAGTGAGAACACACTTTATTAATGAAGAACAGTGTTGTTACAGAGAACACACTTTATTAATGAAGAACAGTGTTGTTACAGTGAGAACACACTTTATTAATGAAGAACAGTGTTGTTACAGCGAGAACACACTTTATTAATGAAGAACAGTGTTGTTACAGCGAGAACACACTTTATTAATGAAGAACAGTGTTGTTACAGTGAGAACACACTTTATTAATGAAGAACAGTGTTGTTACAGTGAGAACACACTTTATTAATGAAGAACAGTGTTGTTACAGTGAGAACACACTTTATTAATGAAGAACAGTGTTGTTACAGCGAGAACACACTTTATTAATGAAGAACAGTGTTGTTACAGCGAGAACACACTTTATTAATGAAGAACAGTGTTGTTACAGCGAGAACACACTTTATTAATGAAGAACAGTGTTGTTACAGCGAGAACACACTTTATTAATGAAGAACAGTGTTGTTACAGCGAGAACACACTTTATTAATGAAGAACAGTGGTGTTACAGCGAGAACACACTTTATTAATGAAGAACAGTGTTGTTACAGCGAGAACACACTTTATTAATGAAGAACAGTGTTGTTACAGCGAGAACACACTTTATTAATGAAGAACAGTGTTGTTACAGCGAGAACACACTTTATTAATGAAGAACAGTGTTGTTACAGCGATAACACACTTTATTAATGAAGAACAGTGTTGTTACAGCGAGAACACACTTTATTAATGAAGAACAGTGTTGTTACAGCGAGAACACACTTTATTAATGAAGAACAGTGTTGTTACAGCGAGAACACACTTTATTAATGAAGAACAGTGTTGTTACAGCGAGAACACACTTTATTAATGAAGAACAGTGTTGTTACAGCGAGAACACACTTTATTAATGAAGAACAGTGTTGTTACAGCGAGAACACACTTTATTAATGAAGAACAGTGTTGTTACAGCGAGAACACACTTTATTAATGAAGAACAGTGTTGTTACAGCGAGAACACACTTTATTAATGAAGAACAGTGTTGTTACAGCGAGAACACACTTTATTAATGAAGAACAGTGTTGTTACAGCGAGAACACACTTTATTAATGAAGAACAGTGTTGTTACAGCGAGAACACGCTTTATTAATGAAGAACAGTGTTGTTACAGCGAGAACACGCTTTATTAATGAAGAACAGTGTTGTTACAGCGAGAACACGCTTTATTCATGAAGAACAGTGTTGTTACAGAGAACACACTTTATTAATGAAGAACAGTGTTGTTACAGTGAGAACACACTTTATTAATGAAGAACAATGTTGTTACAGCGAGAACACACTTTATTAATGAAGAACAGTGTTGTTACAGAGAACACACTTTATTAATGAAGAACAGTGTTGTTACAGCGAGAACACGCTTTATTAATGAAGAACAGTGTTGTTACAGCGAGAACACGCTTTATTAATGAAGAACAATGTTGTTACAGCGAGAACACACTTTATTAATGAAGAACAGTGTTGTTACAGAGAACACACTTTATTAATGAAGAACAGTGTTGTTACAGCGAGAACACACTTTATTAATGAAGAACAGTGTTGTTACAGCGAGAACACACTTTATTAATGAAGAACAGTGTTGTTACAGCGAGAACACACTTTATTAATGAAGAACAGTGTTGTTACAGCGAGAACACACTTTATTAATGAAGAACAGTGTTGTTACAGCGAGAACACACTTTATTAATGAAGAACAGTGTTGTTACAGCGAGAACACACTTTATTAATGAAGAACAGTGTTGTTACAGCGAGAACACACTTTATTAATGAAGAACAGTGTTGTTACAGCGAGAACACACTTTATTAATGAAGAACAGTGTTGTTACAGCGAGAACACACTTTATTAATGAAGAACAGTGTTGTTACAGCGAGAACACACTTTATTAATGAAGAACAGTGTTGTTACAGCGAGAACACGCTTTATTAATGAAGAACAGTGTTGTTACAGCGAGAACACGCTTTATTAATGAAGAACAGTGTTGTTACAGCGAGAACACGCTTTATTCATGAAGAACAGTGTTGTTACAGAGAACACACTTTATTAATGAAGAACAGTGTTGTTACAGTGAGAACACACTTTATTAATGAAGAACAATGTTGTTACAGCGAGAACACACTTTATTAATGAAGAACAGTGTTGTTACAGAGAACACACTTTATTAATGAAGAACAGTGTTGTTACAGCGAGAACACGCTTTATTAATGAAGAACAGTGTTGTTACAGCGAGAACACGCTTTATTAATGAAGAACAATGTTGTTACAGCGAGAACACACTTTATTAATGAAGAACAGTGTTGTTACAGAGAACACACTTTATTAATGAAGAACAGTGTTGTTACAGCGAGAACACACTTTATTAATGAAGAACAGTGTTGTTACAGAGAACACACTTTATTAATGAAGAACAGTGTTGTTACAGTGAGAACACACTTTATTAATGAAGAACAGTGTTGTTACAGCGAGAACACACTTTAGTAATGAAGAACAGTGTTGTTACAGCGAGAACACACTTTATTAATGAAGAACAGTGTTGTTACAGTGAGAACACACTTTATTAATGAAGAACAGTGTTGTTACAGCGAGAACACACTTTATTAATGAAGAACAGTGTTGTTACAGTGAGAACACACTTTATTAATGAAGAACAGTGTTGTTACAGTGAGAACACACTTTATTAATGAAGAACAGTGTTGTTACAGGGAGAACACACTTTATTAATGAAGAACAGTGTTGTTACAGCGAGAACACACTTTATTAATGAAGAACAGTGTTGTTACAGCGAGAACACACTTTATTAATGAAGAACAGTGTTGTTACAGCGAGAACACACTTTATTAATGAAGAACAGTGTTGTTACAGCGAGAACACACTTTATTAATGAAGAACAGTGTTGTTACAGTGAGAACACACTTTATTAATGAAGAACAGTGTTGTTACAGCGAGAACACACTTTATTAATGAAGAACAGTGTTGTTACAGCGAGAACACACTTTATTAATGAAGAACAGTGTTGTTACAGTGAGAACACACTTTATTAATGAAGAACAGTGTTGTTACAGTGAGAACACACTTTATTAATGAAGAACAGTGTTGTTACAGTGAGAACACACTTTATTAATGAAGAACAGTGTTGTTACAGCGAGAACACACTTTATTAATGAAGAACAGTGTTGTTACAGCGATAACACACTTTATTAATGAAGAACAGTGTTGTTACAGTGAGAACACACTTTATTAATGAAGAACAGTGTTGTTACAGCGAGAACACACTTTATTAATGAAGAACAGTGTTGTTACAGTGAGAACACACTTTATTAATGAAGAACAGTGTTGTTACAGCGAGAACACACTTTATTAATGAAGAACAGTGTTGTTACAGCGAGAACACACTTTATTAATGAAGAACAGTGTTGTTACAGTGAGAACACACTTTATTAATGAAGAACAGTGTTGTTACAGCGAGAACACACTTTATTAATGAAGAACAGTGTTGTTACAGCGAGAACACACTTTATTAATGAAGAACAGTGTTGTTACAGTGAGAACACACTTTATTAATGAAGAACAGTGTTGTTACAGTGAGAACACACTTTATTAATGAAGAACAGTGTTGTTACAGTGAGAACACACTTTATTAATGAAGAACAGTGTTGTTACAGCGAGAACACACTTTATTAATGAAGAACAGTGTTGTTACAGCGATAACACACTTTATTAATGAAGAACAGTGTTGTTACAGTGAGAACACACTTTATTAATGAAGAACAGTGTTGTTACAGCGAGAACACACTTTATTAATGAAGAACAGTGTTGTTACAGTGAGAACACACTTTATTAATGAAGAACAGTGTTGTTACAGCGAGAACACACTTTATTAATGAAGAACAGTGTTGTTACAGCGAGAACACACTTTATTAATGAAGAACAGTGTTGTTACAGCGAGAACACACTTTATTAATGAAGAACAGTGTTGTTACAGCGAGAACACACTTTATTAATGAAGAACAGTGTTGTTACAGCGATAACACACTTTATTAATGAAGAACAGTGTTGTTACAGTGAGAACACACTTTATTAATGAAGAACAGTGTTGTTACAGCGAGAACACACTTTATTAATGAAGAACAGTGTTGTTACAGTGAGAACACACTTTATTAATGAAGAACAGTGTTGTTACAGCGAGAACACACTTTATTAATGAAGAACAGTGTTGTTACAGCGAGAACACACTTTATTAATGAAGAACAGTGTTGTTACAGCGAGAACACACTTTATTAATGAAGAACAGTGTTGTTACAGCGAGAACACACTTTATTAATGAAGAACAGTGTTGTTACAGCGAGAACACACTTTAGAACACACTTTATTAATGAAGAACAGTGTTGTTACAGCGAGAACACGCTTTATTAATGAAGAACAGTGTTGTTACAGTGAGAACACACTTTATTAATGAAGAACAGTGTTGTTACAGCGAGAACACACTTTATTAATGAAGAACAGTGTTGTTACAGCGAGAACACACTTTATTAATGAAGAACAGTGTTGTTACAGCGAGAACACACTTTATTAATGAAGAACAGTGTTGTTACAGTGAGAACACACTTTATTAATGAAGAACAGTGTTGTTACAGTGAGAACACACTTTATTAATGAAGAACAGTGTTGTTACAGCGAGAACACACTTTATTAATGAAGAACAGTGTTGTTACAGCGAGAACACACTTTATTAATGAAGAACAGTGTTGTTACAGCGAGAACACACTTTATTAATGAAGAACAGTGTTGTTACAGTGAGAACACACTTTATTAATGAAGAACAGTGTTGTTACAGCGAGAACACACTTTATTAATAAAGAACAGTGTTGTTACAGTGAGAACACACTTTATTAATGAAGAACAGTGTTGTTACAGCGAGAACACGCTTTATTAATGAAGAACAGTGTTGTTACAGCGAGAACACACTTTATTAATGAAGAACAGTGTTGTTACAGCGAGAACACGCTTTATTAATGAAGAACAGTGTTGTTACAGTGAGAACACGCTTTATTCATGAAGAACAGTGTTGTTACAGAGAACACACTTTATTAATGAAGAACAGTGTTGTTACAGTGAGAACACACTTTATTAATGAAGAACAATGTTGTTACAGCGAGAACACACTTTATTAATGAAGAACAGTGTTGTTACAGTGAGAACACACTTTATTAATGAAGAACAGTGTTGTTACAGCGAGAACACACTTTATTAATGAAGAACAGTGTTGTTACAGCGAGAACACACTTTATTAATGAAGAACAGTGTTGTTACAGTGAGAACACACTTTATTAATGAAGAACAGTGTTGTTACAGCGAGAACACACTTTATTAATGAAGAACAGTGGTGTTACAGCGAGAACACACTTTATTAATGAAGAACAGTGTTGTTACAGCGAGAACACACTTTATTAATGAAGAACAGTGTTGTTACAGCGAGAACACACTTTATTAATGAAGAACAGTGTTGTTACAGCGAGAACACACTTTATTAATGAAGAACAGTGTTGTTACAGCGAGAACACACTTTATTAATGAAGAACAGTGTTGTTACAGTGAGAACCCACTTTATTAATGAAGAACAGTGTTGTTACAGCGAGAACACACTTTATTAATGAAGAACAGTGTTGTTACAGCGAGAACACACTTTATTAATGAAGAACAGTGTTGTTACAGCGAGAACACACTTTATTAATGAAGAACAGTGTTGTTACAGTGAGAACACACTTTATTAATGAAGAACAGTGTTGTTACAGCGAGAACACACTTTATTAATGAAGAACAGTGTTGTTACAGTGAGAACACACTTTATTAATGAAGAACAGTGTTGTTACAGCGAGAACACACTTTATTAATGAAGAACAGTGTTGTTACAGTGAGAACACACTTTATTAATGAAGAACAGTGTTGTTACAGCGAGAACACACTTTATTAATGAAGAACAGTGTTGTTACAGAGAACACACTTTATTAATGAAGAACAGTGTTGTTACAGCGAGAACACACTTTATTAATGAAGAACAGTGTTGTTACAGCGAGAACACACTTTAGTAATGAAGAACAGTGTTGTTACAGTGAGAACACACTTTATTAATGAAGAACAGTGTTGTTACAGTGAGAACACACTTTATTAATGAAGAACAGTGTTGTTACAGCGAGAACACACTTTATTAATGAAGAACAGTGTTGTTACAGTGAGAACACACTTTATTAATGAAGAACAGTGTTGTTACAGCGAGAACACACTTTATTAATGAAGAACAGTGTTGTTACAGCGAGAACACACTTTATTAATGAAGAACAGTGTTGTTACAGCGAGAACACACTTTATTAATGAAGAACAGTGTTGTTACAGCGAGAACACACTTTATTAATGAAGAACAGTGTTGTTACAGCGAGAACACACTTTATTAATGAAGAACAGTGTTGTTACAGCGAGAACACACTTTATTAATGAAGAACAGTGGTGTTACAGCGAGAACACACTTTATTAATGAAGAACAGTGTTGTTACAGCGAGAACACACTTTATTAATGAAGAACAGTGTTGTTACAGCGAGAACACACTTTATTAATGAAGAACAGTGTTGTTACAGCGAGAACACACTTTATTAATGAAGAACAGTGTTGTTACAGTGAGAACACACTTTATTAATGAAGAACAGTGTTGTTACAGCGAGAACACACTTTATTAATGAAGAACAGTGTTGTTACAGTGAGAACACACTTTATTAATGAAGAACAGTGTTGTTACAGCGAGAACACACTTTATTAATGAAGAACAGTGTTGTTACAGCGAGAACACACTTTAATAATGAAGAACAGTGTTGTTACAGCGAGAACACACTTTATTAATGAAGAACAGTGTTGTTACAGCGAGAACACGCTTTATTAATGAAGAACAGTGTTGTTACAGCGAGAACACACTTTATTAATGAAGAACAGTGTTGTTACAGCGAGAACACGCTTTATTAATGAAGAACAGTGTTGTTACAGCGAGAACACACTTTATTAATGAAGAACAGTGTTGTTACAGCGATAACACGCTTTATTAATGAAGAACAGTGTTGTTACAGCGAGAACACGCTTTATTAATGAAGAACAGTGTTGTTACAGCGAGAACACGCTTTATTCATGAAGAACAGTGTTGTTACAGAGAACACACTTTATTAATGAAGAACAGTGTTGTTACAGTGAGAACACACTTTATTAATGAAGAACAATGTTGTTACAGCGAGAACACACTTTATTAATGAAGAACAGTGTTGTTACAGAGAACACACTTTATTAATGAAGAACAGTGTTGTTACAGTGAGAACACACTTTATTAATGAAGAACAGTGTTGTTACAGTGAGAACACACTTTATTAATGAAGAACAGTGTTGTTACAGAGAACACACTTTATTAATGAAGAACAGTGTTGTTACAGTGAGAACACACTTTATTAATGAAGAACAGTGTTGTTACAGCGAGAACACACTTTATTAATGAAGAACAGTGTTGTTACAGCGAGAACACACTTTATTAATGAAGAACAGTGTTGTTACAGTGAGAACACACTTTATTAATGAAGAACAGTGTTGTTACAGTGAGAACACACTTTATTAATGAAGAACAGTGTTGTTACAGTGAGAACACACTTTATTAATGAAGAACAGTGTTGTTACAGCGAGAACACACTTTATTAATGAAGAACAGTGTTGTTACAGCGAGAACACACTTTATTAATGAAGAACAGTGTTGTTACAGCGAGAACACACTTTATTAATGAAGAACAGTGTTGTTACAGCGAGAACACACTTTATTAATGAAGAACAGTGTTGTTACAGCGAGAACACACTTTATTAATGAAGAACAGTGGTGTTACAGCGAGAACACACTTTATTAATGAAGAACAGTGTTGTTACAGCGAGAACACACTTTATTAATGAAGAACAGTGTTGTTACAGCGAGAACACACTTTATTAATGAAGAACAGTGTTGTTACAGCGAGAACACACTTTATTAATGAAGAACAGTGTTGTTACAGCGATAACACACTTTATTAATGAAGAACAGTGTTGTTACAGCGAGAACACACTTTATTAATGAAGAACAGTGTTGTTACAGCGAGAACACACTTTATTAATGAAGAACAGTGTTGTTACAGCGAGAACACACTTTATTAATGAAGAACAGTGTTGTTACAGCGAGAACACACTTTATTAATGAAGAACAGTGTTGTTACAGCGAGAACACACTTTATTAATGAAGAACAGTGTTGTTACAGCGAGAACACACTTTATTAATGAAGAACAGTGTTGTTACAGCGAGAACACACTTTATTAATGAAGAACAGTGTTGTTACAGCGAGAACACACTTTATTAATGAAGAACAGTGTTGTTACAGCGAGAACACGCTTTATTAATGAAGAACAGTGTTGTTACAGCGAGAACACGCTTTATTAATGAAGAACAGTGTTGTTACAGCGAGAACACGCTTTATTCATGAAGAACAGTGTTGTTACAGCGAGAACACGCTTTATTAATGAAGAACAGTGTTGTTACAGTGAGAACACACTTTATTAATGAAGAACAGTGTTGTTACAGAGAACACACTTTATTAATGAAGAACAGTGTTGTTACAGTGAGAACACACTTTATTAATGAAGAACAGTGTTGTTACAGCGAGAACACACTTTATTAATGAAGAACAGTGTTGTTACAGTGAGAACACACTTTATTAATGAAGAACAGTGTTGTTACAGCGAGAACACACTTTATTAATGAAGAACAGTGTTGTTACAGTGAGAACACACTTTATTAATGAAGAACAGTGTTGTTACAGTGAGAACACACTTTATTAATGAAGAACAGTGTTGTTACAGTGAGAACACACTTTATTAATGAAGAACAGTGTTGTTACAGCGAGAACACACTTTATTAATGAAGAACAGTGTTGTTACAGTGAGAACACACTTTATTAATGAAGAACAGTGTTGTTACAGCGAGAACACACTTTATTAATGAAGAACAGTGTTGTTACAGCGAGAACACACTTTATTAATGAAGAACAGTGTTGTTACAGCGAGAACACACTTTATTAATGAAGAACAGTGTTGTTACAGCGAGAACACACTTTATTAATGAAGAACAGTGTTGTTACAGCGAGAACACACTTTATTAATGAAGAACAGTGGTGTTACAGCGAGAACACACTTTATTAATGAATAACAGTGTTGTTACAGCGAGAACACACTTTATTAATGAAGAACAGTGTTGTTACAGCGAGAACACACTTTATTAATGAAGAACAGTGTTGTTACAGCGAGAACACACTTTATTAATGAATAACAGTGTTGTTACAGCGAGAACACACTTTATTAATGAAGAACAGTGTTGTTACAGCGAGAACACACTTTATTAATGAAGAACAGTGTTGTTACAGCGAGAACACACTTTATTAATGAAGAACAGTGTTGTTACAGTGAGAACACACTTTATTAATGAAGAACAGTGTTGTTACAGCGAGAACACACTTTATTAATGAAGAACAGTGTTGTTACAGTGAGAACACACTTTATTAATGAAGAACAGTGTTGTTACAGCGAGAACACACTTTATTAATGAAGAACAGTGTTGTTACAGTGAGAACACACTTTATTAATGAAGAACAGTGTTGTTACAGCGAGAACACACTTTATTAATGAAGAACAGTGTTGTTACAGCGAGAACACACTTTATTAATGAAGAACAGTGTTGTTACAGCGAGAACACACTTTATTAATGAAGAACAGTGTTGTTACAGTGAGAACACACTTTATTAATGAAGAACAGTGTTGTTACAGTGAGAACACACTTTATTAATGAAGAACAGTGTTGTTACAGCGAGAACACACTTTATTAATGAAGAACAGTGTTGTTACAGTGAGAACACACTTTATTAATGAAGAACAGTGTTGTTATAGCGAGAACACGCTTTATTAATGAAGAACAGTGTTGTTACAGTGAGAACACGCTTTATTCATGAAGAACAGTATTGTTACAGAGAACACACTTTATTAATGAAGAACAGTGTTGTTACAGTGAGAACACACTTTATTAATGAAGAACAATGTTGTTACAGCGAGAACACACTTTATTAATGAAGAACAGTGTTGTTACAGAGAACACACTTTATTAATGAAGAACAGTGTTGTTACAGTGAGAACACACTTTATTAATGAAGAACAGTGTTGTTACAGTGAGAACACGCTTTATTAATGAAGAACAGTGTTGTTACAGCGAGAACACGCTTTATTAATGAAGAACAGTGTTGTTACAGCGAGAACACGCTTTATTAATGAAGAACAGTGTTGTTACAGCGAGAACACACTTTATTAATGAAGAACAGTGTTGTTACAGTGAGAACACACTTTATTAATGAAGAACAGTGTTGTTACAGCGAGAACACACTTTATTAATGAAGAACAGTGTTGTTACAGTGAGAACACACTTTATTAATGAAGAACAGTGTTGTTACAGTGAGAACACACTTTATTAATGAAGAACAGTGTTGTTACAGTGAGAACACACTTTATTAATGAAGAACAGTGTTGTTACAGTGAGAACACACTTTATTAATGAAGAACAGTGTTGTTACAGCGAGAACACACTTTATTAATGAAGAACAGTGTTGTTACAGTGAGAACACACTTTATTAATGAAGAACAGTGTTGTTACAGCGAGAACACACTTTATTAATGAAGAACAGTGTTGTTACAGCGAGAACACACTTTATTAATGAAGAACAGTGTTGTTACAGCGAGAACACACTTTATTAATGAAGAACAGTGTTGTTACAGCGAGAACACACTTTATTAATGAAGAACAGTGGTGTTACAGCGAGAACACACTTTATTAATGAAGAACAGTGTTGTTACAGCGAGAACACACTTTATTAATGAAGAACAGTGTTGTTACAGCGAGAACACACTTTATTAATGAAGAACAGTGTTGTTACAGCGAGAACACACTTTATTAATGAAGAACAGTGTTGTTACAGCGAGAACCCACTTTATTAATGAAGAACAGTGTTGTTACAGTGAGAACACGCTTTATTAATGAAGAACAGTGTTGTTACAGCGAGAACACGCTTTATTAATGAAGAACAGTGTTGTTACAGCGAGAACACGCTTTATTAATGAAGAACAGTGTTGTTACAGCGAGAACACACTTTATTAATGAAGAACAGTGTTGTTACAGTGAGAACACACTTTATTAATGAAGAACAGTGTTGTTACAGCGAGAACACACTTTATTAATGAAGAACAGTGTTGTTACAGCGAGAACACACTTTATTAATGAAGAACAGTGTTGTTACAGTGAGAACACACTTTATTAATGAAGAACAGTGTTGTTACAGTGAGAACACACTTTATTAATGAAGAACAGTGTTGTTACAGTGAGAACACACTTTATTAATGAAGAACAGTGTTGTTACAGCGAGAACACACTTTATTAATGAAGAACAGTGTTGTTACAGTGAGAACACACTTTATTAATGAAGAACAGTGTTGTTACAGCGAGAACACACTTTATTAATGAAGAACAGTGTTGTTACAGCGAGAACACACTTTATTAATGAAGAACAGTGTTGTTACAGCGAGAACACACTTTATTAATGAAGAACAGTGTTGTTACAGCGAGAACACACTTTATTAATGAAGAACAGTGTTGTTTACAGCGAGAACACACTTTATTAATGAAGAACAGTGGTGTTACAGCGAGAACACACTTTATTAATGAAGAACAGTGTTGTTACAGCGAGAACACACTTTATTAATGAAGAACAGTGTGTTACAGCGAGAACACACTTTATTAATGAAGAACAGTGTTGTTACAGCGAGAACACACTTTATTAATGAAGAACAGTGTTGTTACAGCGAGAACCCACTTTATTAATGAAGAACAGTGTTGTTACAGCGAGAACACACTTTATTAATGAAGAACAGTGTTGTTACAGTGAGAACCCACTTTATTAATGAAGAACAGTGTTGTTACAGCGAGAACACACTTTATTAATGAAGAACAGTGTTGTTACAGCGAGAACACACTTTATTAATGAAGAACAGTGTTGTTACAGCGAGAACACACTTTATTAATGAAGAACAGTGTTGTTACAGCGAGAACACACTTTATTAATGAAGAACAGTGTTGTTACAGCGAGAACACACTTTATTAATGAAGAACAGTGTTGTTACAGTGAGAACACACTTTATTAATGAAGAACAGTGTTGTTACAGCGAGAACACACTTTATTAATGAAGAACAGTGTTGTTACAGAGAACACACTTTATTAATGAAGAACAGTGTTGTTACAGCGAGACCACACTTTATTAATGAAGAACAGTGTTGTTACAGCGAGAACACACTTTAGTAATGAAGAACAGTGTTGTTACAGCGAGAACACACTTTATTAATGAAGAACAGTGTTGTTACAGCGAGAACACACTTTATTAATGAAGAACAGTGTTGTTACAGCGAGAACACACTTTATTAATGAAGAACAGTGTTGTTACAGTGAGAACACACTTTATTAATGAAGAACAGTGTTGTTACAGCGAGAACACACTTTATTAATGAAGAACAGTGTTGTTACAGCGAGAACACACTTTATTAATGAAGAACAGTGTTGTTACAGCGAGAACACACTTTATTAATGAAGAACAGTGTTGTTACAGCGAGAACACACTTTATTAATGAAGAACAGTGTTGTTACAGCGAGAACACACTTTATTAATGAAGAACAGTGGTGTTACAGCGAGAACACACTTTATTAATGAAGAACAGTGTTGTTACAGCGAGAACACACTTTATTAATGAAGAACAGTGTTGTTACAGCGAGAACACACTTTATTAATGAAGAACAGTGTTGTTACAGCGAGAACACACTTTATTAATGAAGAACAGTGTTGTTACAGCGAGAACACACTTTATTAATGAAGAACAGTGTTGTTACAGCGATAACACACTTTATTAATGAAGAACAGTGTTGTTACAGCGAGAACACACTTTATTAATGAAGAACAGTGTTGTTACAGCGAGAACACACTTTATTAATGAAGAACAGTGTTGTTACAGCGAGAACACACTTTATTAATGAAGAACAGTGTTGTTACAGCGAGAACACACTTTATTAATGAAGAACAGTGTTGTTACAGCGAGAACACACTTTATTAATGAAGAACAGTGTTGTTACAGTGAGAACACACTTTATTAATGAAGAACAGTGTTGTTACAGCGAGAACACACTTTATTAATGAAGAACAGTGTTGTTACAGCGAGAACACACTTTATTAATGAAGAACAGTGTTGTTACAGCGAGAACACACTTTATTAATGAAGAACAGTGTTGTTACAGCGAGAACACACTTTATTAATGAAGAACAGTGTTGTTACAGCGAGAACACACTTTATTAATGAAGAACAGTGTTGTTACAGCGAGAACACACTTTATTAATGAAGAACAGTGTTGTTACAGCGAGAACACGCTTTATTAATGAAGAACAGTGTTGTTACAGCGAGAACACACTTTATTAATGAAGAACAGTGTTGTTACAGCGATAACACGCTTTATTAATGAAGAACAGTGTTGTTACAGCGAGAACACGCTTTATTAATGAAGAACAGTGTTGTTACAGCGAGAACACGCTTTATTCATGAAGAACAGTGTTGTTACAGAGAACACACTTTATTAATGAAGAACAGTGTTGTTACAGTGAGAACACACTTTATTAATGAAGAACAATGTTGTTACAGCGAGAACACACTTTATTAATGAAGAACAGTGTTGTTACAGAGAACACACTTTATTAATGAAGAACAGTGTTGTTACAGTGAGAACACACTTTATTAATGAAGAACAGTGTTGTTACAGTGAGAACACACTTTATTAATGAAGAACAGTGTTGTTACAGAGAACACACTTTATTAATGAAGAACAGTGTTGTTACAGTGAGAACACACTTTATTAATGAAGAACAGTGTTGTTACAGCGAGAACACACTTTATTAATGAAGAACAGTGTTGTTACAGCGAGAACACACTTTATTAATGAAGAACAGTGTTGTTACAGCGAGAACACACTTTATTAATGAAGAACAGTGTTGTTACAGTGAGAACACACTTTATTAATGAAGAACAGTGTTGTTACAGTGAGAACACACTTTATTAATGAAGAACAGTGTTGTTACAGCGAGAACACACTTTATTAATGAAGAACAGTGTTGTTACAGCGAGAACACACTTTATTAATGAAGAACAGTGTTGTTACAGCGAGAACACACTTTATTAATGAAGAACAGTGTTGTTACAGCGAGAACACACTTTATTAATGAAGAACAGTGGTGTTACAGCGAGAACACACTTTATTAATGAAGAACAGTGTTGTTACAGCGAGAACACACTTTATTAATGAAGAACAGTGTTGTTACAGCGAGAACACACTTTATTAATGAAGAACAGTGTTGTTACAGCGAGAACACACTTTATTAATGAAGAACAGTGTTGTTACAGCGAGAACACACTTTATTAATGAAGAACAGTGTTGTTACAGCGAGAACACACTTTATTAATGAAGAACAGTGTTGTTACAGCGAGAACACACTTTATTAATGAAGAACAGTGTTGTTACAGTGAGAACACACTTTATTAATGAAGAACAGTGTTGTTACAGCGAGAACACGCTTTATTAATGAAGAACAGTGTTGTTACAGCGAGAACACGCTTTATTCATGAAGAACAGTGTTGTTACAGAGACACACTTTATTAATGAAGAACAGTGTTGTTACAGTGAGAACACACTTTATTAATGAAGAACAATGTTGTTACAGCGAGAACACACTTTATTAATGAAGAACAGTGTTGTTACAGAGAACACACTTTATTAATGAAGAACAGTGTTGTTACAGTGAGAACACACTTTATTAATGAAGAACAGTGTTGTTACAGTGAGAACACGCTTTATTAATGAAGAACAGTGTTGTTACAGCGAGAACACGCTTTATTAATGAAGAACAGTGTTGTTACAGCGAGAACACGCTTTATTAATGAAGAACAGTGTTGTTACAGCGAGAACACGCTTTATTAATGAAGAACAGTGTTGTTACAGTGAGAACACACTTTATTAATGAAGAACAGTGTTGTTACAGAGAACACACTTTATTAATGAAGAACAGTGTTGTTACAGTGAGAACACACTTTATTAATGAAGAACAGTGTTGTTACAGCGAGAACACACTTTATTAATGAAGAACAGTGTTGTTACAGTGAGAACACACTTTATTAATGAAGAACAGTGTTGTTACAGCGAGAACACACTTTATTAATGAAGAACAGTGTTGTTACAGTGAGAACACACTTTATTAATGAAGAACAGTGTTGTTACAGTGAGAACACACTTTATTAATGAAGAACAGTGTTGTTACAGTGAGAACACACTTTATTAATGAAGAACAGTGTTGTTACAGCGAGAACACACTTTATTAATGAAGAACAGTGTTGTTACAGTGAGAACACACTTTATTAATGAAGAACAGTGTTGTTACAGTGAGAACACACTTTATTAATGAAGAACAGTGTTGTTACAGCGAGAACACACTTTATTAATGAAGAACAGTGTTGTTACAGCGAGAACACACTTTATTAATGAAGAACAGTGTTGTTACAGCGAGAACACACTTTATTAATGAAGAACAGTGTTGTTACAGCGAGAACACACTTTATTAATGAAGAACAGTGGTGTTACAGCGAGAACACACTTTATTAATGAATAACAGTGTTGTTACAGCGAGAACACACTTTATTAATGAAGAACAGTGTTGTTACAGCGAGAACACACTTTATTAATGAAGAACAGTGTTGTTACAGCGAGAACACACTTTATTAATGAAGAACAGTGTTGTTACAGTGAGAACACACTTTATTAATGAAGAACAGTGTTGTTACAGTGAGAACACACTTTATTAATGAAGAACAGTGTTGTTACAGCGAGAACACACTTTATTAATGAAGAACAGTGTTGTTACAGTGAGAACACACTTTATTAATGAAGAACAGTGTTGTTACAGCGAGAACACGCTTTATTAATGAAGAACAGTGTTGTTACAGCGAGAACACACTTTATTAATGAAGAACAGTGTTGTTACAGCGAGAACACGCTTTATTAATGAAGAACAGTGTTGTTACAGTGAGAACACGCTTTATTCATGAAGAACAGTGTTGTTACAGAGAACACACTTTATTAATGAAGAACAGTGTTGTTACAGTGAGAACACACTTTATTAATGAAGAACAATGTTGTTACAGCGAGAACACACTTTATTAATGAAGAACAGTGTTGTTACAGAGAACACACTTTATTAATGAAGAACAGTGTTGTTACAGTGAGAACACACTTTATTAATGAAGAACAGTGTTGTTACAGTGAGAACACGCTTTATTAATGAAGAACAGTGTTGTTACAGCGAGAACACGCTTTATTAATGAAGAACAGTGTTGTTACAGCGAGAACACGCTTTATTAATGAATAACAGTGTTGTTACAGCGAGAACACACTTTATTAATGAAGAACAGTGTTGTTACAGTGAGAACACACTTTATTAATGAAGAACAGTGTTGTTACAGCGAGAACACACTTTATTAATGAAGAACAGTGTTGTTACAGTGAGAACACACTTTATTAATGAAGAACAGTGTTGTTACAGTGAGAACACACTTTATTAATGAAGAACAGTGTTGTTACAGTGAGAACACACTTTATTAATGAAGAACAGTGTTGTTACAGTGAGAACACACTTTATTAATGAAGAACAGTGTTGTTACAGCGAGAACACACTTTATTAATGAAGAACAGTGTTGTTACAGTGAGAACACACTTTATTAATGAAGAACAGTGTTGTTACAGCGAGAACACACTTTATTAATGAAGAACAGTGTTGTTACAGCGAGAACACACTTTATTAATGAAGAACAGTGTTGTTACAGCGAGAACACACTTTATTAATGAAGAACAGTGTTGTTACAGTGAGAACACACTTTATTAATGAAGAACAGTGTTGTTACAGCGAGAACACACTTTATTAATGAAGAACAGTGGTGTTACAGCGAGAACACACTTTATTAATGAAGAACAGTGTTGTTACAGCGAGAACACACTTTATTAATGAAGAACAGTGTTGTTACAGCGAGAACACACTTTATTAATGAAGAACAGTGTTGTTACAGCGAGAACACACTTTATTAATGAAGAACAGTGTTGTTACAGTGAGAACCCACTTTATTAATGGAGAACAGTGTTGTTACAGCGAGAACACACTTTATTAATGAAGAACAGTGTTGTTACAGTGAGAACCCACTTTATTAATGAAGAACAGTGTTGTTACAGCGAGAACACACTTTATTAATGAAGAACAGTGTTGTTACAGCGAGAACACGCTTTATTAATGAAGAACAGTGTTGTTACAGCGAGAACACGCTTTATTCATGAAGAACAGTGTTGTTACAGAGACACACTTTATTAATGAAGAACAGTGTTGTTACAGTGAGAACACACTTTATTAATGAAGAACAATGTTGTTACAGCGAGAACACACTTTATTAATGAAGAACAGTGTTGTTACAGAGAACACACTTTATTAATGAAGAACAGTGTTGTTACAGTGAGAACACGCTTTATTAATGAAGAACAGTGTTGTTACAGTGAGAACACGCTTTATTAATGAAGAACAGTGTTGTTACAGCGAGAACACGCTTTATTAATGAAGAACAGTGTTGTTACAGCGAGAACACGCTTTATTAATGAAGAACAGTGTTGTTACAGCGAGAACACGCTTTATTAATGAAGAACAGTGTTGTTACAGCGAGAACACACTTTATTAATGAAGAACAGTGTTGTTACAGCGAGAACACACTTTATTAATGAAGAACAGTGTTGTTACAGCGAGAACACACTTTATTAATGAAGAACAGTGTTGTTACAGCGAGAACACACTTTATTAATGAAGAACAGTGTTGTTACAGCGAGAACACACTTTATTAATGAAGAACAGTGTTGTTACAGCGAGAACACACTTTATTAATGAAGAACAGTGTTGTTACAGCGAGAACACACTTTATTAATGAAGAACAGTGGTGTTACAGCGAGAACACACTTTATTAATGAAGAACAGTGTTGTTACAGCGAGAACACACTTTATTAATGAAGAACAGTGTTGTTACAGCGAGAACACACTTTATTAATGAAGAACAGTGTTGTTACAGCGAGAACACACTTTATTAATGAAGAACAGTGTTGTTACAGCGAGAACACACTTTATTAATGAAGAACAGTGTTGTTACAGCGAGAACACACTTTATTAATGAAGAACAGTGTTGTTACAGCGAGAACACACTTTATTAATGAAGAACAGTGTTGTTACAGCGAGAACACACTTTATTAATGAAGAACAGTGTTGTTACAGCGAGAACACACTTTATTAATGAAGAACAGTGTTGTTACAGCGAGAACACACTTTATTAATGAAGAACAGTGTTGTTACAGCGAGAACACACTTTATTAATGAAGAACAGTGTTGTTACAGCGAGAACACGCTTTATTAATGAAGAACAGTGTTGTTACAGCGAGAACACACTTTATTAATGAAGAACAGTGTTGTTACAGCGATAACACGCTTTATTAATGAAGAACAGTGTTGTTACAGCGAGAACACGCTTTATTAATGAAGAACAGTGTTGTTACAGCGAGAACACGCTTTATTAATGAAGAACAGTGTTGTTACAGCGAGAACACGCTTTATTCATGAAGAACAGTGTTGTTACAGAGAACACACTTTATTAATGAAGAACAGTGTTGTTACAGTGAGAACACACTTTATTAATGAAGAACAATGTTGTTACAGCGAGAACACACTTTATTAATGAAGAACAGTGTTGTTACAGAGAACACACTTTATTAATGAAGAACAGTGTTGTTACAGTGAGAACACACTTTATTAATGAAGAACAGTGTTGTTACAGTGAGAACACACTTTATTAATGAAGAACAGTGTTGTTACAGAGAACACACTTTATTAATGAAGAACAGTGTTGTTACAGTGAGAACACACTTTATTAATGAAGAACAGTGTTGTTACAGCGAGAACACACTTTATTAATGAAGAACAGTGTTGTTACAGCGAGAACACACTTTATTAATGAAGAACAGTGTTGTTACAGTGAGAACACACTTTATTAATGAAGAACAGTGTTGTTACAGTGAGAACACACTTTATTAATGAAGAACAGTGTTGTTACAGTGAGAACACACTTTATTAATGAAGAACAGTGTTGTTACAGCGAGAACACACTTTATTAATGAAGAACAGTGTTGTTACAGCGAGAACACACTTTATTAATGAAGAACAGTGTTGTTACAGCGAGAACACACTTTATTAATGAAGAACAGTGTTGTTACAGCGAGAACACACTTTATTAATGAAGAACAGTGTTGTTACAGCGAGAACACACTTTATTAATGAAGAACAGTGTTGTTACAGCGAGAACACACTTTATTAATGAAGAACAGTGTTGTTACAGCGAGAACACACTTTATTAATGAAGAACAGTGTTGTTACAGCGAGAACACACTTTATTAATGAAGAACAGTGTTGTTACAGCGAGAACACGCTTTATTAATGAAGAACAGTGTTGTTACAGCGAGAACACACTTTATTAATGAAGAACAGTGTTGTTACAGCGATAACACGCTTTATTAATGAAGAACAGTGTTGTTACAGCGAGAACACGCTTTATTAATGAAGAACAGTGTTGTTACAGCGAGAACACGCTTTATTAATGAAGAACAGTGTTGTTACAGCGAGAACACGCTTTATTCATGAAGAACAGTGTTGTTACAGAGAACACACTTTATTAATGAAGAACAATGTTGTTACAGCGAGAACACACTTTATTAATGAAGAACAGTGTTGTTACAGAGAACACACTTTATTAATGAAGAACAGTGTTGTTACAGTGAGAACACACTTTATTAATGAAGAACAGTGTTGTTACAGTGAGAACACACTTTATTAATGAAGAACAGTGTTGTTACAGAGAACACACTTTATTAATGAAGAACAGTGTTGTTACAGTGAGAACACACTTTATTAATGAAGAACAGTGTTGTTACAGCGAGAACACACTTTATTAATGAAGAACAGTGTTGTTACAGCGAGAACACACTTTATTAATGAAGAACAGTGTTGTTACAGTGAGAACACACTTTATTAATGAAGAACAGTGTTGTTACAGTGAGAACACACTTTATTAATGAAGAACAGTGTTGTTACAGTGAGAACACACTTTATTAATGAAGAACAGTGTTGTTACAGCGAGAACACACTTTATTAATGAAGAACAGTGTTGTTACAGCGAGAACACACTTTATTAATGAAGAACAGTGTTGTTACAGCGAGAACACACTTTATTAATGAAGAACAGTGTTGTTACAGCGAGAACACACTTTATTAATGAAGAACAGTGTTGTTACAGCGAGAACACACTTTATTAATGAAGAACAGTGTTGTTACAGCGAGAACACACTTTATTAATGAAGAACAGTGTTGTTACAGCGAGAACACACTTTATTAATGAAGAACAGTGTTGTTACAGCGAGAACACACTTTATTAATGAAGAACAGTGGTGTTACAGCGAGAACACACTTTATTAATGAAGAACAGTGTTGTTACAGCGAGAACACACTTTATTAATGAAGAACAGTGTTGTTACAGCGAGAACACACTTTATTAATGAAGAACAGTGTTGTTACAGCGAGAACACACTTTATTAATGAAGAACAGTGTTGTTACAGCGAGAACACACTTTATTAATGAAGAACAGTGTTGTTACAGCGATAACACACTTTATTAATGAAGAACAGTGTTGTTACAGCGAGAACACACTTTATTAATGAAGAACAGTGTTGTTACAGCGAGAACACACTTTATTAATGAAGAACAGTGTTGTTACAGCGAGAACACACTTTATTAATGAAGAACAGTGTTGTTACAGCGAGAACACACTTTATTAATGAAGAACAGTGTTGTTACAGCGAGAACACACTTTATTAATGAAGAACAGTGTTGTTACAGTGAGAACACACTTTATTAATGAAGAACAGTGTTGTTACAGCGAGAACACACTTTATTAATGAAGAACAGTGTTGTTACAGCGAGAACACACTTTATTAATGAAGAACAGTGTTGTTACAGCGAGAACACACTTTATTAATGAAGAACAGTGTTGTTACAGCGAGAACACACTTTATTAATGAAGAACAGTGTTGTTACAGCGAGAACACACTTTATTAATGAAGAACAGTGTTGTTACAGCGAGAACACACTTTATTAATGAAGAACAGTGTTGTTACAGCGAGAACACGCTTTATTAATGAAGAACAGTGTTGTTACAGCGAGAACACACTTTATTAATGAAGAACAGTGTTGTTACAGCGATAACACGCTTTATTAATGAAGAACAGTGTTGTTACAGCGAGAACACGCTTTATTAATGAAGAACAGTGTTGTTACAGCGAGAACACGCTTTATTCATGAAGAACAGTGTTGTTACAGAGAACACACTTTATTAATGAAGAACAGTGTTGTTACAGTGAGAACACACTTTATTAATGAAGAACAATGTTGTTACAGCGAGAACACACTTTATTAATGAAGAACAGTGTTGTTACAGAGAACACACTTTATTAATGAAGAACAGTGTTGTTACAGTGAGAACACACTTTATTAATGAAGAACAGTGTTGTTACAGTGAGAACACACTTTATTAATGAAGAACAGTGTTGTTACAGAGAACACACTTTATTAATGAAGAACAGTGTTGTTACAGTGAGAACACACTTTATTAATGAAGAACAGTGTTGTTACAGCGAGAACACACTTTATTAATGAAGAACAGTGTTGTTACAGCGAGAACACACTTTATTAATGAAGAACAGTGTTGTTACAGCGAGAACACACTTTATTAATGAAGAACAGTGTTGTTACAGTGAGAACACACTTTATTAATGAAGAACAGTGTTGTTACAGTGAGAACACACTTTATTAATGAAGAACAGTGTTGTTACAGCGAGAACACACTTTATTAATGAAGAACAGTGTTGTTACAGCGAGAACACACTTTATTAATGAAGAACAGTGTTGTTACAGCGAGAACACACTTTATTAATGAAGAACAGTGTTGTTACAGCGAGAACACACTTTATTAATGAAGAACAGTGGTGTTACAGCGAGAACACACTTTATTAATGAAGAACAGTGTTGTTACAGCGAGAACACACTTTATTAATGAAGAACAGTGTTGTTACAGCGAGAACACACTTTATTAATGAAGAACAGTGTTGTTACAGCGAGAACACACTTTATTAATGAAGAACAGTGTTGTTACAGCGAGAACACACTTTATTAATGAAGAACAGTGTTGTTACAGCGAGAACACACTTTATTAATGAAGAACAGTGTTGTTACAGCGAGAACACACTTTATTAATGAAGAACAGTGTTGTTACAGTGAGAACACACTTTATTAATGAAGAACAGTGTTGTTACAGCGAGAACACGCTTTATTAATGAAGAACAGTGTTGTTACAGCGAGAACACGCTTTATTCATGAAGAACAGTGTTGTTACAGAGACACACTTTATTAATGAAGAACAGTGTTGTTACAGTGAGAACACACTTTATTAATGAAGAACAATGTTGTTACAGCGAGAACACACTTTATTAATGAAGAACAGTGTTGTTACAGAGAACACACTTTATTAATGAAGAACAGTGTTGTTACAGTGAGAACACACTTTATTAATGAAGAACAGTGTTGTTACAGTGAGAACACGCTTTATTAATGAAGAACAGTGTTGTTACAGCGAGAACACGCTTTATTAATGAAGAACAGTGTTGTTACAGCGAGAACACGCTTTATTAATGAAGAACAGTGTTGTTACAGCGAGAACACGCTTTATTAATGAAGAACAGTGTTGTTACAGTGAGAACACACTTTATTAATGAAGAACAGTGTTGTTACAGAGAACACACTTTATTAATGAAGAACAGTGTTGTTACAGTGAGAACACACTTTATTAATGAAGAACAGTGTTGTTACAGCGAGAACACACTTTATTAATGAAGAACAGTGTTGTTACAGTGAGAACACACTTTATTAATGAAGAACAGTGTTGTTACAGCGAGAACACACTTTATTAATGAAGAACAGTGTTGTTACAGTGAGAACACACTTTATTAATGAAGAACAGTGTTGTTACAGTGAGAACACACTTTATTAATGAAGAACAGTGTTGTTACAGTGAGAACACACTTTATTAATGAAGAACAGTGTTGTTACAGCGAGAACACACTTTATTAATGAAGAACAGTGTTGTTACAGTGAGAACACACTTTATTAATGAAGAACAGTGTTGTTACAGTGAGAACACACTTTATTAATGAAGAACAGTGTTGTTACAGCGAGAACACACTTTATTAATGAAGAACAGTGTTGTTACAGCGAGAACACACTTTATTAATGAAGAACAGTGTTGTTACAGCGAGAACACACTTTATTAATGAAGAACAGTGTTGTTACAGCGAGAACACACTTTATTAATGAAGAACAGTGGTGTTACAGCGAGAACACACTTTATTAATGAATAACAGTGTTGTTACAGCGAGAACACACTTTATTAATGAAGAACAGTGTTGTTACAGCGAGAACACACTTTATTAATGAAGAACAGTGTTGTTACAGCGAGAACACACTTTATTAATGAAGAACAGTGTTGTTACAGTGAGAACACACTTTATTAATGAAGAACAGTGTTGTTACAGTGAGAACACACTTTATTAATGAAGAACAGTGTTGTTACAGCGAGAACACACTTTATTAATGAAGAACAGTGTTGTTACAGTGAGAACACACTTTATTAATGAAGAACAGTGTTGTTACAGCGAGAACACGCTTTATTAATGAAGAACAGTGTTGTTACAGCGAGAACACACTTTATTAATGAAGAACAGTGTTGTTACAGCGAGAACACGCTTTATTAATGAAGAACAGTGTTGTTACAGTGAGAACACGCTTTATTCATGAAGAACAGTGTTGTTACAGAGAACACACTTTATTAATGAAGAACAGTGTTGTTACAGTGAGAACACACTTTATTAATGAAGAACAATGTTGTTACAGCGAGAACACACTTTATTAATGAAGAACAGTGTTGTTACAGAGAACACACTTTATTAATGAAGAACAGTGTTGTTACAGTGAGAACACACTTTATTAATGAAGAACAGTGTTGTTACAGTGAGAACACGCTTTATTAATGAAGAACAGTGTTGTTACAGCGAGAACACGCTTTATTAATGAAGAACAGTGTTGTTACAGCGAGAACACGCTTTATTAATGAATAACAGTGTTGTTACAGCGAGAACACACTTTATTAATGAAGAACAGTGTTGTTACAGTGAGAACACACTTTATTAATGAAGAACAGTGTTGTTACAGCGAGAACACACTTTATTAATGAAGAACAGTGTTGTTACAGTGAGAACACACTTTATTAATGAAGAACAGTGTTGTTACAGTGAGAACACACTTTATTAATGAAGAACAGTGTTGTTACAGTGAGAACACACTTTATTAATGAAGAACAGTGTTGTTACAGTGAGAACACACTTTATTAATGAAGAACAGTGTTGTTACAGCGAGAACACACTTTATTAATGAAGAACAGTGTTGTTACAGTGAGAACACACTTTATTAATGAAGAACAGTGTTGTTACAGCGAGAACACACTTTATTAATGAAGAACAGTGTTGTTACAGCGAGAACACACTTTATTAATGAAGAACAGTGTTGTTACAGCGAGAACACACTTTATTAATGAAGAACAGTGTTGTTACAGTGAGAACACACTTTATTAATGAAGAACAGTGTTGTTACAGCGAGAACACACTTTATTAATGAAGAACAGTGGTGTTACAGCGAGAACACACTTTATTAATGAAGAACAGTGTTGTTACAGCGAGAACACACTTTATTAATGAAGAACAGTGTTGTTACAGCGAGAACACACTTTATTAATGAAGAACAGTGTTGTTACAGCGAGAACACACTTTATTAATGAAGAACAGTGTTGTTACAGTGAGAACCCACTTTATTAATGAAGAACAGTGTTGTTACAGCGAGAACACACTTTATTAATGAAGAACAGTGTTGTTACAGTGAGAACCCACTTTATTAATGAAGAACAGTGTTGTTACAGCGAGAACACACTTTATTAATGAAGAACAGTGTTGTTACAGCGAGAACACGCTTTATTAATGAAGAACAGTGTTGTTACAGCGAGAACACGCTTTATTCATGAAGAACAGTGTTGTTACAGAGACACACTTTATTAATGAAGAACAGTGTTGTTACAGTGAGAACACACTTTATTAATGAAGAACAATGTTGTTACAGCGAGAACACACTTTATTAATGAAGAACAGTGTTGTTACAGAGAACACACTTTATTAATGAAGAACAGTGTTGTTACAGTGAGAACACGCTTTATTAATGAAGAACAGTGTTGTTACAGTGAGAACACGCTTTATTAATGAAGAACAGTGTTGTTACAGCGAGAACACGCTTTATTAATGAAGAACAGTGTTGTTACAGCGAGAACACGCTTTATTAATGAAGAACAGTGTTGTTACAGCGAGAACACGCTTTATTAATGAAGAACAGTGTTGTTACAGCGAGAACACACTTTATTAATGAAGAACAGTGTTGTTACAGCGAGAACACACTTTATTAATGAAGAACAGTGTTGTTACAGCGAGAACACACTTTATTAATGAAGAACAGTGTTGTTACAGCGAGAACACACTTTATTAATGAAGAACAGTGTTGTTACAGCGAGAACACACTTTATTAATGAAGAACAGTGTTGTTACAGCGAGAACACACTTTATTAATGAAGAACAGTGTTGTTACAGCGAGAACACACTTTATTAATGAAGAACAGTGGTGTTACAGCGAGAACACACTTTATTAATGAAGAACAGTGTTGTTACAGCGAGAACACACTTTATTAATGAAGAACAGTGTTGTTACAGCGAGAACACACTTTATTAATGAAGAACAGTGTTGTTACAGCGAGAACACACTTTATTAATGAAGAACAGTGTTGTTACAGCGAGAACACACTTTATTAATGAAGAACAGTGTTGTTACAGCGAGAACACACTTTATTAATGAAGAACAGTGTTGTTACAGCGAGAACACACTTTATTAATGAAGAACAGTGTTGTTACAGCGAGAACACACTTTATTAATGAAGAACAGTGTTGTTACAGCGAGAACACACTTTATTAATGAAGAACAGTGTTGTTACAGCGAGAACACACTTTATTAATGAAGAACAGTGTTGTTACAGCGAGAACACACTTTATTAATGAAGAACAGTGTTGTTACAGCGAGAACACGCTTTATTAATGAAGAACAGTGTTGTTACAGCGAGAACACACTTTATTAATGAAGAACAGTGTTGTTACAGCGATAACACGCTTTATTAATGAAGAACAGTGTTGTTACAGCGAGAACACGCTTTATTAATGAAGAACAGTGTTGTTACAGCGAGAACACGCTTTATTAATGAAGAACAGTGTTGTTACAGCGAGAACACGCTTTATTCATGAAGAACAGTGTTGTTACAGAGAACACACTTTATTAATGAAGAACAGTGTTGTTACAGTGAGAACACACTTTATTAATGAAGAACAATGTTGTTACAGCGAGAACACACTTTATTAATGAAGAACAGTGTTGTTACAGAGAACACACTTTATTAATGAAGAACAGTGTTGTTACAGTGAGAACACACTTTATTAATGAAGAACAGTGTTGTTACAGTGAGAACACACTTTATTAATGAAGAACAGTGTTGTTACAGAGAACACACTTTATTAATGAAGAACAGTGTTGTTACAGTGAGAACACACTTTATTAATGAAGAACAGTGTTGTTACAGCGAGAACACACTTTATTAATGAAGAACAGTGTTGTTACAGCGAGAACACACTTTATTAATGAAGAACAGTGTTGTTACAGTGAGAACACACTTTATTAATGAAGAACAGTGTTGTTACAGTGAGAACACACTTTATTAATGAAGAACAGTGTTGTTACAGTGAGAACACACTTTATTAATGAAGAACAGTGTTGTTACAGCGAGAACACACTTTATTAATGAAGAACAGTGTTGTTACAGCGAGAACACACTTTATTAATGAAGAACAGTGTTGTTACAGCGAGAACACACTTTATTAATGAAGAACAGTGTTGTTACAGCGAGAACACACTTTATTAATGAAGAACAGTGTTGTTACAGCGAGAACACACTTTATTAATGAAGAACAGTGGTGTTACAGCGAGAACACACTTTATTAATGAAGAACAGTGTTGTTACAGCGAGAACACACTTTATTAATGAAGAACAGTGTTGTTACAGCGAGAACACACTTTATTAATGAAGAACAGTGTTGTTACAGCGAGAACACACTTTATTAATGAAGAACAGTGTTGTTACAGCGAGAACACACTTTATTAATGAAGAACAGTGTTGTTACAGCGAGAACACACTTTATTAATGAAGAACAGTGTTGTTACAGCGAGAACACACTTTATTAATGAAGAACAGTGTTGTTACAGTGAGAACACACTTTATTAATGAAGAACAGTGTTGTTACAGCGAGAACACGCTTTATTAATGAAGAACAGTGTTGTTACAGCGAGAACACGCTTTATTCATGAAGAACAGTGTTGTTACAGAGACACACTTTATTAATGAAGAACAGTGTTGTTACAGTGAGAACACACTTTATTAATGAAGAACAATGTTGTTACAGCGAGAACACACTTTATTAATGAAGAACAGTGTTGTTACAGAGAACACACTTTATTAATGAAGAACAGTGTTGTTACAGTGAGAACACACTTTATTAATGAAGAACAGTGTTGTTACAGTGAGAACACGCTTTATTAATGAAGAACAGTGTTGTTACAGCGAGAACACGCTTTATTAATGAAGAACAGTGTTGTTACAGCGAGAACACGCTTTATTAATGAAGAACAGTGTTGTTACAGCGAGAACACGCTTTATTAATGAAGAACAGTGTTGTTACAGTGAGAACACACTTTATTAATGAAGAACAGTGTTGTTACAGAGAACACACTTTATTAATGAAGAACAGTGTTGTTACAGTGAGAACACACTTTATTAATGAAGAACAGTGTTGTTACAGCGAGAACACACTTTATTAATGAAGAACAGTGTTGTTACAGTGAGAACACACTTTATTAATGAAGAACAGTGTTGTTACAGCGAGAACACACTTTATTAATGAAGAACAGTGTTGTTACAGTGAGAACACACTTTATTAATGAAGAACAGTGTTGTTACAGTGAGAACACACTTTATTAATGAAGAACAGTGTTGTTACAGTGAGAACACACTTTATTAATGAAGAACAGTGTTGTTACAGCGAGAACACACTTTATTAATGAAGAACAGTGTTGTTACAGTGAGAACACACTTTATTAATGAAGAACAGTGTTGTTACAGTGAGAACACACTTTATTAATGAAGAACAGTGTTGTTACAGCGAGAACACACTTTATTAATGAAGAACAGTGTTGTTACAGCGAGAACACACTTTATTAATGAAGAACAGTGTTGTTACAGCGAGAACACACTTTATTAATGAAGAACAGTGTTGTTACAGCGAGAACACACTTTATTAATGAAGAACAGTGGTGTTACAGCGAGAACACACTTTATTAATGAATAACAGTGTTGTTACAGCGAGAACACACTTTATTAATGAAGAACAGTGTTGTTACAGCGAGAACACACTTTATTAATGAAGAACAGTGTTGTTATAGCGAGAACACACTTTATTAATGAAGAACAGTGGTGTTACAGCGAGAACACACTTTATTAATGAAGAACAGTGTTGTTACAGCGAGAACACACTTTATTAATGAAGAACAGTGTTGTTACAGTGAGAACACACTTTATTAATGAAGAACAGTGTTGTTACAGCGAGAACACACTTTATTAATGAAGAACAGTGTTGTTACAGCGAGAACACACTTTATTAATGAAGAACAGTGTTGTTACAGCGAGAACACACTTTATTAATGAAGAACAGTGTTGTTACAGTGAGAACACACTTTATTAATGAAGAACAGTGTTGTTACAGCGAGAACACACTTTATTAATGAAGAACAGTGTTGTTACAGCGAGAACACACTTTATTAATGAAGAACAGTGTTGTTACAGCGAGAACACACTTTATTAATGAAGAACAGTGTTGTTACAGTGAGAACACACTTTATTAATGAAGAACAGTGTTGTTACAGCGAGAACACACTTTATTAATGAAGAACAGTGTTGTTACAGCGAGAACACACTTTATTAATGAAGAACAGTGTTGTTACAGTGAGAACACACTTTATTAATGAAGAACAGTGTTGTTACAGAGAACACACTTTATTAATGAAGAACAGTGTTGTTACAGCGAGAACACACTTTATTAATGAAGAACCGTGTTGTTACAGTGATAACACACTTTATTAATGAAGAACAGTGTTGTTACAGCGAGAACACACTTTATTAATGAAGAACAGTGTTGTTACAGTGAGAACACACTTTATTAATGAAGAACAGTGTTGTTACAGCGAGAACACACTTTATTAATGAAGAACAGTGTTGTTACATCGAGAACACACTTTATTAATGAAGAACAGTGTTGTTACAGCGAGAACACACTTTATTAATGAAGAACAGTGTTGTTACAGCGAGAACACACTTTATTAATGAAGAACAGTGTTGTTACAGCGAGAACACACTTTATTAATGAAGAACAGTGTTGTTACAGCGAGAACACACTTTATTAATGAAGAACAGTGTTGTTACAGCGAGAACACACTTTATTAATGAAGAACAGTGTTGTTACAGCGAGAACACACTTTATTAATGAAGAACAGTGTTGTTACAGCGAGAACACACTTTATTAATGAAGAACAGTGTTGTTACAGCGAGAACACACTTTATTAATGAAGAACAGTGTTTTTACAGCGAGAACACACTTTATTAATGAAGAACAGTGTTGTTACAGCGAGAACACACTTTATTAATGAAGAACAGTGTTGTTACAGCGAGAACACACTTTATTAATGAAGAACAGTGTTTTTACAGCGAGAACACACTTTATTAATGAAGAACAGTGTTGTTACAGCGAGAACACACTTTATTAATGAAGAACAGTGTTGTTACAGTGAGAACACACTTTATTAATGAAGAACAGTGTTGTTACAGTGAGAACACACTTTATTAATGAAGAACAGTGTTGTTACAGTGAGAACACACTTTATTAATGAAGAACAGTGTTGTTACAGCGAGAACACACTTTATTAATGAAGAACAGTGTTGTTACAGTGAGAACACACTTTATTAATGAAGAACAGTGTTGTTACAGTGAGAACACACTTTATTAATGAAGAACAGTGTTGTTACAGCGAGAACACACTTTATTAATGAAGAACAGTGTTGTTACAGTGAGAACACACTTTATTAATGAAGAACAGTGTTGTTACAGCGAGAACACACTTTATTAATGAAGAACAGTGTTGTTACAGAGAACACACTTTATTAATGAAGAACAGTGTTGTTACAGTGAGAACACACTTTATTAATGAAGAACAGTGTTGTTACAGCGAGAACACACTTTAGTAATGAAGAACAGTGTTGTTACAGTGAGAACACACTTTATTAATGAAGAACAGTGTTGTTACAGTGAGAACACACTTTATTAATGAAGAACAGTGTTGTTACAGCGAGAACACACTTTATTAATGAAGAACAGTGTTGTTACAGTGAGAACACACTTTATTAATGAAGAACAGTGTTGTTACAGTGAGAACCTGTCCTTGGAACAGGCCGTCATCCCCACCTGTCTGAAGAAGTCCACCATCATCCCTGTACCCAAAAAATCTACGCCAGCTTGCCTCAACGACTACCGCCCTGTAGCCCTCACCTCCATAGCCATGAAGTGCTTTGAGAAGCTAGTGAAGGGCTACATCTGTTCCTCCCTCCCCATCAACCTGGACCCTCTGCAATTTGCATATCGCCCCAACAGGTCCACGGAGGACGCCATAGCCCATGTGCTGCACACAGCAGCATCACATCTGGACAAGAGGCAGGGGAACTATGTGAGAATGCTGTTCATCGACTACAGCTCAGCATTCAATACCATAGTCCCCTCCAAACTCATAGCCAAGCTCAGGGACCTGGGCTTGAACTATGACCTGTGCCAGTGGGTCCTGGACTTCCTGACGGGCAGACCCCAGGTGGTAAGAGCCGGCAACTGCACCTCCTCATCCATCACGCTCAACATAGGGGCCCCCCAGGGCTGTGTTCTGAGCCCCCTCCTCTACTCCCTGTACACACATGACTGCGTAGCACAGCGGAACAACAACACCATCATCAAATTTGCTGATGACACAGTAGTGGTGGGCCTGATCTCTGCCAACGACGAAAGGGCCTACCTGGAAGAGGTAGAGAACCTGTCACAGTGGTGTCAGGAGAACTGCCTCTCCCTGAACGTCAGCAAAACAAAAGAGATGATTGTGGACTTCAGGAGGTCGGGGGTCAAGGACTACAGCCCCCTCAGCATCGACGGGGCACCGGTTGAGAGAGTGAACAGTTTCAAGTACCTCGGAGCCCACATATCCGAGGACTTGACATGGACCACACACATTGACAGTGTTGTGAAGAAGGCACGACAACGCCTCTACTTCCTCAGGCGCCTAAGGAAGTTCCAAGTCAGTCAGAAGATCCTTAGGAACTTCTACTCATGTACAATAGAGAGCATCCTGACCGGCAACATCACCTCCTGGTTTGGGAATAGCACTGCACAAGACCGTAGCAGACTACAAAGAGTGACACGTTCAGCCGAACGCACAATTAGAGGGGGGCTTCCCACCCTCCAGAACATTTACAACAAGCGGTGCAAGGGGAAGGCTAAGAGAATTATTAAGGACTCGAGCCACCCGAACAACTGCCTCTTTGAACTGCTGCCGTCAGGCAAGCGATACCGAAGTCTTAAGGCGAGCACAGAAAGACTCAGAAGGAGCTTCTATCCCCAGGCCATTAGGCTGCTAAACGAACAAAAATCGCTAAACGAACAATAATCACTATGCAACAACCATCAAATGCACACAGCACACACACCCACACGCACACACTCACTCAAACAAACAACACACTGCAGCACCCACTCTCCACACTTTAGATCACACAAACACACTTACACTTTATATTTATTTATTGATAAAGGATTTGCACTACAACTCGTACACCTACTGTGAATTGTACCTAAACTGCACCTCGTCCATTTATGCCTTGCACTATATAGTATTGTATATTAGTACACTGCACAGTATTGTATATTGTATGGTAACTACGTCTACGAACATTGTACATATGTCTAAACTGAACACTGTGACCTCTTTTTTTACTTCTAATTTTTACTATGTTTTTATTTCATACTTATCTTGTCATGCACAGTCTCTGGAGCGCAACAGTAAGAAGCATTTTGTACAAAAGTATTCTGTACTTCTGTATGACAACTATTAAAGAAACTTGAAACTTGAACTTGAACACACTTTATTAATGAAGAACAGTGTTGTTACAGGGAGAACACACTTTATTAATGAAGAACAGTGTTGTTACAGCGAGAACACACTTTATTAATGAAGAACAGTGTTGTTACAGTGAGAACACACTTTATTAATGAAGAACAGTGTTGTTACAGCGAGAACACACTTTATTAATGAAGAACAGTGTTGTTACAGCAAGAACACACTTTATTAATGAAGAACAGTGTTGTTACAGCGAGAACACACTTTATTAATGAAGAACAGTGTTGTTACAGTGAGAACACACTTTATTAATGAAGAACAGTGTTGTTACAGCGAGAACACACTTTATTAATGAAGAACAGTGTTGTTACAGCGAGAACACACTTTATTAATGAAGAACGGTGTTGTTACAGCGAGAACACACTTTATTAATGAAGAACAGTGTTGTTACAGTGAGAACACGCTTTATTAATGAAGAACAGTGTTGTTACAGCGAGAACACGCTTTATTAATGAAGAACAGTGTTGTTACAGCGAGAACACGCTTTATTAATGAAGAACAGTGTTGTTACAGCGAGAACACGCTTTATTAATGTAGAACAGTGTTGTTACAGCGAGAACACGCTTTATTAATGAAGAACAGTGTTGTTACAGCGAGAACACACTTTATTAATTAAGAACAGTTGTTGTTACAGCGAGAACACACTTTATTAATGAAGAACAGTGTTGTTACAGCGAGAACACACTTTATTAATGAAGAACAGTGTTGTTACAGCGAGAACACACTTTATTAATGAAGAACAGTGTTGTTACAGCGAGAACACACTTTATTAATGAAGAACAGTGTTGTTACAGCGAGAACACACTTTATTAATGAAGAACAGTGTTGTTACAGTGAGAACACACTTTATTAATGAAGAACAGTGTTGTTACAGCGAGAACACACTTTATTAATGAAGAACAGTGTTGTTACAGTGAGAACACACTTTATTAATGAAGAACAGTGTTGTAACAGCGAGAACACACTTTATTAATGAATAACAGTGTTGTTACAGCGAGAACACACTTTATTAATGAAGAACAGTGTTGTTACAGCGAGAACACACTTTATTAATGAAGAACAGTGTTGTTACAGCGAGAACACACTTTATTAATGAAGAACAGTGTTGTTACAGTGATAACACACTTTATTAATGAAGAACAGTGTTGTTACAGCGAGAACACACTTTATTAATGAAGAACAGTGTTGTTACAGTGATAACACACTTTATTAATGAAGAACAGTGTTGTTACAGTGAGAACACACTTTATTAATGAAGAACAGTGTTGTTACAGTGAGAACACATTTTATTAATGAAGAACAGTGTTGTTACAGCGAGAACACACTTTATTAATGAAGAACAGTGTTGTTACAGCGAGAACACACTTTATTAATGAAGAACAGTGTTGTTACAGCGAGAACACACTTTATTAATGAAGAACAGTGTTGTTACAGCGAGAACACACTTTATTAATGAAGAACAGTGTTGTTACAGCGAGAACACACTTTATTAATGAAGAACAGTGTTGTTACAGTGAGAACACACTTTATTAATGAAGAACAGTGTTGTTACAGCGAGAACACACTTTATTAATGAAGAACAGTGTTGTTACAGTGATAACACACTTTATTAATGAAGAACAGTGTTGTTACAGTGAGAACACACTTTATTAATGAAGAACAGTGTTGTTACAGTGAGAACACATTTTATTAATGAAGAACAGTGTTGTTACAGCGAGAACACACTTTATTAATGAAGAACAGTGTTGTTACAGCGAGAACACACTTTATTAATGAAGAACAGTGTTGTTACAGCGAGAACACACTTTATTAATGAAGAACAGTGTTGTTACAGCGAGAACACACTTTATTAATGAAGAACAGTGTTGTTACAGCGAGAACACACTTTATTAATGAAGAACAGTGTTGTTACAGCGAGAACACACTTTATTAATGAAGAACAGTGTTGTTACAGCGAGAACACACTTTATTAATGAAGAACAGTGTTGTTACAGCGAGAACACACTTTATTAATGAAGAACAGTGTTGTTACAGCGAGAACACACTTTATTAATGAAGAACAGTGTTGTTACAGTGAGAACACACTTTATTAATGAAGAACAGTGTTGTTACAGCGAGAACACACTTTATTAATGAAGAACAGTGTTGTTACAGTGAGAACACACTTTATTAATGAAGAACAGTGTTGTTACAGTGAGAACACACTTTATTAATGAAGAACAGTGTTGTTACAGCGAGAACACACTTTATTAATGAAGAACAGTGTTGTTACAGCGAGAACACACTTTATTAATGAAGAACAGTGTTGTTACAGCGAGAACACACTTTATTAATGAAGAACAGTGTTGTTACAGAGAACACACTTTATTAATGAAGAACAGTGTTGTTACAGCGAGAACACACTTTATTAATGAAGAACAGTGTTGTTACAGCGAGAACACACTTTATTAATGAAGAACAGTGTTGTTACAGTGAGAACACACTTTATTAATGAAGAACAGTGTTGTTACAGCGAGAACACACTTTATTAATGAAGAACAGTGTTGTTACAGCGAGAACACACTTTATTAATGAAGAACAGTGTTGTTACAGCGAGAACACACTTTATTAATGAAGAACAGTGTTGTTACAGCGAGAACACACTTTATTAATGAAGAACAGTGTTGTTACAGCGAGAACACACTTTATTAATGAAGAACAGTGTTGTTACAGCGAGAACACACTTTATTAATGAAGAACAGTGTTGTTACAGCGAGAACACACTTTATTAATGAAGAACAGTGTTGTTACAGCGATAACACACTTTATTAATGAAGAACAGTGTTGTTACAGCGAGAACACACTTTATTAATGAAGAACAGTGTTGTTACAGCGAGAACACACTTTATTAATGAAGAACAGTGTTGTTACAGCGATAACACACTTTATTAATGAAGAACAGTGTTGTTACAGCGAGAACACACTTTATTTATGAAGAACAGTGTTGTTACAGCGAGAACACACTTTATTAATGAAGAACAGTGTTGTTACAGTGAGAACACACTTTATTAATGAAGAACAATGTTGTTACAGCGAGAACACACTTTATTTATGAAGAACAGTGTTGTTACAGCGAGAACACACTTTATTAATGAAGAACAGTGTTGTTACAGCGAGAACACACTTTATTAATGAAGAACAGTGTTGTTACAGCGAGAACACACTTTATTAATGAAGAACAGTGTTGTTACAGTGAGAACACACTTTATTAATGAAGAACAGTGTTGTTACAGCGAGAACACACTTTATTAATGAAGAACAGTGTTGTTACAGCGAGAACACACTTTATTAATGAAGAACAGTGTTGTTACAGCGAGAACACACTTTATTAATGAAGAACAGTGTTGTTACAGCGAGAACACACTTTATTAATGAAGAACAGTGTTGTTACAGCGAGAACACACTTTATTAATGAAGAACAGTGTTGTTACAGAGAACACACTTTATTAATGAAGAACAGTGTTGTTACAGCGAGAACACACTTTATTAATGAAGAACAGTGTTGTTACAGCGAGAACACACTTTATTAATGAAGAACAGTGTTGTTACAGTGAGAACACACTTTATTAATGAAGAACAGTGTTGTTACAGCGAGAACACACTTTATTAATGAAGAACAGTGTTGTTACAGCGAGAACACACTTTATTAATGAAGAACAGTGTTGTTACAGCGAGAACACACTTTATTAATGAAGAACAGTGTTGTTACAGCGAGAACACACTTTATTAATGAAGAACAGTGTTGTTACAGCGAGAACACACTTTATTAATGAAGAACAGTGTTGTTACAGCGATAACACACTTTATTAATGAAGAACAGTGTTGTTACAGCGATAACACACTTTATTAATGAAGAACAGTGTTGTTACAGCGAGAACACACTTTATTAATGAAGAACAGTGTTGTTACAGCGATAACACACTTTATTAATGAAGAACAGTGTTGTTACAGCGATAACACACTTTATTAATGAAGAACAGTGTTGTTACAGCGGGAACACACTTTATTAATGAAGAACAGTGTTGTTACAGTGAGAACACATTTTATTAATGAAGAACAGTGTTGTTACAGCGAGAACACACTTTATTAATGAAGAACAGTGTTGTTACAGCGAGAACACACTTTATTAATGAAGAACAGTGTTGTTACAGCGAGAACACACTTTATTAATGAAGAACAGTGTTGTTACAGCGAGAACACACTTTATTAATGAAGAACAGTGTTGTTACAGCGAGAACACACTTTATTAATGAAGAACAGTGTTGTTACAGCGAGAACACACTTTATTAATGAAGAACAGTGTTGTTACAGCGAGAACACACTTTATTAATGAAGAACAGTGTTGTTACAGCGAGAACACACTTTATTAATGAAGAACAGTGTTGTTACAGTGAGAACACACTTTATTAATGAAGAACAGTGTTGTTACAGCGAGAACACACTTTATTAATGAAGAACAGTGTTGTTACAGTGAGAACACACTTTATTAATGAAGAACAGTGTTGTTACAGTGAGAACACACTTTATTAATGAAGAACAGTGTTGTTACAGCGAGAACACACTTTATTAATGAAGAACAGTGTTGTTACAGAGAACACACTTTATTAATGAAGAACAGTGTTGTTACAGCGAGAACACACTTTATTAATGAAGAACAGTGTTGTTACAGCGAGAACACACTTTATTAATGAAGAACAGTGTTGTTACAGCGAGAACACACTTTATTAATGAAGAACAGTGTTGTTACAGTGAGAACACACTTTATTAATGAAGAACAGTGTTGTTACAGCGAGAACACACTTTATTAATGAAGAACAGTGTTGTTACAGCGAGAACACACTTTATTAATGAAGAACAGTGTTGTTACAGCGAGAACACACTTTATTAATGAAGAACAGTGTTGTTACAGCGAGAACACACTTTATTAATGAAGAACAGTGTTGTTACAGCGAGAACACACTTTATTAATGAAGAACAGTGTTGTTACAGCGAGAACACACTTTATTAATGAAGAACAGTGTTGTTACAGCGAGAACACACTTTATTAATGAAGAACAGTGTTGTTACAGCGAGAACACACTTTATTAATGAAGAACAGTGTTGTTACAGCGAGAACACACTTTATTAATGAAGAACAGTGTTGTTACAGCGAGAACACACTTTATTAATGAAGAACAGTGTTGTTACAGCGAGAACACACTTTATTAATGAAGAACAGTGTTGTTACAGCGAGAACACACTTTATTAATGAAGAACAGTGTTGTTACAGCGAGAACACACTTTATTAATGAAGAACAGTGTTGTTACAGCGAGAACACACTTTATTAATGAAGAACAGTGTTGTTACAGTGATAACACACTTTATTAATGAAGAACAGTGTTGTTACAGCGAGAACACACTTTATTAATGAAGAACAGTGTTGTTACAGTGATAACACACTTTATTAATGAAGAACAGTGTTGTTACAGTGAGAACACACTTTATTAATGAAGAACAGTGTTGTTACAGTGAGAACACATTTTATTAATGAAGAACAGTGTTGTTACAGCGAGAACACATTTTATTAATGAAGAACAGTGTTGTTACAGCGAGAACACACTTTATTAATGAAGAACAGTGTTGTTACAGCGAGAACACACTTTATTAATGAAGAACAGTGTTGTTACAGCGAGAACACACTTTATTAATGAAGAACAGTGTTGTTACAGTGAGAACACACTTTATTAATGAAGAACAGTGTTGTTACAGCGAGAACACACTTTATTAATGAAGAACAGTGTTGTTACAGTGATAACACACTTTATTAATGAAGAACAGTGTTGTTACAGTGAGAACACACTTTATTAATGAAGAACAGTGTTGTTACAGTGAGAACACATTTTATTAATGAAGAGCAGTGTTGTTACAGCGAGAACACACTTTATTAATGAAGAACAGTGTTGTTACAGCGAGAACACACTTTATTAATGAAGAACAGTGTTGTTACAGCGAGAACACACTTTATTAATGAAGAACAGTGTTGTTACAGCGAGAACACACTTTATTAATGAAGAACAGTGTTGTTACAGCGAGAACACACTTTATTAATGAAGAACAGTGTTGTTACAGCGAGAACACACTTTATTAATGAAGAACAGTGTTGTTACAGCGAGAACACACTTTATTAATGAAGAACAGTGTTGTTACAGCGAGAACACACTTTATTAATGAAGAACAGTGTTGTTACAGCGAGAACACACTTTATTAATGAAGAACAGTGTTGTTACAGTGAGAACACACTTTATTAATGAAGAACAGTGTTGTTACAGCGAGAACACACTTTATTAATGAAGAACAGTGTTGTTACAGCGAGAACACACTTTATTAATGAAGAACAGTGTTGTTACAGTGAGAACACACTTTATTAATGAAGAACAGTGTTGTTACAGCGAGAACACACTTTATTAATGAAGAACAGTGTTGTTACAGCGAGAACACACTTTATTAATGAAGAACAGTGTTGTTACAGCGAGAACACACTTTATTAATGAAGAACAGTGTTGTTACAGAGAACACACTTTATTAATGAAGAACAGTGTTGTTACAGCGAGAACACACTTTATTAATGAAGAACAGTGTTGTTACAGCGAGAACACACTTTATTAATGAAGAACAGTGTTGTTACAGTGAGAACACACTTTATTAATGAAGAACAGTGTTGTTACAGCGAGAACACACTTTATTAATGAAGAACAGTGTTGTTACAGCGAGAACACACTTTATTAATGAAGAACAGTGTTGTTACAGCGAGAACACACTTTATTAATGAAGAACAGTGTTGTTACAGCGAGAACACACTTTATTAATGAAGAACAGTGTTGTTACAGCGAGAACACACTTTATTAATGAAGAACAGTGTTGTTACAGCGAGAACACACTTTATTAATGAAGAACAGTGTTGTTACAGCGATAACACACTTTATTAATGAAGAACAGTGTTGTTACAGCGAGAACACACTTTATTAATGAAGAACAGTGTTGTTACAGCGATAACACACTTTATTAATGAAGAACAGTGTTGTTACAGCGAGAACACACTTTATTAATGAAGAACAGTGTTGTTACAGCGAGAACACACTTTATTTATGAAGAACAGTGTCGTTACAGCGAGAACACACTTTATTAATGAAGAACAGTGTTGTTACAGCGAGAACACACTTTATTTATGAAGAACAGTGTCGTTACAGCGAGAACACACTTTATTAATGAAGAACAGTGTTGTTACAGCGAGAACACACTTTATTAATGAAGAACAATGTTGTTACAGCGAGAACACACTTTATTTATGAAGAACAGTGTTGTTACAGCGAGAACACACTTTATTAATGAAGAACAGTGTTGTTACAGCGAGAACACACTTTATTAATGAAGAACAGTGTTGTTACAGCGAGAACACACTTTATTAATGAAGAACAGTGTTGTTACAGCGAGAACACACTTTATTAATGAAGAACAGTGTTGTTACAGCGAGAACACACTTTATTAATGAAGAACAGTGTTGTTACAGTGAGAACACACTTTATTAATGAAGAACAGTGTTGTTACAGCGAGAACACACTTTATTAATGAAGAACAGTGTTGTTACAGCGAGAACACACTTTATTAATGAAGAACAGTGTTGTTACAGCGAGAACACACTTTATTAATGAAGAACAGTGTTGTTACAGCGAGAACACACTTTATTAATGAAGAACAGTGTTGTTACAGCGAGAACACACTTTATTAATGAAGAACAGTGTTGTTACAGCGAGAACACACTTTATTAATGAAGAACAGTGTTGTTACAGCGAGAACACACTTTATTAATGAAGAACAGTGTTGTTACAGCGAGAACACACTTTATTAATGAAGAACAGTGTTGTTACAGCGAGAACACACTTTATTAATGAAGAACAGTGTTGTTACAGCGAGAACACACTTTATTAATGAAGAACAGTGTTGTTACAGCGAGAACACATTTTATTAATGAAGAACAGTGTTGTTACAGCGAGAACACACTTTATTAATGAAGAACAGTGTTGTTACAGCGAGAACACACTTTATTAATGAAGAACAGTGTTGTTACAGCGAGAACACACTTTATTAATGAAGAACAGTGTTGTTACAGCGAGAACACACTTTATTAATGAAGAACAGTGTTGTTACAGCGAGAACACACTTTATTAATGAAGAACAGTGTTGTTACAGCGAGAACACACTTTATTAATGAAGAACAGTGTTGTTACAGCGAGAACACACTTTATTAATGAAGAACAGTGTTGTTACAGCGAGAACACACTTTATTAATGAAGAACAGTGTTGTTACAGCGAGAACACACTTTATTAATGAAGAACAGTGTTGTTACAGCGAGAACACACTTTATTAATGAAGAACAGTGTTGTTACAGCGAGAACACACTTTATTAATGAAGAACAGTGTTGTTACAGCGAGAACACACTTTATTAATGAAGAACAGTGTTGTTACAGCGAGAACACACTTTATTAATGAAGAACAGTGTTGTTACAGCGAGAACACACTTTATTAATGAAGAACAGTGTTGTTACAGCGAGAACACACTTTATTAATGAAGAACAGTGTTGTTACAGCGAGAACACACTTTATTAATGAAGAACAGTGTTGTTACAGCGAGAACACACTTTATTAATGAAGAACAGTGTTGTTACAGCGAGAACACACTTTATTAATGAAGAACAGTGTTGTTACAGCGAGAACACACTTTATTAATGAAGAACAGTGTTGTTACAGAGAACACACTTTATTAATGAAGAACAGTGTTGTTACAGTGAGAACACACTTTATTAATGAAGAACAGTGTTGTTACAGCGAGAACACACTTTATTAATGAAGAACAGTGTTGTTACAGTGAGAACACACTTTATTAATGAAGAACAGTGTTGTTACAGTGAGAACACACTTTATTAATGAAGAACAGTGTTGTTACAGCGAGAACACACTTTATTAATGAAGAACAGTGTTGTTACAGCGAGAACACACTTTATTAATGAAGAACAGTGTTGTTACAGCGAGAACACACTTTATTAATGAAGAACAGTGTTGTTACAGCGAGAACACACTTTATTAATGAAGAACAGTGTTGTTACAGCGAGAACACACTTTATTAATGAAGAACAGTGTTGTTACAGCGAGAACACACTTTATTAATGAAGAACAGTGTTGTTACAGCGAGAACACACTTTATTAATGAAGAACAGTGTTGTTACAGCGAGAACACACTTTATTAATGAAGAACAGTGTTGTTACAGCGAGAACACACTTTATTAATGAAGAACAGTGTTGTTACAGCGAGAACACACTTTATTAATGAAGAACAGTGTTGTTACAGCGAGAACACACTTTATTAATGAAGAACAGTGTTGTTACAGCGAGAACACACTTTATTAATGAAGAACAGTGTTGTTACAGTGAGAACACACTTTATTAATGAAGAACCTTCTATGCGAGGTTTGATGCTGGTAATAACAACACCAGCTCACAAGCCTCGGCAATGGGGGGGGGGGGGGGTCGGCTGCTGATGGAGGCGCAGTGTTCAGGGTAACAGAGCATGAGGTGAGGCGGACCTTTAAAAAAGTGAATATCAGGAAGGCAGCAGGTCCGGACGGCATCCCCGGCCGCGTCCTAAAAGTCTGTGCCGACCAACTGGCCCCAGTATTCACTGACATATTTAACCTGTCCTTAGAACAGGCTGTCATCCCCACCTGCCTGAAGAAGTCCACTATTATCCCTGTACCCAAAAAATCCAAGCCTGCTTGCCTCAACGACTACCGCCCTGTAGCTCTCACCTCCATAGCCATGAAGTGCTTTGAGAAGCTAGTAAAGGGCTACATCTGCTCCTCCCTCCCCATCAACATGGACCCCCTGCAATTTGCATACCGCCCCAACAGGTCCACGGAGGACGCCATATCCCATGTGCTGCACACAGCAGCATCACACCTGGACAAGAGGCAGGGGAACTATGTGAGAATGCTATTCATCGACTACAGCTCGGCATTCAATACCATAGTCCCCTCCATACTCATAGCCAAGCTCAGGGACCTGGGCTTGGGCTATGACCTCTGCCAGTGGGTCTTGGACTTCCTGACTGGCAGACCCCAGGTGGTGAGAGGAGGCAACTGCACCTCCTCATCCATCACCCTCAACATAGGGGCCCCCCAGGGCTGTGTTCTGAGTCCCCTCCTCTACTCCCTGTACACACACGACTGTGTGGCTCAGCGGAGTAGCAATACAATCGTCAAATTTACTGACGACACAGTGGTGGTGGGCCTGATCTCTGCCAACGACGAGAGGGCCTACCTGGAAGAGGTCAAGGTCCTGGCGGGATGGTGCCAGGAAAACAGCCTCTCCCTGAACGTCAGCAAAACAAAGGAGATGATTGTGGACTTCAGGAGGTCGGGGGTCAAGGACTACAGCCCCCTCAGCATCGACGGGGCACCGGTTGAGAGAGTCAACAGCTTCAAGTACCTCGGAGCCTACATATCCGAGGACTTGACATGGACCACACACATTAACAGTGTGGTGAAGAAGGCACGACAACGCCTCTACTTCCTCAGGCGCCTAAGGAAGTTCCAAGTCAGCCAGAAGATCCTTAAGAACTTCTACTCATGTGAGAGCATCTTGACCGGCAACATCACCTCCTGGTTTGGGAATAGCACTGCAAAAGACCGAAGCAGACTACAAAGAGTGACACGTTCAGCCGAACGCACAATTGGAGGGGGGCTCCCCACCCTCCAGAACATTTACTACAAGCGTTGCAAGGGCAAGGCTAAGAGAATCATTAAAGACTCCAGTCACCCGAACAACTGCCTCTTTGAACTGCTGCGGTCAGGCAAGCGATACCGGAGTCTCAAGGCGAGCACAGAAAGACTCAGAAGTAGCTTCTATCCCCAGGCCATCAGGCTGCTAAACGAACAATGAATGAACACTACACAACAACAACCACCAAACGCACATAGCACACACATCCACACGCACACACTCACTTTAAACAAACACACTGTAGCACCCACTCCACACACTTTATAGCACACACCCACTTTAAACAAACACACTGTAGCACCCACTCCCCACACTTTATATTTATGGATGAAGGATTGCACTACAACTCGTACACCTTACTGTAAATTGTACCTACAATTGTACCTCATCCCATTTCTGCTTTGCACTAGATAGTACTGTACATTAGTACACTGCATAGTATTGTGTATTGTATATTATATGGTAACTCAGAACATTGTACATATGTCTATACCGAACACTGTGACCTCATTTTCTTCTTCTAAATTCATGCTATATTATGTTATTATGTTATTTGATACTATCTTGTCTAGCACAGTCTCTGGAGCGTAACAGTAAGAAGCATTTTGTATGAAAGTATTCTGTACTTCTGTATGACAACTATTAAAGAACTTGAACTTGAACTTGAACTTGAACAGTGTTGTTACAGCGAGAACACACTTCATTAATGAAGAACAGTGTTGTTACAGTGTGTTACATCCCAATGTATATATTCCCCAGTGTGTGTCTCCATGTGTGTGTGTTCTCCATTTTGTTTCCTCCCTCCAGCCATTGTTCCCTTCCCCATTGGTCCCTGCCAGGCCAATCCTTCCATTATTGCAACACAGCAGTGATTGGTGGTTGGCTTTCCAGACTCCAACACTCAATCCACACCCCCCAATCATGGATCACCCCACACCTGTTAAAACATGGCTTTCTCCCTTCAGTCTTTCTCTCTCTCTGGCATGAGGCTAGGCATGTTGTGATTTTGGTAAACCGGTACTTTGACAATATTGCATCTTGTTTATTGGCCTTTGGTGCTTGGCAGTAATTTCCTTGTGTGTGTATGGCCACAGAGAGAGCATTGTTAAGTTATAGTTTGTTTTTGTATATATTCTGCTTTTGTTTCTGTATAATTAATGTGTTTTTCTCTCTTTCTCAGGAAGCACAGATGGGGTGAGCTGCCATTTCCTTTGGACATTGTTTTCTCCTGTTTTGGTTAGGTAAGAGTAGTTTAGGTAATGTAATCTCTTTTACCATAGATTAGATTGTGTTTATTTGGAGTATAGTGGTGTTTGTTTGTTGTTTTGGCCTGGGCTCACCCCTGAGCTACATGTGCTTCCTTTGCATCTTTCAATAAATATCATTGTTGTTTACAAACGTGGTCCATCTTTTCTGTCAACCAACTGTTATGTTACAGCCCTTTACCCTTAGACTCACAGGGGTCGTAACATAAATGGGGGCTCTGCCTGGATTTTGTAACCCGTGTTCAATTGTTGGTTGATGGATTTGGTGAACTGTGTTTGTTTACACTTGTATAGTTATTAATTACTTTGTGTAGAAAATGGCATTTGTGTAAGAAAAAATAATGGCAGTTAGTACTTTTGATCTGGGGAAATTCTTGAGCAATCCTACTTGGGAAGCGCTAGATAGCTGCCGCAAGGCAGAGTTAGTGGAGATTGCCACACATTTTCAACTCTCGGTTCAACAAAAGCATCTTAAGCAGGATATCAGGTGTCTTGTGGTAGATAAGCTGTTGGAGCAGGGGACGCTTGTTTTACCTGCGGTCTCTGATGAACATGCAAGTCCTCCTGGTGAACCTACAGAAGCACCGCCTTCTGAGGAGCAAGCCCAGGGTGCTGAAAAGGCAGGTGTGAACGTCACATTGCCACATTTTCACTTGACCTCTCCTGTGTCAACTGGGTCTCGAGAAGGGGCCCAGGTCAGGGTTAGAATAGCACGTCTCCAGATGGAGGCTCAGGAGAAGGCACAAGGACGTGAGGCGGAGTATCGACTTCGTAGAATGGAGCTTGAGGCAGAAAATGAAAGGGCTGTTAACATTCGTAGGTTGGAGCTTGAGCATGAAGTGGAAAAAGAGCTCAGACTGCGGAGGTTGGAGCTGGAAGTCCTAAGGAGTGGATCCAACTCTGCTACACCGACTCCTCCACAAGGCCCGGGTATGTCCTCCTCCACAGCTTATTCATCACACACTTTTGATATAAGTAAACACATTGCTTTGGTGCCTCCGTTCCGAGAGACAGAAGTTGATACTTATTTTAATGTGTTTGAGCGTATTGCTGCTTCATTGCGCTGGCCAAGAGAGGTCTGGCCTTTGTTGCTTCAATGCAAATTGACTGGTAAAGCCCAAGAGGTTTGTTCAACACTTTCCCTAGAAGATAGTCTATTGTATGATACTGTGAAGGCTGCCATCCTTCGTGCATTTGAGCTTGTGCCCGAAGCTTATAGGCAGAGGTTTCGCAGTCACAAGAGAGCTGTCAACCAGACCTTTGTAGAGTTTGCTAGAGAGAAGGGAACTCTCTTTGATAAATGGTGTGCAGCAAGCAAGGCCTCAGATCTTAACTCTCTCAGAGAACTCATTCTATTAGAAGAGTTTAAGAATCGTTTGCCAGAGCGTATTGTAATTTACCTGAGTGAGCAGAAAGTGTCCACTCTGCAGCAAGCTGCTGTATTAGCTGATGAGTTTGCGCTAACCCATAAAACTGTGTTTGTAGATAGGCGTGACTCGTTTCTCCCCCATGATTTCTCTCAGAGACCTTCTGTCCCCAACCATTCAGAATTCACACACCCCCGACCAAAAATGTCACCTCCACGCTCAAAAGAGGAGCGGACATGTTACTACTGTCATAAATCTGGCCATGTTATTTCTGACTGTTTAACATTGAAACGTAAGCAGCAACCGTCCTCTCAGAACTTTAGACAACCCAAAGGGGTTGGTCTGATTAAAATGGCACCTGATTCCGATCAACAGATGCACAATGATCAGGATGTTCTCGATCCTTGTTTCAGGCCATTTACTTCCAAGGGTTTAGTTTCCTTGACAGGGGATCCAAAAGATCAGTGTACAGTTCAGATCTTACGAGATACTGGAGCCTCACAATCCTTTATCCTCTCTGATGTACTACCTCTGTCTGAGAAATCTTCCTGTGGTTCTAGTGTCCTAGTTCAAGGTATTGAGATGGGTTTCGTGCCAGCCCCGTTACACTGTATTCATGTACAATCTGATTTGGTCACTGGTTTCTTTAAAATAGGGGTGAGACCTTCCTTGCCAGTTAAAGGCATTTCCTTTATCATGGGAAATGATTTAGCTGGAGGACAGGTGAACGCTGTGCTGGAAGTGTTGGATCACCCAGACACAGATTCTCTGCCTGATGACTTGTCACAGAACTTCCCTGAAGTTTTTTCTGCAAGTGTTGTCACTCGTGCTCAATTGAAAAAGAGAGGTGATGAAATTAATTTGTCTGACTCTGTTTTTGCTTCAGCCTTTGTCAGGGAGGAGTTGCTGGCTCCAACTTCTGATACCGCTGACAAACCACCGACTCATAGTAAGGTACCCCCACAGACAACTGTAACTAGTTCCGACGCATTGAAGTTACCCGTTACTCGTGAAATGCTAATTACTGCCCAGAAGGCTGAACCTTCTCTTGCAAAATGTTTCTCTTCTCTTGAAACAGAACAGAGGAGAGAGTTGCATTCTTATTTTGTGGATGAAGGAGTTTTGATGCGTACATGGAGGTCCCATGGTACTAGACTGGCAGAGCATGCACAATCGGAGATAGGGCTACCAGATCAGGTACCAGACTGGAGCACTGTTTATCAGATTGTTGTCCCTGCAGTTTATCGTCAGCATGTACTGTTCTTGGCCCATGACCACCCTTGGTCTGGACACTTGGGAGTCACTAAAACATACAACAGAATACTTCAACATTTCTTTTGGCCCGGTTTGAAGTCCGATGTAGCACAGTACTGTCGTACCTGTAGTACTTGTCAGATCACCGGAAAGCCAAACCAGGTAATTCCACCTGCTCCCCTCTGTCCTATACCAGCGGTCGGTGAACCATTTGAACATGTCATAGTTGACTGTGTTGGTCCGTTGCCAAGGACCAAAGCCGGCAATCAGTTTTTGTTGACAATAATGTGTACCGCCACCCGTTTCCCTGAGGCTATCCCTCTTCGCAGAATTACAGCGCCTGTAATAATTAAGGCTTTGACGAAGTTCTTCTCCACGTTTGGACTGCCTAAGGTAGTACAAACGGACCAAGGCACCAACTTCCTGTCTAGGTTATTTGAGCAAGTGTTACAGTCCCTGGGTATCCGACATATAGTGTCCAGTGCCTACCACCCTGAAACTCAGGGGGCTCTAGAACGTTGGCATCAGACCTTAAAGTCCATGCTGCGTAAATATTGCTTAGACACAGAGAAAGATTGGGATGAGGGTGTCCCCCTTGTTCTATTTGCTGCGCGAGAGACCATACAGGAGTCTCTTGGTTTCAGTCCTGCTGAGCTCGTTTTTGGGCACACTGTTAGAGGGCCTCTGAAAGTTCTTAAAGAACGGTTCATGTCAAAGGGTGCCAGCACACCCACTAATGTGCTAGATTTTGTTAGCCAGTTTCGAGAGCGACTGCATCAGGTGTGCTCTCTCGCAAAAGAAGCGCTCTCTTCTTCCCAGAGAACTATGAAACGGCACTATGACGAGAAAGCTGTTTCTCGATCTTTCCAGCCAGGTGATAAGGTTCTAGTCCTGTTACCTATCCTTGGTTCTGCTCTTTCCGCTCGTTTTTCCGGACAGTATGCAATAGACAAGAAGATAAGTGATACAGACTATGTGGTTCGCACCCCTGATCGTAAACGTCACTCTCGTGTTTGCCACATCAATATGCTTAAACCATATTTTTCCAGAGATAGTGTGCAGGTGAAGACCTCAGACCAGACAGCCGGACTGGCCGTCTCTGCTGTTGCCTCAACTCCAATAGTTCCGGACTCTCCTGACGTTAGTGGTGAGGACGTAGATGGCTTGGAGTTGCGCAATGCAGCCCATCAGGGTGCTAGATTGACCAACACTGAGATGTTATTGAACCTGCCCACTCACTTAGCACACTTACCTGAGGAGCAGCGAGAGGACATCACAAATTTGATTCAGGCCTACATGGCTCTGTTTGGTGATGTTCCCTCCTGTACTTCTGTATTGGCCCATGATATTAAAGTTAACAATGCTGTGCCTATCAAGCAACATGCATACCGTGTTAACATCACCAAGAGGGCCATGATGCAACAGGAGGTTGACTATTTGTTAAAACATGGTTTAGCCAAGCCAAGTTGCAGTCCCTGGAGTTCACCTTGCTTGTTAGCTCCCAAATCGGATGGAACTCCTAGATTTTGTACTGATTTCCGAAAGGTAAATGCTGTCACCGTGCCTGATTCCTTCCCACTGCCCCGCATGGAAGATTGTATTGACAACCTTGGATCTGCCACCTATGTTAGCAAACTAGATTTGTTAAAGGGTTACTGGCAGGTCCCTTTGACCCCCCGTGCCTCGGAAATCTCTGCGTTTGTTACTCCTGACAATTTTTTGCAATATACTGTAATGCCTTTTGGAATGCGTAATGCCCCGGCCACTTTCCAGCGACTGGTGACCCTAGTCCTGGCTGGTGTTCCAAATTGTAATGCCTATCTCGATGACCTGGTTGTCTATTCGACCAACTGGCGTGACCACATGACAACCTTGCAAACTGTCTTTGACCGCTTAGCTGGAGCCTCCCTGACCCTTAACCTTGCCAAGTGTGAGTTCGGCAAGGCTACGGTTACCTATCTTGGTAAGCAGGTAGGACAAGGCCAAGTGCGTCCGGTGGATGCAAAAATATCTGCAATCACAACTTTTCCAGTGCCTACTACTAGGCGGGAATTGCGTAGATTCCTTGGGATGGCTGGGTATTACCGTGGTTTTTGCCGAAACTTTTCTTCTGTCGTCACTTCTCTCACTAGCCTGTGTAGCCCGTCCAAACCATTCATTTGGACAGCAGATTGTCAAAATGCATTTGATAGTGTTAAAGCTCTCTTATGCAGTTCCCCTGTTCTCTCTGCTCCAGATTTCTCCCTGCCGTTCCAGCTGGAGGTGGATGCCAGCGGGGTGGGAGCTGGAGGGGTGTTATTACAGGAAGATCATGATGGTGTCAGTCACCCGGTTTGTTATTTCTCCCGGAAATTTAACAAACATCAACTAAACTATTCCACTATTGAAAAGGAGACTTTGGCTATGTTGTATGCGTTGCAACATTTTGAGGTGTATGTCGGTTCGAGCGTATTACCAGTGGTAGTATACACCGACCACAACCCATTGGTTTTTCTGTCGCGGATGTACAACCACAATCAGCGCCTCGTGCGTTGGGCGCTCATAGTGCAAAATTATAACCTCAGCATAAAGCATAAGAAGGGGTCTGATAATTTGTTGGCGGATGCTCTGTCTCGTAGTTGAAATCTCTGTTGCTGTCGACTCGTTGTCTGACTCGACTTGTTCTATTTTGCTGTCGACTCGTTCTACTGTATATTGCTGTCGACTTGATCTATTTTTTTCTGTCTACTCGGTCTATGTTGCTGTGGACTCGTTTTATGTTGCTGCTAGTTTTTTCATAGCTCTTTGTTTTGGAGTGCATGTTATCTCGGGGATGTTATCTCGTTGTTAAAGAAGAAAAAAAAAAACATGTTTAGTTGGTAGTTTATGTAGGCATGTTTTTTGTCTTATGTATGGGGGTGTTACATCCCAATGTATATATTCCCCAGTGTGTGTCTCCATGTGTGTGTGTTCTCCATTTTGTTTCCTCCCTCCAGCCATTGTTCCCTTCCCCATTGGTCCCTGCCAGGCCAATCCTTCCATTATTGCAACACAGCAGTGATTGGTGGTTGGCTTTCCAGACTCCAACACTCAATCCACACCCCCCAATCATGGATCACCCCACACCTGTTAAAACATGGCTTTCTCCCTTCAGTCTTTGTTGTGATTTTGGTAAACCGGTACTTTGACAATATTGCATCTTGTTTATTGGCCTTTGGTGCTTGGCAGTAATTTCCTTGTGTGTGTATGGCCACAGAGAGAGCATTGTTAAGTTATAGTTTGTTTTTGTATATATTCTGCTTTTGTTTCTGTATAATTAATGTGTTTTTCTCTCTTTCTCAGGAAGCACAGATGGGGTGAGCTGCCATTTCCTTTGGACATTGTTTTCTCCTGTTTTGGTTAGGTAAGAGTAGTTTAGGTAATGTAATCTCTTTTACCATAGATTAGATTGTGTTTATTTGGAGTATAGTGGTGTTTGTTTGTTGTTTTGGCCTGGGCTCACCCCTGAGCTACATGTGCTTCCTTTGCATCTTTCAATAAATATCATTGTTGTTTACAAACGTGGTCCATCTTTTCTGTCAACCAACTGTTATGTTACAGCCCTTTACCCTTAGACTCACAGGGGTCGTAACACAGTGAGAACACACTTTATTAATGAAGAACAGTGTTGTTACAGTGAGAACACACTTTATTAATGAAGAACAGTGTTGTTACAGCGAGAACACACTTTATTAATGAAGAACAGTGTTGTTACAGCGAGAACACACTTTATTAATGAAGAACAGTGTTGTTACAGTGAGAACACACTTTATTAATGAAGAACAGTGTTGTTACAGCGAGAACACACTTTATTAATGAAGAACAGTGTTGTTACAGCGAGAACACACTTTATTAATGAAGAACAGTGTTGTTACAGTGAGAACACACTTTATTAATGAAGAACAGTGTTGTTACAGCGAGAACACGCTTTATTAATGAAGAACAGTGTTGTTACAGCGAGAACACACTTTATTAATGAAGAACAGTGTTGTTACAGCGAGAACACGCTTTATTAATGAAGAACAGTGTTGTTACAGTGAGAACACGCTTTATTAATGAAGAACAGTGTTGTTACAGAGAACACACTTTATTAATGAAGAACAGTGTTGTTACAGTGAGAACACACTTTATTAATGAAGAACAGTGTTGTTACAGCGAGAACACACTTTATTAATGAAGAACAGTGTTGTTACAGTGAGAACACACTTTATTAATGAAGAACAGTGTTGTTACAGCGAGAACACACTTTATTAATGAAGAACAGTGTTGTTACAGCGAGAACACACTTTATTAATGAAGAACAGTGTTGTTACAGTGAGAACACACTTTATTTATGAAGAACAGTGTTGTTACAGCGAGAACACACTTTATTAATGAAGAACAGTGTTGTTACAGTGAGAACACACTTTATTAATGAAGAACAATGTTGTTACAGCGAGAACACACTTTATTTATGAAGAACAGTGTTGTTACAGCGATAACACACTTTATTAATGAAGAACAGTGTTGTTACAGCGAGAACACACTTTATTAATGAAGAACAGTGTTGTTACAGCGAGAACACACTTTATTAATGAAGAACAGTGTTGTTACAGTGAGAACACACTTTATTAATGAAGAACAGTGTTGTTACAGCGAGAACACACTTTATTAATGAAGAACAGTGTTGTTACAGTGAGAACACACTTTATTAATGAAGAACAGTGTTGTTACAGTGAGAACACACTTTATTAATGAAGAACAGTGTTGTTACAGCGAGAACACACTTTATTAATGAAGAACAGTGTTGTTACAGTGAGAACACACTTTATTAATGAAGAACAGTGTTGTTACAGCGAGAACACACTTTATTAATGAAGAACAGTGTTGTTACAGTGAGAACACACTTTATTAATGAAGAACAGTGTTGTTACAGCGAGAACACACTTTATTAATGAAGAACAGTGTTGTTACAGCGAGAACACACTTTATTAATGAAGAACGTTAGGTTATGACTATAACCAAGTTCTGTTAGTTAGGGGCGATGCTTGGCATCGCTACTGCACTATCTCGCGTACGTGCACGCGTACTGAATAAACCACAAATGTACCTCTAATACCAGTATTAGTCTGACCACACCCCTCATCAGCTTACCTACATAAGCAGGTGTGTGGTCACCTGCTCTCCTCCTTCCCAAGCTTTCACCACAAGGTGAGGACAAGGGCTGCAGCGGCGTCCGATGCCAAGCATCGCCCCTAACTAACAGAACATGGTTATAGTCATAACCTAACGTTCTGTATCGTTAGTGGCTTAGCTTGGCATCGCTACTGCACAAGGGAGGCCAAGCGGAGCCACTTGGCTGACAAATACACCCCGCTGACAGCCCCCCAAAACCATCAGAACAGGGAGGGCCGAGCCCCCCCGACCCCCCCTAATGGAGGGTAGCCCCCCTATTAGGGACGTCACGGGAGGGCGACGGACCCGACCGTGCGAAGAGGCACTCAAGCAACTCAACGCACAGGGTGAGCAGACCGTGGCTCGACCCCACGACTACACACACGCACAACCCGCATGCCACCCGGGAACGAACGGAGGAACAACCTCGTTACTGCCCCCAGAATCACGGGGTCAAGGGCAAACCCAACCCCGTGGCAAGGCCATAGCAGCGGAGCACGAAGGAAGACCCAGACCCACCAAAAGGACTGGACTCCCTGGAATGGGGGCCCGGAGAAGTCCATGATGCCAGCATCAAGACCCCACCAGGTGGGCACGTAGTGCCCCGCCCCCCACATCGCCAGCGTATTCGGACAAAGGCCCCTCAGTTACTGCACCTGGTAAGGCGGAACCAACCAGGCCAGAACCTGCCCAGCTTCCGAGATCGGACGAGACCGGGCGTGTTCAGGTCGGTATGGCCGTAAGCCGAGCGGGCCCCGTCCCCCCAATAGTACACCGCCTGGCACACTGACCCTGCAGAATAGGCAGTCAGCATGGCCGTAAGCACACAAAAAAGGTTAACCAACGGAAGCAGGCAGCGCACCGGGGAAAAACCAGGCAACAGGCTGTTAACCCTAGCCTGGAGACTGCGGACGAGACAGGCGCCAGAGGGGACAGCTGAACACAGCCGCCCCGGCGGAAGGAGCGTAAGCTGGCGGTGTTGCATGACCAAGCCTCCATTTAACAACCCCCACCCAGAGGGGTCGAGGCAGAGAAGGCTGACACGATTGGCAGACGTCATGAACGTGCAGGGGCACCCTCAAACGGTGAACCCGGGAGTTGACACTGCTCCAACACACCAGGGAATCAACCACCTCGGTGTTACCCAATGCGGTGGTTGTTCCTATAACCCCTCAAGAAAAAACTCCAAAACACACCTGCGGGTATACACCGGCTATACCGCAGTACAAGTGTTTCAGTTTCCAAAAAGGGTTAACCCAGGCCTACGGGTCGCAAACATCACTTCGGACCGGGCCTGGCGGTACGGGAAGCACAGGGTCACCAGAGGAGGTCAAAAAACCACCCCCACAGGCCCCTCTTCGCCATGCGTGAGAGAGGAGCGAAAAATAATGGAGAACCAGCCCCTAAGCACACCGTACCTGGTATTCCCCGGCGGTCTCCCAACCAAGTACTAACCAGGACCAACCTGTGTAGCGGCCGAGATCCGACGAGATCGAGCGCGTACAGAATGGCATGGCTGTAAGCCATGACGACAGTGCTGAGTAAAAACATACCCAACCAGGGTCTCCATAGCGCTTAACCCTGTGACACCCAGACCGACCTGGCATTTTTCCCCCTGAAAAAAGCCCAAGTCCCTCAGGGTACCAGAACAGCAGATCTGCATCCCCGGCGGACAACGGGTTCAACTGATCTGGACCAGCGTGACCAGAACCAGTCCCGTGCCCTAACCACGCCGACATGCCTACTCCAGGAGAAGGGCAGATATGCGTGTTGATCTTAACATGAAAAGAAGGCGCCACCCAGACGTCGGGACGAACCGCGCCTGGTGGCCCACCCCAAGGGCGTGAGACCCCACTACATATGTTCAGATCCATCCCGTCATCATCCCCCAGACATGAACGAGAATCCGTCGACAACCCACCCAGGTCATGGGATGTGGTCGCCGGAAGAGGAAAAACCCCCATCTCAGTTGCTTTATAAAAACGCTGTTTCAACCACAAGCAACTAAGGCGTGCCAGTCAATCGCCTGTTTACAGCGAGCTAGCACTATACGTGCGTCGGGACACACCCCCATCAATGAACAGGCTATTTAGACCTGTCATTGAATCCCCAAGGCGCCCAGGGGAACGACAAGAGGGGTGTGACACTCCCTAACTCCAACACTTCTGGAATAGAAAGAAGGAAGCATCAACAGTATGTATCCCAGTCTACACAGCCGGGGTAAAAAATGTTCACATTTTTACATCCCACCACCCTCCCATAGGAAAGAGACGGGGATCCCCAGAGAGACTTCCCACGCGAGCTGTACAGATTGAAAAGAATATATTGCACCTTGAGCCATGTAAAAAACTGGTTTTAGGGCCTCCGGGGAAGAGGCACCGAACCCATACACACTCAATAAACGAATTGAATCGAATATACATACAATAGAAAAGGACCCTTCTAGAGGGTCCACTCACTTTGACAATCTGAGGAGGAAGGCTCTGTACTCTGATGGAGGCTTCCTCACATGGAAGAAGGAGTCCGAACTCACAGAAGGCCTGAGTAGGCGCTTGGTGAGGAGGAGCCCTGACCACCCCCCCTGAAAACAGATCCATCACATGGACCTGAACAGCACACGGAAGTCCTACCAACAGAGACGCGCACGGTGACGTACTCTATGGCGGGGGAATTCCTGCGGTGCACACGCCCAATATACCAGGCCGTGGGACCAGGAACTCCCTCCCCCCCCCCCCCCCCCCCCCCCCGTAACGTGCCGAACCGCCACGTGACGGGAACCTTGAAGGACAGGGGGTGTACCCCTGACCGACAGAACAATGGGGAGAGGAAAGGTTACCAGTTCACCCCTTTACGACCCCACACCCATGATACGACGTAACGACAAAAAGAGAATATGACACAGTCATAGTCAGCTCTATGAAGCGTTTCACAGCTCCACACAGCGCACGAGCTAACCTGCTATCTGATTTTTACTAAGGAAAAACACAGAATAGAGAGGGCTCTAAGAACCCAGGGAACCGGGGGGGGAAACACAATCCTCCTATTTTACCCTCAATACGGCCAGTTAAAACAGGAAAACCTGTTAATGTGTGAACTCACTGTTCATTGTCATTACAGTCTGAGAAAGAACATTCTTTTACTCACTCGTCACCAAGCATAGCTTCATAGGTTAGTTGCCTTAGTAGTGAGTACACGGTACACATAAACACCATGATGTTTCTCACACAACAACCAGATCAATACATCACGACCTGCACGGAGAAGCTAACTGCCAGTGACAAAAACAGCTCACACACAACCCGCAACGTATCTCAAATGCATTGCAACAACACACGCTTTGGGAAAAAACACCGTTATTCACAATACATTTAGCAAGGTAAAACCAGAAGACGTGTTATGAGGTCTGGCCAACCCCGTACCTGCCCGGAACGCAGATCAGCGAAGTGCAGTCACAAGCCACCGTAGAACACAGCCGTCCTGTGTTGTTCGATCCGGGCAGCGTCGCCGCTCCACCAGTCGCTACAGTCCTCTTTGTTGACGCAATCCCCGTCTAGGCTCAGGCAGGGTCGACGAACATCCCCTGTCAAGGATGACGTCGTGGTCAAGAGTGTAAAACATGTTAAAATCAAAGCACGTTCAACAGAATAGCATCAAGCTAACGGCTGCTCCAACCGTTCGGGTGCTATTGCTTCCGCTCGCGAGACGCCGATCTACGACGCACGCGATCAGGAGCGAGCTCCCGGCGGCGCGCGAGAAGCCAAGCTACCCCGCGCCAGGCCACCGACCGGCTAACCGTAAGCTATGAACATGTAAACAATGACATAACACTCACCCAGACAGGCCGCCGTTCTGAACCCTCCTCACTTTTTAAGAGAAAAGAGAAAACAAGACGTCAACACCGCTTCACAACGGTGACATTAACACGTCCGGCGGAATCAGCACAGTACCAACTGGCCTGTATAGCTGACTTTGAACATGAATCTGCCGCTATCGCACATTACATGCACATATCCCCTCGTGAAGGAATACTCTCATTTGGATATGAAAGATGGGGTCTTAACACGGTGACAGAGAGAATCCACTCGTCCAGAACACACAGGGATCACCAGTGTCAATGGTCGCGGCCCACTAGTTAAAACTATAATGGTCGCCAGACCAAGGCCTTCTGTCGCCTAGACGGCTAAACAAAGGACCCTAGCCTGGGGCCGGTTTCCATAAACTTTGTCAAGTAGCCCCCATAGCACTAACAGACAAGTGGAGCCCGCCAGCAAACACTACTCACCCAACCTGGAACGCACCGCTCCTCACAACAGCGGCATGTCCGACAGTTCAGCTGTGGCCTGACAGGTTTCACCCCAACAAACACAGCAAGGAACTGCAGTTGAGAAGCATGCAGCGGCGTGCTCCCAATACGAAAACCGGTGGAGGGTTTGTAGAATGATCATCATCTTCTAGACACTCCAGTACGAAGACAATATCGCCGTATTTTCTCGAAAATAGTGAGAGAGAAAATAAAGATATGATGTCAACGTATCCTTGTTTCCCAAGCTGTTCCTAATCCAATTTCTTCCATCATGGTGTCAAGTGTGGGGATCTACCGAGGCACCTCTTCCTTGTGGTGAAAGCGAGAAGGAGGAGAGCAGGTGACCACACACCTGCTTATGTAGGTAAGCTGATGAGGGGTGTGGTCAGACTAATACTGGTATTAGAGGTACATTTGTGGTTTATTCAGTACGCGTGCACGTACGCGAGATAGTGCAGTAGCGATGCCAAGCTAAGCCACTAACGATACAGAACAGTGTTGTTACAGCGAGAACACACTTTATTAATGAAGAACAGTGTTGTTACAGCGAGAACACACTTTATTAATGAAGAACAGTGTTGTTACAGTGAGAACACACTTTATTAATGAAGAACAGTGTTGTTACAGCGAGAACACACTTTATTAATGAAGAACAGTGTTGTTACAGTGAGAACACACTTTATTAATGAAGAACAGTGTTGTTACAGTGAGAACACGCTTTATTAATGAAGAACAGTGTTGTTACAGCGAGAACACACTTTATTAATGAAGAACAGTGTTGTTACAGCGAGAACACGCTTTATTAATGAAGAACAGTGTTGTTACAGCGAGAACACACTTTATTAATGAAGAACAGTGTTGTTACAGAGAACACACTTTATTAATGAAGAACAGTGTTGTTACAGTGAGAACACACTTTATTAATGAAGAACAGTGTTGTTACAGCGAGAACACACTTTATTAATGAAGAACAGTGTTGTTACAGTGAGAACACACTTTATTAATGAAGAACAGTGTTGTTACAGCGATAACACACTTTATTAATGAAGAACAGTGTTGTTACAGCGAGAACACACTTTATTAATGAAGAACAGTGTTGTTACAGCGAGAACACACTTTATTAATGAAGAACAGTGTTGTTACAGCGAGAACACACTTTATTAATGAAGAACAGTGTTGTTACAGCGAGAACACACTTTATTAATGAAGAACAGTGTTGTTACAGCGAGAACACACTTTATTAATGAAGAACAGTGTTGTTACAGCGAGAACACACTTTATTAATGAAGAACAGTGTTGTTACAGCGAGAACACACTTTATTAATGAAGAACAGTGTTGTTACAGCGAGAACACACTTTATTAATGAAGAACAGTGTTGTTACAGCGAGAACACACTTTATTAATGAAGAACAGTGTTGTTACAGCGAGAACACATTTTATTAATGAAGAACAGTGTTGTTACAGCGAGAACACACTTTATTAATGAAGAACAGTGTTGTTACAGCGAGAACACACTTTATTAATGAAGAACAGTGTTGTTACAGAGAACACACTTTATTAATGAAGAACAGTGTTGTTACAGTGAGAACACACTTTATTCATGAAGAACAGTGTTGTTACAGCGAGAACACACTTTATTAATGAAGAACAGTGTTGTTACAGTGAGAACACACTTTATTAATGAAGAACAGTGTTGTTACAGTGAGAACACACTTTATTAATGAAGAACAGTGTTGTTACAGCGAGAACACACTTTATTAATGAAGAACAGTGTTGTTACAGCGAGAACACACTTTATTAATGAAGAACAGTGTTGTTACAGCGAGAACACACTTTATTAATGAAGAACAGTGTTGTTACAGTGAGAACACACTTTATTAATGAAGAACAGTGTTGTTACAGCGAGAACACACTTTATTAATGAAGAACAGTGTTGTTACAGTGAGAACACACTTTATTAATGAAGAACAGTGTTGTTACAGCGAGAACACACTTTATTAATGAAGAACAGTGTTGTTACAGTGAGAACACACTTTATTAATGAAGAACCTTCTATGCGAGGTTTGATGCTGGTAATAACAACACCAGCTCACAAGCCTCGGCAATGGGGGGGGGGGGGGGGGTCGGCTGCTGATGGAGGCGCAGTGTTCAGGGTAACAGAGCATGAGGTGAGGCGGACCTTTAAAAAAGTGAATATCAGGAAGGCAGCAGGTCCGGACGGCATCCCCGGCCGCGTCCTAAAAGTCTGTGCCGACCAACTGGCCCCAGTATTCACTGACATATTTAACCTGTCCTTAGAACAGGCTGTCATCCCCACCTGCCTGAAGAAGTCCACTATTATCCCTGTACCCAAAAAATCCAAGCCTGCTTGCCTCAACGACTACCGCCCTGTAGCTCTCACCTCCATAGCCATGAAGTGCTTTGAGAAGCTAGTAAAGGGCTACATCTGCTCCTCCCTCCCCATCAACATGGACCCCCTGCAATTTGCATACCGCCCCAACAGGTCCACGGAGGACGCCATATCCCATGTGCTGCACACAGCAGCATCACACCTGGACAAGAGGCAGGGGAACTATGTGAGAATGCTATTCATCGACTACAGCTCGGCATTCAATACCATAGTCCCCTCCATACTCATAGCCAAGCTCAGGGACCTGGGCTTGGGCTATGACCTCTGCCAGTGGGTCTTGGACTTCCTGACTGGCAGACCCCAGGTGGTGAGAGCAGGCAACTGCACCTCCTCATCCATCACCCTCAACATAGGGGCCCCCCAGGGCTGTGTTCTGAGTCCCCTCCTCTACTCCCTGTACACACACGACTGTGTGGCTCAGCGGAGTAGCAATACAATCGTCAAATTTGCTGACGACACAGTGGTGGTGGGCCTGATCTCTGCCAACGACGAGAGGGCCTACCTGGAAGAGGTCAAGGTCCTGGCGGGATGGTGCCAGGAAAACAGCCTCTCCCTGAACGTCAGCAAAACAAAGGAGATGATTGTGGACTTCAGGAGGTCGGGGGTCAAGGACTACAGCCCCCTCAGCATCGACGGGGCACCGGTTGAGAGAGTCAACAGCTTCAAGTACCTCGGAGCCTACATATCCGAGGACTTGACATGGACCACACACATTAACAGTGTGGTGAAGAAGGCACGACAACGCCTCTACTTCCTCAGGCGCCTAAGGAAGTTCCAAGTCAGCCAGAAGATCCTTAAGAACTTCTACTCATGTACAATAGAGAGCATCTTGACCGGCAACATCACCTCCTGGTTTGGGAATAGCACTGCAAAAGACCGAAGCAGACTACAAAGAGTGACACGTTCAGCCGAACGCACAATTGGAGGGGGGCTCCCCACCCTCCAGAACATTTACTACAAGCGTTGCAAGGGCAAGGCTAAGAGAATCATTAAAGACTCCAGTCACCCGAACAACTGCCTCTTTGAACTGCTGCGGTCAGGCAAGCGATACCGGAGTCTCAAGGCGAGCACAGAAAGACTCAGAAGTAGCTTCTATCCCCAGGCCATCAGGCTGCTAAACGAACAATGAATGAACACTACACAACAACAACCACCAAACGCACATAGCACACACATCCACACGCACACACTCACTTTAAACAAACACACTGTAGCACCCACTCCACACACTTTATAGCACACACCCACTTTAAACAAACACACTGTAGCACCCACTCCCCACACTTTATATTTATGGATGAAGGATTGCACTACAACTCGTACACCTTACTGTAAATTGTACCTACAATTGTACCTCATCCCATTTCTGCTTTGCACTAGATAGTACTGTACATTAGTACACTGCATAGTATTGTGTATTGTATATTATATGGTAACTCAGAACATTGTACATATGTCTATACCGAACACTGTGACCTCATTTTCTTCTTCTAAATTCATGCTATATTATGTTATTATGTTATTTGATACTATCTTGTCTAGCACAGTCTCTGGAGCGTAACAGTAAGAAGCATTTTGTATGAAAGTATTCTGTACTTCTGTATGACAACTATTAAAGAACTTGAACTTGAACTTGAACTTGAACAGTGTTGTTACAGCGAGAACACACTTTATTAATGAAGAACAGTGTTGTTACAGTGAGAACACACTTTATTAATGAAGAACAGTGTTGTTACAGCGAGAACACACTTTATTAATGAAGAACAGTGTTGTTACAGCGAGAACACACTTTATTAATGAAGAACAGTGTTGTTACAGTGAGAACACACTTTATTAATGAAGAACAGTGTTGTTACAGCGAGAACACACTTTATTAATGAAGAACAGTGTTGTTACAGCGAGAACACACTTTATGAATGAAGAACAGTGTTGTTACAGTGAGAACACACTTTATTAATGAAGAACAGTGTTGTTACAGCGAGAACACGCTTTATTAATGAAGAACAGTGTTGTTACAGCGAGAACACACTTTATTAATGAAGAACAGTGTTGTTACAGCGAGAACACGCTTTATTAATGAAGAACAGTGTTGTTACAGTGAGAACACGCTTTATTAATGAAGAACAGTGTTGTTACAGAGAACACACTTTATTAATGAAGAACAGTGTTGTTACAGTGAGAACACACTTTATTAATGAAGAACAGTGTTGTTACAGCGAGAACACACTTTATTAATGAAGAACAGTGTTGTTACAGTGAGAACACACTTTATTAATGAAGAACAGTGTTGTTACAGCGAGAACACACTTTATTAATGAAGAACAGTGTTGTTACAGCGAGAACACACTTTATTAATGAAGAACAGTGTTGTTACAGTGAGAACACACTTTATTAATGAAGAACAGTGTTGTTACAGCGAGAACACACTTTATTAATGAAGAACAGTGTTGTTACAGTGATAACACACTTTATTAATGAAGAACAGTGTTGTTACAGTGAGAACACACTTTATTAATGAAGAACAGTGTTGTTACAGTGAGAACACATTTTATTAATGAAGAACAGTGTTGTTACAGCGAGAACACACTTTATTAATGAAGAACAGTGTTGTTACAGCGAGAACACACTTTATTAATGAAGAACAGTGTTGTTACAGCGAGAACACGCTTTATTAATGAAGAACAGTGTTGTTACAGCGAGAACACACTTTATTAATGAAGAACAGTGTTGTTACAGAGAACACACTTTATTAATGAAGAACAGTGTTGTTACAGCGAGAACACACTTTATTAATGAAGAACAGTGTTGTTACAGCGAGAACACACTTTATTAATGAAGAACAGTGTTGTTACAGTGAGAACACACTTTATTAATGAAGAACAGTGTTGTTACAGCGATAACACACTTTATTAATGAAGAACAGTGTTGTTACAGCGAGAACACACTTTATTAATGAAGAACAGTGTTGTTACAGCGAGAACACACTTTATTAATGAAGAACAGTGTTGTTACAGCGAGAACACACTTTATTAATGAAGAACAGTGTTGTTACAGCGAGAACACACTTTATTAATGAAGAACAGTGTTGTTACAGCGAGAACACACTTTATTAATGAAGAACAGTGTTGTTACAGCGAGAACACACTTTATTAATGCAGAACAGTGTTGTTACAGCGAGACCACACTTTATTAATGAAGAACAGTGTTGTTACAGCGAGAACACACTTTATTAATGAAGAACAGTGTTGTTACAGCGAGAACACACTTTATTAATGAAGAACAGTGTTGTTACAGCGAGAACACACTTTATTAATGAAGAACAGTGTTGTTACAGCGAGAACACACTTTATTAATGAAGAACAGTGTTGTTACAGCGAGAACACACTTTATTAATGAAGAACAGTGTTGTTACAGCGAGAACACACTTTATTAATGAAGAACAGTGTTGTTACAGCGAGAACACACTTTATTAATGAAGAACAGTGTTGTTACAGCGAGAACACACTTTATTAATGAAGAACAGTGTTGTTACAGAGAACACACTTTATTAATGAAGAACAGTGTTGTTACAGTGAGAACACACTTTATTAATGAAGAACAGTGTTGTTACAGCGAGAACACACTTTATTAATGAAGAACAGTGTTGTTACAGCGAGAACACACTTTATTAATGAAGAACAGTGTTGTTACAGAGAACACACTTTATTAATGAAGAACAGTGTTGTTACAGTGAGAACACACTTTATTAATGAAGAACAGTGTTGTTACAGCGAGAACACACTTTATTAATGAAGAACAGTGTTGTTACAGTGAGAACACACTTTATTAATGAAGAACAGTGTTGTTACAGCGAGAACACACTTTATTAATGAAGAACAGTGTTGTTACAGCGAGAACACACTTTATTAATGAAGAACAGTGTTGTTACAGCGAGAACACACTTTATTAATGAAGAACAGTGTTGTTACAGTGAGAACACACTTTATTAATGAAGAACAGTGTTGTTACAGCGAGAACACACTTTATTAATGAAGAACAGTGCTGTTACAGTGAGAACACACTTTATTAATGAAGAACAGTGTTGTTACAGCGAGAACACACTTTATTAATGAAGAACAGTGTTGTTACAGTGAGAACACACTTTATTAATGAAGAACCTTCTATGCGAGGTTTGATGCTGGTAATAACAACACCAGCTCACAAGCCTCGGCAATGGGGGGGGGGGGGGGGGTCGGCTGCTGATGGAGGCGCAGTGTTCAGGGTAACAGAGCATGAGGTGAGGCGGACCTTTAAAAAAGTGAATATCAGGAAGGCAGCAGGTCCGGACGGCATCCCCGGCCGCGTCCTAAAAGTCTGTGCCGACCAACTGGCCCCAGTATTCACTGACATATTTAACCTGTCCTTAGAACAGGCTGTCATCCCCACCTGCCTGAAGAAGTCCACTATTATCCCTGTACCCAAAAAATCCAAGCCTGCTTGCCTCAACGACTACCGCCCTGTAGCTCTCACCTCCATAGCCATGAAGTGCTTTGAGAAGCTAGTAAAGGGCTACATCTGCTCCTCCCTCCCCATCAACATGGACCCCCTGCAATTTGCATACCGCCCCAACAGGTCCACGGAGGACGCCATATCCCATGTGCTGCACACAGCAGCATCACACCTGGACAAGAGGCAGGGGAACTATGTGAGAATGCTATTCATCGACTACAGCTCGGCATTCAATACCATAGTCCCCTCCATACTCATAGCCAAGCTCAGGGACCTGGGCTTGGGCTATGACCTCTGCCAGTGGGTCTTGGACTTCCTGACTGGCAGACCCCAGGTGGTGAGAGCAGGCAACTGCACCTCCTCATCCATCACCCTCAACATAGGGGCCCCCCAGGGCTGTGTTCTGAGTCCCCTCCTCTACTCCCTGTACACACACGACTGTGTGGCTCAGCGGAGTAGCAATACAATCGTCAAATTTGCTGACGACACAGTGGTGGTGGGCCTGATCTCTGCCAACGACGAGAGGGCCTACCTGGAAGAGGTCAAGGTCCTGGCGGGATGGTGCCAGGAAAACAGCCTCTCCCTGAACGTCAGCAAAACAAAGGAGATGATTGTGGACTTCAGGAGGTCGGGGGTCAAGGACTACAGCCCCCTCAGCATCGACGGGGCACCGGTTGAGAGAGTCAACAGCTTCAAGTACCTCGGAGCCTACATATCCGAGGACTTGACATGGACCACACACATTAACAGTGTGGTGAAGAAGGCACGACAACGCCTCTACTTCCTCAGGCGCCTAAGGAAGTTCCAAGTCAGCCAGAAGATCCTTAAGAACTTCTACTCATGTACAATAGAGAGCATCTTGACCGGCAACATCACCTCCTGGTTTGGGAATAGCACTGCAAAAGACCGAAGCAGACTACAAAGAGTGACACGTTCAGCCGAACGCACAATTGGAGGGGGGCTCCCCACCCTCCAGAACATTTACTACAAGCGTTGCAAGGGCAAGGCTAAGAGAATCATTAAAGACTCCAGTCACCCGAACAACTGCCTCTTTGAACTGCTGCGGTCAGGCAAGCGATACCGGAGTCTCAAGGCGAGCACAGAAAGACTCAGAAGTAGCTTCTATCCCCAGGCCATCAGGCTGCTAAACGAACAATGAATGCACACTACACAACAACAACCACCAAACGCACATAGCACACACATCCACACGCACACACTCACTTTAAACAAACACACTGTAGCACCCACTCCACACACTTTATAGCACACACCCACTTTAAACAAACACACTGTAGCACCCACTCCCCACACTTTATATTTATGGATGAAGGATTGCACTACAACTCGTACACCTTACTGTAAATTGTACCTACAATTGTACCTCATCCCATTTCTGCTTTGCACTAGATAGTACTGTACATTAGTACACTGCATAGTATTGTGTATTGTATATTATATGGTAACTCAGAACATTGTACATATGTCTATACCGAACACTGTGACCTCATTTTCTTCTTCTAAATTCATGCTATATTATGTTATTATGTTATTTGATACTATCTTGTCTAGCACAGTCTCTGGAGCGTAACAGTAAGAAGCATTTTGTATGAAAGTATTCTGTACTTCTGTATGACAACTATTAAAGAACTTGAACTTGAACTTGAACTTGAACAGTGTTGTTACAGCGAGAACACACTTTATTAATGAAGAACAGTGTTGTTACAGTGAGAACACACTTTATTAATGAAGAACAGTGTTGTTACAGCGAGAACACACTTTATTAATGAAGAACAGTGTTGTTACAGCGAGAACACACTTTATTAATGAAGAACAGTGTTGTTACAGTGAGAACACACTTTATTAATGAAGAACAGTGTTGTTACAGCGAGAACACACTTTATTAATGAAGAACAGTGTTGTTACAGCGAGAACACACTTTATTAATGAAGAACAGTGTTGTTACAGTGAGAACACACTTTATTAATGAAGAACAGTGTTGTTACAGCGAGAACACGCTTTATTAATGAAGAACAGTGTTGTTACAGCGAGAACACACTTTATTAATGAAGAACAGTGTTGTTACAGCGAGAACACGCTTTATTAATGAAGAACAGTGTTGTTACAGTGAGAACACGCTTTATTAATGAAGAACAGTGTTGTTACAGAGAACACACTTTATTAATGAAGAACAGTGTTGTTACAGTGAGAACACACTTTATTAATGAAGAACAGTGTTGTTACAGCGAGAACACACTTTATTAATGAAGAACAGTGTTGTTACAGTGAGAACACACTTTATTAATGAAGAACAGTGTTGTTACAGCGAGAACACACTTTATTAATGAAGAACAGTGTTGTTACAGCGAGAACACACTTTATTAATGAAGAACAGTGTTGTTACAGTGAGAACACACTTTATTAATGAAGAACAGTGTTGTTACAGCGAGAACACACTTTATTAATGAAGAACAGTGTTGTTACAGTGAGAACACATTTTATTAATGAAGAACAGTGTTGTTACAGCGAGAACACACTTTATTAATGAAGAACAGTGTTGTTACAGCGAGAACACACTTTATTAATGAAGAACAGTGTTGTTACAGCGAGAACACGCTTTATTAATGAAGAACAGTGTTGTTACAGCGAGAACACACTTTATTAATGAAGAACAGTGTTGTTACAGAGAACACACTTTATTAATGAAGAACAGTGTTGTTACAGTGAGAACACACTTTATTAATGAAGAACAGTGTTGTTACAGCGAGAACACACTTTATTAATGAAGAACAGTGTTGTTACAGTGAGAACACACTTTATTAATGAAGAACAGTGTTGTTACAGCGATAACACACTTTATTAATGAAGAACAGTGTTGTTACAGCGAGAACACACTTTATTAATGAAGAACAGTGTTGTTACAGCGAGAACACACTTTATTAATGAAGAACAGTGTTGTTACAGCGAGAACACACTTTATTAATGAAGAACAGTGTTGTTACAGCGAGAACACACTTTATTAATGCAGAACAGTGTTGTTACAGCGAGAACACACTTTATTAATGAAGAACAGTGTTGTTACAGCGAGAACACACTTTATTAATGAAGAACAGTGTTGTTACAGCGAGAACACACTTTATTAATGAAGAACAGTGTTGTTACAGCGAGAACACACTTTATTAATGAAGAACAGTGTTGTTACAGCGAGAACACACTTTATTAATGAAGAACAGTGTTGTTACAGCGAGAACACACTTTATTAATGAAGAACAGTGTTGTTACAGAGAACACACTTTATTAATGAAGAACAGTGTTGTTACAGTGAGAACACACTTTATTAATGAAGAACAGTGTTGTTACAGCGAGAACACACTTTATTAATGAAGAACAGTGTTGTTACAGCGAGAACACACTTTATTAATGAAGAACAGTGTTGTTACAGAGAACACACTTTATTAATGAAGAACAGTGTTGTTACAGTGAGAACACACTTTATTAATGAAGAACAGTGTTGTTACAGCGAGAACACACTTTATTAATGAAGAACAGTGTTGTTACAGTGAGAACACACTTTATTAATGAAGAACAGTGTTGTTACAGCGAGAACACACTTTATTAATGAAGAACAGTGTTGTTACAGCGAGAACACACTTTATTAATGAAGAACAGTGTTGTTACAGCGAGAACACACTTTATTAATGAAGAACAGTGTTGTTACAGTGAGAACACACTTTATTAATGAAGAACAGTGTTGTTACAGCGAGAACACACTTTATTAATGAAGAACAGTGCTGTTACAGTGAGAACACACTTTATTAATGAAGAACAGTGTTGTTACAGCGAGAACACACTTTATTAATGAAGAACAGTGTTGTTACAGTGAGAACACACTTTATTAATGAAGAACCTTCTATGCGAGGTTTGATGCTGGTAATAACAACACCAGCTCACAAGCCTCGGCAATGGGGGGGGGGGGGGTCGGCTGCTGATGGAGGCGCAGTGTTCAGGGTAACAGAGCATGAGGTGAGGCGGACCTTTAAAAAAGTGAATATCAGGAAGGCAGCAGGTCCGGACGGCATCCCCGGCCGCGTCCTAAAAGTCTGTGCCGACCAACTGGCCCCAGTATTCACTGACATATTTAACCTGTCCTTAGAACAGGCTGTCATCCCCACCTGCCTGAAGAAGTCCACTATTATCCCTGTACCCAAAAAATCCAAGCCTGCTTGCCTCAACGACTACCGCCCTGTAGCTCTCACCTCCATAGCCATGAAGTGCTTTGAGAAGCTAGTAAAGGGCTACATCTGCTCCTCCCTCCCCATCAACATGGACCCCCTGCAATTTGCATACCGCCCCAACAGGTCCACGGAGGACGCCATATCCCATGTGCTGCACACAGCAGCATCACACCTGGACAAGAGGCAGGGGAACTATGTGAGAATGCTATTCATCGACTACAGCTCGGCATTCAATACCATAGTCCCCTCCATACTCATAGCCAAGCTCAGGGACCTGGGCTTGGGCTATGACCTCTGCCAGTGGGTCTTGGACTTCCTGACTGGCAGACCCCAGGTGGTGAGAGCAGGCAACTGCACCTCCTCATCCATCACCCTCAACATAGGGGCCCCCCAGGGCTGTGTTCTGAGTCCCCTCCTCTACTCCCTGTACACACACGACTGTGTGGCTCAGCGGAGTAGCAATACAATCGTCAAATTTGCTGACGACACAGTGGTGGTGGGCCTGATCTCTGCCAACGACGAGAGGGCCTACCTGGAAGAGGTCAAGGTCCTGGCGGGATGGTGCCAGGAAAACAGCCTCTCCCTGAACGTCAGCAAAACAAAGGAGATGATTGTGGACTTCAGGAGGTCGGGGGTCAAGGACTACAGCCCCCTCAGCATCGACGGGGCACCGGTTGAGAGAGTCAACAGCTTCAAGTACCTCGGAGCCTACATATCCGAGGACTTGACATGGACCACACACATTAACAGTGTGGTGAAGAAGGCACGACAACGCCTCTACTTCCTCAGGCGCCTAAGGAAGTTCCAAGTCAGCCAGAAGATCCTTAAGAACTTCTACTCATGTACAATAGAGAGCATCTTGACCGGCAACATCACCTCCTGGTTTGGGAATAGCACTGCAAAAGACCGAAGCAGACTACAAAGAGTGACACGTTCAGCCGAACGCACAATTGGAGGGGGGCTCCCCACCCTCCAGAACATTTACTACAAGCGTTGCAAGGGCAAGGCTAAGAGAATCATTAAAGACTCCAGTCACCCGAACAACTGCCTCTTTGAACTGCTGCGGTCAGGCAAGCGATACCGGAGTCTCAAGGCGAGCACAGAAAGACTCAGAAGTAGCTTCTATCCCCAGGCCATCAGGCTGCTAAACGAACAATGAATGAACACTACACAACAACAACCACCAAACGCACATAGCACACACATCCACACGCACACACTCACTTTAAACAAACACACTGTAGCACCCACTCCACACACTTTATAGCACACACCCACTTTAAACAAACACACTGTAGCACCCACTCCCCACACTTTATATTTATGGATGAAGGATTGCACTACAACTCGTACACCTTACTGTAAATTGTACCTACAATTGTACCTCATCCCATTTCTGCTTTGCACTAGATAGTACTGTACATTAGTACACTGCATAGTATTGTGTATTGTATATTATATGGTAACTCAGAACATTGTACATATGTCTATACCGAACACTGTGACCTCATTTTCTTCTTCTAAATTCATGCTATATTATGTTATTATGTTATTTGATACTATCTTGTCTAGCACAGTCTCTGGAGCGTAACAGTAAGAAGCATTTTGTATGAAAGTATTCTGTACTTCTGTATGACAACTATTAAAGAACTTGAACTTGAACTTGAACTTGAACAGTGTTGTTACAGCGAGAACACACTTTATTAATGAAGAACAGTGTTGTTACAGTGAGAACACACTTTATTAATGAAGAACAGTGTTGTTACAGTGAGAACACACTTTATTAATGAAGAACAGTGTTGTTACAGCGAGAACACACTTTATTAATGAAGAACAGTGTTGTTACAGCGAGAACACACTTTATTAATGAAGAACAGTGTTGTTACAGTGAGAACACACTTTATTAATGAAGAACAGTGTTGTTACAGCGAGAACACACTTTATTAATGAAGAACAGTGTTGTTACAGCGAGAACACACTTTATGAATGAAGAACAGTGTTGTTACAGTGAGAACACACTTTATTAATGAAGAACAGTGTTGTTACAGCGAGAACACGCTTTATTAATGAAGAACAGTGTTGTTACAGCGAGAACACACTTTATTAATGAAGAACAGTGTTGTTACAGCGAGAACACGCTTTATTAATGAAGAACAGTGTTGTTACAGTGAGAACACGCTTTATTAATGAAGAACAGTGTTGTTACAGAGAACACACTTTATTAATGAAGAACAGTGTTGTTACAGTGAGAACACACTTTATTAATGAAGAACAGTGTTGTTACAGCGAGAACACACTTTATTAATGAAGAACAGTGTTGTTACAGTGAGAACACACTTTATTAATGAAGAACAGTGTTGTTACAGCGAGAACACACTTTATTAATGAAGAACAGTGTTGTTACAGCGAGAACACACTTTATTAATGAAGAACAGTGTTGTTACAGTGAGAACACACTTTATTAATGAAGAACAGTGTTGTTACAGCGAGAACACACTTTATTAATGAAGAACAGTGTTGTTACAGTGATAACACACTTTATTAATGAAGAACAGTGTTGTTACAGTGAGAACACACTTTATTAATGAAGAACAGTGTTGTTACAGTGAGAACACATTTTATTAATGAAGAACAGTGTTGTTACAGCGAGAACACACTTTATTAATGAAGAACAGTGTTGTTACAGCGAGAACACACTTTATTAATGAAGAACAGTGTTGTTACAGCGAGAACACGCTTTATTAATGAAGAACAGTGTTGTTACAGCGAGAACACACTTTATTAATGAAGAACAGTGTTGTTACAGAGAACACACTTTATTAATGAAGAACAGTGTTGTTACAGTGAGAACACACTTTATTAATGAAGAACAGTGTTGTTACAGCGAGAACACACTTTATTAATGAAGAACAGTGTTGTTACAGCGAGAACACACTTTATTAATGAAGAACAGTGTTGTTACAGCGAGAACACACTTTATTAATGAAGAACAGTGTTGTTACAGCGAGAACACACTTTATTAATGAAGAACAGTGTTGTTACAGCGAGAACACACTTTATTAATGAAGAACAGTGTTGTTACAGCGAGAACACACTTTATTAATGAAGAACAGTGTTGTTACAGCGAGAACACACTTTATTAATGAAGAACAGTGTTGTTACAGCGAGAACACACTTTATTAATGAAGAACAGTGTTGTTACAGCGAGAACACACTTTATTAATGAAGAACAGTGTTGTTACAGAGAACACACTTTATTAATGAAGAACAGTGTTGTTACAGTGAGAACACACTTTATTAATGAAGAACAGTGTTGTTACAGCGAGAACACACTTTATTAATGAAGAACAGTGTTGTTACAGCGAGAACACACTTTATTAATGAAGAACAGTGTTGTTACAGAGAACACACTTTATTAATGAAGAACAGTGTTGTTACAGTGAGAACACACTTTATTAATGAAGAACAGTGTTGTTACAGCGAGAACACACTTTATTAATGAAGAACAGTGTTGTTACAGAGAACACACTTTATTAATGAAGAACAGTGTTGTTACAGTGAGAACACACTTTATTAATGAAGAACAGTGTTGTTACAGCGAGAACACACTTTATTAATGAAGAACAGTGTTGTTACAGTGAGAACACACTTTATTAATGAAGAACAGTGTTGTTACAGCGATAACACACTTTATTAATGAAGAACAGTGTTGTTACAGCGAGAACACACTTTATTAATGAAGAACAGTGTTGTTACAGCGAGAACACACTTTATTAATGAAGAACAGTGTTGTTACAGAGAACACACTTTATTAATGAAGAACAGTGTTGTTACAGTGAGAACACACTTTATTAATGAAGAACAGTGTTGTTACAGCGAGAACACACTTTATTAATGAAGAACAGTGTTGTTACAGCGAGAACACACTTTATTAATGAAGAACAGTGTTGTTACAGAGAACACACTTTATTAATGAAGAACAGTGTTGTTACAGTGAGAACACACTTTATTAATGAAGAACAGTGTTGTTACAGCGAGAACACACTTTATTAATGAAGAACAGTGTTGTTACAGTGAGAACACACTTTATTAATGAAGAACAGTGTTGTTACAGCGAGAACACACTTTATTAATGAAGAACAGTGTTGTTACAGCGAGAACACACTTTATTAATGAAGAACAGTGTTGTTACAGCGAGAACACACTTTATTAATGAAGAACAGTGTTGTTACAGTGAGAACACACTTTATTAATGAAGAACAGTGTTGTTACAGCGAGAACACACTTTATTAATGAAGAACAGTGCTGTTACAGTGAGAACACACTTTATTAATGAAGAACAGTGTTGTTACAGCGAGAACACACTTTATTAATGAAGAACAGTGTTGTTACAGTGAGAACACACTTTATTAATGAAGAACCTTCTATGCGAGGTTTGATGCTGGTAATAACAACACCAGCTCACAAGCCTCGGCAATGGGGGGGGGGGGGGGTCGGCTGCTGATGGAGGCGCAGTGTTCAGGGTAACAGAGCATGAGGTGAGGCGGACCTTTAAAAAAGTGAATATCAGGAAGGCAGCAGGTCCGGACGGCATCCCCGGCCGCGTCCTAAAAGTCTGTGCCGACCAACTGGCCCCAGTATTCACTGACATATTTAACCTGTCCTTAGAACAGGCTGTCATCCCCACCTGCCTGAAGAAGTCCACTATTATCCCTGTACCCAAAAAATCCAAGCCTGCTTGCCTCAACGACTACCGCCCTGTAGCTCTCACCTCCATAGCCATGAAGTGCTTTGAGAAGCTAGTAAAGGGCTACATCTGCTCCTCCCTCCCCATCAACATGGACCCCCTGCAATTTGCATACCGCCCCAACAGGTCCACGGAGGACGCCATATCCCATGTGCTGCACACAGCAGCATCACACCTGGACAAGAGGCAGGGGAACTATGTGAGAATGCTATTCATCGACTACAGCTCGGCATTCAATACCATAGTCCCCTCCATACTCATAGCCAAGCTCAGGGACCTGGGCTTGGGCTATGACCTCTGCCAGTGGGTCTTGGACTTCCTGACTGGCAGACCCCAGGTGGTGAGAGCAGGCAACTGCACCTCCTCATCCATCACCCTCAACATAGGGGCCCCCCAGGGCTATGTTCTGAGTCCCCTCCTCTACTCCCTGTACACACACGACTGTGTGGCTCAGCGGAGTAGCAATACAATCGTCAAATTTGCTGACGACACAGTGGTGGTGGGCCTGATCTCTGCCAACGACGAGAGGGCCTACCTGGAAGAGGTCAAGGTCCTGGCGGGATGGTGCCAGGAAAACAGCCTCTCCCTGAACGTCAGCAAAACAAAGGAGATGATTGTGGACTTCAGGAGGTCGGGGGTCAAGGACTACAGCCCCCTCAGCATCGACGGGGCACCGGTTGAGAGAGTCAACAGCTTCAAGTACCTCGGAGCCTACATATCCGAGGACTTGACATGGACCACACACATTAACAGTGTGGTGAAGAAGGCACGACAACGCCTCTACTTCCTCAGGCGCCTAAGGAAGTTCCAAGTCAGCCAGAAGATCCTTAAGAACTTCTACTCATGTACAATAGAGAGCATCTTGACCGGCAACATCACCTCCTGGTTTGGGAATACAGATGAAGCGTTTAGTATTCCTGGGCGCTTTGCCGCGACGCGCGCACGGTTATATCACGTCGTTTTAATTAATTGGGAACCCAGGGTGCTGTTCTGTTTTATGCCGCCAGGAGGCGCAAAGTCGCCCGGCGCGGCGGCGGTCTATTGATTATTGACTTCCTCATTCAACACTGTGTATCCGCGTCTGTGATTTGCCTAAACGTTATTATTTTGGTAACGTCTTATTTCTGACTACAGTACAGTATGTATTACTATCTATTACTACCTACTATGGGCCAGCCGTGTATAGGTGTAACAGAGTTATAATAGTTCAATGGTTGTGATGGCGGAGTTACAGTAGCGACGCGTCACGTTCCTTTGCATATCGTTTTATTTACTACTACCTACACTATGCTGCTATGTCTACTATCTACTACTACTTTGTATCACAAACAGTACTGTATTTGCAAAACTGATATGTCATAAATGTATAGATGTACACTAGCAGTACTGTCTACCTGTATGTCATGTATGTCATTATGAATTGAAAATGGGGGACCCTGATGTAAACAAGACGAAAGTAAAAATAAAACGTTCAAACTGTTCCAACTTGTGTATTGTTTTCATAAAAGTTGACTAAGATTGTACTCTTGTATTTTGCACTGTACAGTATGTCACAGGTGAGCTTGCTAGCCATTTGATTGTTAACGTGATATAAAAAAAATAATCAATAATTGATTGATTGATTGAAAAGTTTATTAACAGATTGCAGAATGGGTACAGTACAGTACAGCTCAATACATACAATTGTTAAGGGGATGCAGACCAGAGAAAGACTTTCGTCTTGTTTACATCAGGGTCCCCCATTTTCAATTCATCATAACATATATGACATACATGACATACAGATAGACAGTACTGCTACATCTATACATTTATGACATATCAGATTTGCAAATACAGTACTGTTTGTGATACAAAAGTGTCCAGAAAAAGAGTGTATATACATTTGGCGTAGAAACTGTACATTGGAGGAGGTTGGTTGGGTGGGTGGGGTGGGGTTGGGTGGGTTGGGTGAGGGCTGTACATTGGAGGTGGGGGGGGTGATCATACGGGTGATCATACAGAAAGCATCCTTGAAGCTGTCATTACAAACAAAGTTTTAGTTTTGAATCACTTCTCTTGTAACACAACTCCTGGTCTACAGTTCTCCTGGTACAGTGTGTAAACCCATCTTAGGTCCCGTCATCTATTAACAGTCTATACTGTAGTTGAGGGGAACCTGTGTCAGAAACAAAAACAAAATTACAAACATCTCAAAACAATCTGGTCAGACTACTGCTTGACCTTACTCCTAGAACCCACCTCACCCCTGCCCACTTTGACAACCTAGGATGGCTTAGAGTAGACACAACTTGCAATGGGCCTGGTCTACAAGATACACTACACGACCAAAGTACCCATGTACATGTCAAAATACTTCCCACTTTCAAAAACACTCTCAAAAAACACCTACGGGAGACTGCAATTCTAAACTGGCCCCTGTAAATGTCCTAACACAACCCCCCCCCCCCCCCCCAATGTACAGTAAATGACCAAGTATAATAATAATAACTTCGTTTTATATAGCGCCTTTCAGAGGACCCAAGGTCGCTTTACATAGGGGGGGGGGGGGGGAGATGACAAATTAACAAACATAGTGGACAGACACAACATATACATATAAAGTGAGAAAGTTAGGGGTTGAAGGCCAAGTTGAAGAGGTGGGTTTTGAGCAGTTTTTTAAATTAGTCCAGAGTTGGGGCGGTGCGGAGTTCTGCTGGGAGGGAGTCAATATTCCAATGTACAGTTTTGCTTGTTCAGTTGTACAGTGTCCCCCACCCACTCTTCCTACCCAACCTGTGAACCTGATGTAAACAAGACAATTTTTCTGTTTGATATCTCAATGTTTTGTAATAAAAAAAATATTCTGATTGGACAAGAGATAACAATTATTTGCATCTTTATTGTAACAAATGTATGAACAGTCAGCAATAGATGTCAAATGATTTACAGTAATATCAAGTAACAAGTGACTTATATCTCGACCATTAGCCAATGGAAATGCATCTTCAGAAATAAGATCAGATAAACAAGACTGACACAAAACTGATGAATGATGAAATGAGCACATAAAGTGCAGACATACTATAAAATCCTATCTACATGGGTGTTCCAGGTTAGTGTGTTATCGACAAAAATCCCAAGATATTTATATGAAGAGACCTGTGAGATGGACTGTGTGTGGATGACCACAGGCCTGTGGTCCCCAACACCTCTGGGGTCAAACACCATCTCCCCAGTCTTCTTAACATTTAAAACCAGACAGTTATTGTCGCACCAGTTTTTAAAACCTCTGGATTTCCAAATAATAGTCAGCTAGGTCACTGTCATTCTTAATTAGAGCTAAAACTTTATTTAACAGATTGCAGAATGGGTACAATACAGTACGGCTCATAGATAGATATAGATAGATAGAAGAAAAACAAACCTGTGCGAGTCTTAATTCTTTATTTTTGTCAATATACTATGCAGTATACTAATATACAATGCTATATTACATCTGTTCTAGCAATGTTGTACCAATGTTTACCATATGTTACTGTTTTACCAATCGTATGCTACAGCAGTAAAGGTGTTAATAATTGGAATGGTTTGAAATATTTTTTTTTAGAAATCATGGAATTAATGTAAAAACACAGAAAATATATTTAGATTCAAAGGCAATTTTAATAGCTTTCAATGAATACAGTTTCTCTCCTGTGAAATACAGTTAAAGCATTCACTTTTGACAGCCCTAGTATTTACAGGACATAACATTGTTCAAATAACAATGAAAACATGACAAACTGAATTTAAATAATCCACATCAGTAAAACTAAGAGGCCTTGATTTTCCATTTTAGCTTTAGCATAACAGATAACAGATAACTCCGTCTCTCCCTCACTATCTGGTAACGCATGGTCTGGTGGTTTCATAACAACACTGTGGCACATATTCGTTAAGGCACAGCACACAGTCACAATCTTGTCAATGAAAGAAAAGTCCTCGCCTTCAAATGGAACCAGCAGTTGGACTGGTATGGTATTATGTAGCATGCGATACTTATTGCGTACCAAACCGATCACTCTTTCAACATGGACCCTGAGGTGAGCTATTTGCTGTGTCTCTTCTACAGATTTTGGATCCATCTGGGCACGTCCGCTTGTGAATCCAGGGATTTTCACCGATGCACACATTAATGAAACATGGTCCCCAATGTCAAATCCACGGTCTGCTAAAACCAAGTCTCCAGGCAACAGTTTATTGAGGAGACCACTGTTCTCGGTCAGATGCTTGTCACTTACACGCCCTCCCCACCCTTTGGAAATGAAAGAGATAGACCCCTGTGGTGTAATGCCAATCAGGTACTTAACAGTGTGCTTTTGCTTGTAGTGGGAATATGTCTGTGCCTGCGCTTTCAGATTTGATGGTCTCAGTGCCAATTTCAAAGCAGTCCAGAATAACCGCAACACGATTGCCAAAAGCCTCTACAAACTGATGTGGCATGGTTAGTTGGAGGCAATGTCTTGGGCCAGGCACGTGGGGGCATCATTTGAGCTGTGGGCATCCACTGTGGTGCCGGCGGGGTCTGAGATTGAGGCAATATGGCTCTTGCAAAAGTCCCCATCATCTGCAGGAAGAGTTGGGTGGTGGCCTGCTGCTGCTCCTGCATGGACCTACTTGTGCTGTATAATGACAATACATTTTAATCTAATCTAATCTTTAGACAAGGTTTAATAAGGTGCAAGGTTCAAAGTAATCTATTATTAGTATCAATTTATTTGTCTAAAGATGATCCATGATCCTTTTTGATGACTGCTATGGTAGAGTGTGAACTCTCAAATGGCAACGATAAATACTAGGTGGTGGACAATTAGCATTTCAATGGTGTGGGGGTTGCAGCCATCGCATTCCAATGTAAGTGTCCTTGAGCAAGACGCTTAACCCCCTTAACCCTCCTGCAAGACTGGGTCTCGGGCTGCCTGTCCTGTTCTCCTCCTCCTTCTCCTTCAGCTGAGCCTGTAGCAGTGAAGGGCTTGGGGTAATATGTGGACTGTATGAAGGCATCTGAAATTCTCTCTCTTTAGTATCTTGCCAAATTCTGATGCAGTCAGCCTGCCCTCTCGCTCCTTGTGCCACAGTGGACATGCAGCCTGTCCCGTCATTTGCAGTTGTAGTTGTCTTGCTTCCTCAAGATCAAAGCTCTGGATGTGCTGTGGTGTTGGTATGCCTATGTCTGGAGAGAGGGGCATGGGGATGGTCTTGGTACAGTGAGAGGATACAGGCAGGGATGTTGTTGGGTTGGTCTGTGGTCGCTGCAACAGTGGGAGCTGCAGCGAAAGAAAAAAATAAATAGATTAGAAATAATTTGTCTCATTTCTTTCTCTCCCCCAGAACCATTACCATTGTGGTTGGAGCCCAGGCTCAAAACGGCTTAAGATCTTGAGGTAGAAAAATGCTGTTTTTGAGGACTTGATTAGAAATACAAAACAATGAATAAAAAAAATATATATATTACAGAGGTGTTCCATAGACTCACAGGAATTGTGTAAAAGTGCCCAAATAGTGAAAGAAATAGTAAAATAGTTCCCCTTTAATATGATCTATGTCTCTAATTATCATATTGGCGCATTCTTCCAATTCTCCTCTCACAATATTCACCCTCACTGAACTGAGTCATCTGAAAATGTGCTGATTTGTGATGTCAGAGACTCAGCTGCATGTTGAGACTCACACACTAAGCACAGTTACCATTGTGGTTGGAGCCCAGGCTCAAAACGGCTTAAGATTTTGACAACGGAACAACATATGAAGTAGTGCAGTGTTGTAGTACTCGGGTCCAGGACTTGGACTTGAGTCCGAGTACTGGACTGATTTTCAGGACTTGTGACTCGACTTGGACTTGTGCACTGAGGACTCGGACTTGGACATGGACTCGAGCATTGACTGCATTCGGACTCGGAAGGTGCAGACAAGGACTTGTGAATTGATACATTTATTTTAGTTTTTATTTTGTTATTTATTTTGTTATTTTTTGGTAATAGGCCCTAATCATTTGTAATAAGATATTGATGGCTAGTGCATTTGTTTGGCTATTTACATTTACATTTAGTCATTTAGCTGACGCTTTTATCCAAAGCGACTTACAAGTTCTGTACGACAAGTCATCAGGAAGGGTACAACTCTATCAGCTGAGTAACAATGTTCATCAAAGTGTTGAGTGCTACAGTGTAGGTTAGTTTATTAGGACAAGTGCATGACAGTAAGGTTAGTTAGGGTTAGATTTCTTTATTGTGTCTATTTATTGTGGCTATTGTGTCACAAAGTAAATAAACTCCATTTTAAATGGTGAACGCTGTGTCATTTATGTATAATGTAGACCTTTTTTTATTTGTATGTCAGCTCTTCGACTGCCAGAATGGAGTGGACTCAACCTTGATGACTTGGACTCGGACTCGGGTAATGGGGACTCGACTTGGGCTCTTCTTTGGTGACTTGGACTTGGACTCTGACTCAAACACTGGGGACTCCACACTCGACTCAGACTCGATATTTAGTGACTCGACTACAACACTGAAGTAGTGATGTACTGACTGTACACAGTACCAACGGAACAACATACTGTATGAAGTAGTGATGTACTGACTGTACACAGTACCAACAGAACAACATACTGTATGAAGTAGTGATGTACTGACTGTACACAGTACCACCAGAACATATGAAGTAGTGATGTACTGACTGTACACAGTACCAACAGAACATATGAAGTAGTGATGTACTGACTGTACACAGTACCAACCGAACAGCATACTGTATGAAGTAGTGATGTTTTAATGATTACTCTACATAAAGCAACTTTGATATTTCAATTCTTACATTTTCCATCTCCTTACCTGCACAACCATAAATTCTTTCTTTTCAAAATCCAGCTCCAAGGGTTTTTGGACCATGAGTTGAACTTGAGTTGCGCTTTCTGCAACGGTAAACACAGGAACTACGGCGAACACATCCTTGACGTCTCCAGCCAGGGTTAGCTTGCTTTGTCCTCCCTGCACAATAAACATAATGATTCATACTTAATCACAAGTAACCACTCAGGTCTTGTTATGTGTCATACAGTTGGACAGTACAACAGGACAACATGGTCTCTGCTTTTTTCATTGAAGTGTTTTGAAACAGTGATAATAATTATATTATACAGTATATACTGTATATATATGTATCTATAATTGTTGGATATGTCTGCATATATCCCTCCCTATTCACATACCTGTATAATAAAATTTAATAATATGTACAGTATATATTATATCTATATCTGTATATATCCCATACCTACTCTCAATAGTTATACCACTGGCCAGCATGGCTTACCACCATATTCTTATATTCAGAGTTAATTATATTGTTTACACTGCTTATTTGTATCATTACAATAGTTGTATTGCCTATATTAATGTATTATACTATTACCATGCCCCTCTCCCATGTACCCCCCCCCCCCCCCCCCATGCTACTACTGTATGATGCCCGCATTTCCCCAAGCGGATCAATAAAGGAATATCTTATCTTATCTTAGTACATTACCTGTATCACTTTATATAATTATACTGTAAATACATGTTGCATATATTACCAGTAGCTTGTTATATATATCACATTTAATTACTTGTACATTGTATATTATTATTGCACTTAACTGTTACAGTCTGGTACACTCTGGTTAGATGCCAAACTTCTTTTTGTTGTACTGTACTTGTGCTGTATAATGACAATACATTTTAATCTAATCTAATCTAATAAACATCAAATTAGAGACTGTTTTTTTCTTTTCAATATCTCTGTTTTTGTTTATCTTTTTAAAGAATTAAAAAAATCTTGTGACCTGGTCCGCATCTCTGACAGTGATGTCGAGGGGGATGGATCCTGATGAGTGCTCAATAATCTCTCCTGTGAAGGTGTCCTGCGGGACACATGTATCTTCGCACCTGTAGAATTCGGGTTTGTTGTCGTTTATGTCGAGAATTCTGATCTGTACCTCTGCAGTGGTGAAGGCATACACCCCATGGATGTTCAGATTAGCCTCAGTAGCCTAGAAGAGAAGAGAAGAGAAGAGAGGAGAGGAGCGGAGAGGAGAGGAGAGGAGAGGAGAGGAGAGGAGAGGAGAGGAGAGGAGAGGAGAGGAGAGGAGAGGAGAGGAGAGGAGAGGAGAGGAGAGGAGATAATTGATAACTTTACTGCTAGGCTCATATTTAATACTAGTACTACTATTACTACTACTACAACTGCTACACTACTACTGCTACTACTACTACTACTACTACTACTACTACTACTACTACTACTACTACTACTACTACTACTACTACTACGACAACTGCTACTGCTAAGACTAGTAGTAGTAATTTAAATCATTATTATTGGAAATAAATAAATAAAAGAGACATGTACCGTAACAATCACAACAACCTCAACAAAACTTCCGTTGCCAATGGTTTCACGGTCGATTTCGGACTTGACTGATATTTCTCCATTATCTTGGTTGATTTAAAAAAGGCATGTATTGTGTTCAATTACACTTGCTTGACTTGCTCACAATATAAACACACAGTAATACAGTAGATGCTTTGTTTTATCCTATCCAAGGGATTCGTTTTGTGACATTAATTCACATTACCTGGCATTAGCAATAGAATGACAAACAGCAAGATGCATGTCATGATGTCAGCATGTATTGTGTTCAATTACACTTGCTTGACTTGCTCACAATATAAACACACAGTAATACAGTATGCTTTGTTTTATCAAGCGCGCACACAGTGTTATATTAACAAACGCATTAATCAATAGTAACATATATCGCGCACGCACGCACACACACGACGCACACACGGTGTTATAACCAAATAACGCTCTGATTAACAAATAGTAATATATAGGTTTCTTTAGACTAGAATAAGTTAAATTAACTTACCGTCTCTGGAACGTTTAACGCTGGTCTGTAACGCTGTGACTGAGCTATAATCCAAATGTTGAAAGAGTGCCAACAAAGATCCAAAAACAGTTTAACCTATTGGTAAACAAACGTATTGTTGAAAATATACACTGACTGCTGACATTGTTTAAGATAGTATTGACTAGTTTACATTTGAAAAATAAACGCGACTCCAGTTGCAAAACAAAAGTCTTCTTCTTCTTCTTCTTCTTCTTCTTCTTCTTCTTCTTCTTCTTCTTCTTCTTCTTCTTCTTCTTCTTCTTCTTCTTCTTCTTCTTCTTCTTCTTCTTCTTCTTCTTCTTCTTCTTCTTCTTCTTCTTCTTCTTCTTCTTCTTCTTCTTCTTCTTAGGTTTAATTATTTTATTTCAGCAACATTGCGTACACAAACCTATTGTTACCAAGAAGCATTACACTAACGCTTTCTTTTGATGAAATGAATGGAAAAGAGAGCCGTACTGTACGTCGGCCATCTAATGAAGTTAGATTTGACACATTGTTTACTTGTTTATTGCACAATGTCGCTCTATTGGTTGGATTCTTATTATATATTATTACTATTGTATTATGCACACGTTTAACTTATTCATTCTTTAATTCAGCAACATTCATTCATGCAGTCTGTAGACATACTGTAGGACGTTGTAGCATCCTATGAATGAAGTCACCAGCTGTGCGGAGCTCCTCCAATGAATGAACAAAAAGCCGGCGCGTCTGGCAGTTGTCACCAGCTGTATGAGAGCGCCCCCGCTGGTCATTGTTAACATTAACCATGCCAAGCGACGTGATAACAGCAGGCAAACAGCTGCTCCTGGACTTTTCCCAGCTGTATCTGTAGCACTGCAAAAGACCGAAGCAGACTACAAAGAGTGACACGTTCAGCCGAACGCACAATTGGAGGGGGGCTCCCCACCCTCCAGAACATTTACTACAAGCGTTGCAAGGGCAAGGCTAAGAGAATCATTAAAGACTCCAGTCACCCGAACAACTGCCTCTTTGAACTGCTGCGGTCAGGCAAGCGATACCGGAGTCTCAAGGCGAGCACAGAAAGACTCAGAAGTAGCTTCTATCCCCAGGCCATCAGGCTGCTAAACGAACAATGAATGAACACTACACAACAACAACCACCAAACGCACATAGCACACACATCCACACGCACACACTCACTTTAAACAAACACACTGTAGCACCCACTCCACACACTTTATAGCACACACCCACTTTAAACAAACACACTGTAGCACCCACTCCCCACACTTTATATTTATGGATGAAGGATTGCACTACAACTCGTACACCTTACTGTAAATTGTACCTACAATTGTACCTCATCCCATTTCTGCTTTGCACTAGATAGTACTGTACATTAGTACACTGCATAGTATTGTGTATTGTATATTATATGGTAACTCAGAACATTGTACATATGTCTATACCGAACACTGTGACCTCATTTTCTTCTTCTAAATTCATGCTATATTATGTTATTATGTTATTTGATACTATCTTGTCTAGCACAGTCTCTGGAGCGTAACAGTAAGAAGCATTTTGTATGAAAGTATTCTGTACTTCTGTATGACAACTATTAAAGAACTTGAACTTGAACTTGAACTTGAACAGTGTTGTTACAGCGAGAACACACTTTATTAATGAAGAACAGTGTTGTTACAGTGAGAACACACTTTATTAATGAAGAACAGTGTTGTTACAGTGAGAACACACTTTATTAATGAAGAACAGTGTTGTTACAGCGAGAACACACTTTATTAATGAAGAACAGTGTTGTTACAGCGAGAACACACTTTATTAATGAAGAACAGTGTTGTTACAGTGAGAACACACTTTATTAATGAAGAACAGTGTTGTTACAGCGAGAACACACTTTATTAATGAAGAACAGTGTTGTTACAGCGAGAACACACTTTATTAATGAAGAACAGTGTTGTTACAGTGAGAACACACTTTATTAATGAAGAACAGTGTTGTTACAGCGAGAACACGCTTTATTAATGAAGAACAGTGTTGTTACAGCGAGAACACACTTTATTAATGAAGAACAGTGTTGTTACAGCGAGAACACGCTTTATTAATGAAGAACAGTGTTGTTACAGTGAGAACACGCTTTATTAATGAAGAACAGTGTTGTTACAGAGAACACACTTTATTAATGAAGAACAGTGTTGTTACAGTGGGAACACACTTTATTAATGAAGAACAGTGTTGTTACAGCGAGAACACACTTTATTAATGAAGAACAGTGTTGTTACAGTGAGAACACACTTTATTAATGAAGAACAGTGTTGTTACAGCGAGAACACAGTTTATTAATGAAGAACAGTGTTGTTACAGCGAGAACACACTTTATTAATGAAGAACAGTGTTGTTACAGTGAGAACACACTTTATTAATGAAGAACAGTGTTGTTACAGCGAGAACACACTTTATTAATGAAGAACAGTGTTGTTACAGTGATAACACACTTTATTAATGAAGAACAGTGTTGTTACAGTGAGAACACACTTTATTAATGAAGAACAGTGTTGTTACAGTGAGAACACATTTTATTAATGAAGAACAGTGTTGTTACAGCGAGAACACACTTTATTAATGAAGAACAGTGTTGTTACAGCGAGAACACACTTTATTAATGAAGAACAGTGTTGTTACAGCGAGAACACACTTTATTAATGAAGAACAGTGTTGTTACAGCGAGAACACACTTTATTAATGAAGAACAGTGTTGTTACAGCGAGAACACACTTTATTAATGAAGAACAGTGTTGTTACAGCGAGAACACACTTTATTAATGAAGAACAGTGTTGTTACAGCGAGAACACACTTTATTAATGAAGAACAGTGTTGTTACAGCGAGAACACACTTTATTAATGAAGAACAGTGTTGTTACAGTGAGAACACACTTTATTAATGAAGAACAGTGTTGTTACAGCGAGAACACACTTTATTAATGAAGAACAGTGTTGTTACAGTGAGAACACACTTTATTAATGAAGAACAGTGTTGTTACAGTGAGAACACACTTTATTAATGAAGAACAGTGTTGTTACAGCGAGAACACACTTTATTAATGAAGAACAGTGTTGTTACAGCGAGAACACACTTTATTAATGAAGAACAGTGTTGTTACAGCGAGAACACACTTTATTAATGAAGAACAGTGTTGTTACAGAGAACACACTTTATTAATGAAGAACAGTGTTGTTACAGTGAGAACACACTTTATTAATGAAGAACAGTGTTGTTACAGCGAGAACACACTTTATTAATGAAGAACAGTGTTGTTACAGTGAGAACACACTTTATTAATGAAGAACAGTGTTGTTACAGTGAGAACACACTTTATTAATGAAGAACAGTGTTGTTACAGCGAGAACACACTTTATTAATGAAGAACAGTGTTGTTACAGCGAGAACACACTTTATTAATGAAGAACAGTGTTGTTACAGCGAGAACACACTTTATTAATGAAGAACAGTGTTGTTACAGTGAGAACACACTTTATTAATGAAGAACAGTGTTGTTACAGTGAGAACACACTTTATTAATGAAGAACAGTGTTGTTACAGCGAGAACACACTTTATTAATGAAGAACAGTGTTGTTACAGAGAACACACTTTATTAATGAAGAACAGTGTTGTTACAGTGAGAACACACTTTATTAATGAAGAACAGTGTTGTTACAGCGAGAACACACTTTATTAATGAAGAACAGTGTTGTTACAGTGAGAACACACTTTATTAATGAAGAACAGTGTTGTTACAGCGAGAACACACTTTATTAATGAAGAACAGTGTTGTTACAGCGAGAACACACTTTATTAATGAAGAACAGTGTTGTTACAGCGAGAACACACTTTATTAATGAAGAACAGTGTTGTTACAGTGAGAACACACTTTATTAATGAAGAACAGTGTTGTTACAGCGAGAACACACTTTATTAATGAAGAACAGTGCTGTTACAGTGAGAACACACTTTATTAATGAAGAACAGTGTTGTTACAGCGAGAACACACTTTATTAATGAAGAACAGTGTTGTTACAGTGAGAACACACTTTATTAATGAAGAACCTTCTATGCGAGGTTTGATGCTGGTAATAACAACACCAGCTCACAAGCCTCGGCAATGGGGGGGGGGGGGGGGGTCGGCTGCTGATGGAGGCGCAGTGTTCAGGGTAACAGAGCATGAGGTGAGGCGGACCTTTAAAAAAGTGAATATCAGGAAGGCAGCAGGTCCGGACGGCATCCCCGGCCGCGTCCTAAAAGTCTGTGCCGACCAACTGGCCCCAGTATTCACTGACATATTTAACCTGTCCTTAGAACAGGCTGTCATCCCCACCTGCCTGAAGAAGTCCACTATTATCCCTGTACCCAAAAAATCCAAGCCTGCTTGCCTCAACGACTACCGCCCTGTAGCTCTCACCTCCATAGCCATGAAGTGCTTTGAGAAGCTAGTAAAGGGCTACATCTGCTCCTCCCTCCCCATCAACATGGACCCCCTGCAATTTGCATACCGCCCCAACAGGTCCACGGAGGACGCCATATCCCATGTGCTGCACACAGCAGCATCACACCTGGACAAGAGGCAGGGGAACTATGTGAGAATGCTATTCATCGACTACAGCTCGGCATTCAATACCATAGTCCCCTCCATACTCATAGCCAAGCTCAGGGACCTGGGCTTGGGCTATGACCTCTGCCAGTGGGTCTTGGACTTCCTGACTGGCAGACCCCAGGTGGTGAGAGCAGGCAACTGCACCTCCTCATCCATCACCCTCAACATAGGGGCCCCCCAGGGCTGTGTTCTGAGTCCCCTCCTCTACTCCCTGTACACACACGACTGTGTGGCTCAGCGGAGTAGCAATACAATCGTCAAATTTGCTGACGACACAGTGGTGGTGGGCCTGATCTCTGCCAACGACGAGAGGGCCTACCTGGAAGAGGTCAAGGTCCTGGCGGGATGGTGCCAGGAAAACAGCCTCTCCCTGAACGTCAGCAAAACAAAGGAGATGATTGTGGACTTCAGGAGGTCGGGGGTCAAGGACTACAGCCCCCTCAGCATCGACGGGGCACCGGTTGAGAGAGTCAACAGCTTCAAGTACCTCGGAGCCTACATATCCGAGGACTTGACATGGACCACACACATTAACAGTGTGGTGAAGAAGGCACGACAACGCCTCTACTTCCTCAGGCGCCTAAGGAAGTTCCAAGTCAGCCAGAAGATCCTTAAGAACTTCTACTCATGTACAATAGAGAGCATCTTGACCGGCAACATCACCTCCTGGTTTGGGAATAGCACTGCAAAAGACCGAAGCAGACTACAAAGAGTGACACGTTCAGCCGAACGCACAATTGGAGGGGGGCTCCCCACCCTCCAGAACATTTACTACAAGCGTTGCAAGGGCAAGGCTAAGAGAATCATTAAAGACTCCAGTCACCCGAACAACTGCCTCTTTGAACTGCTGCGGTCAGGCAAGCGATACCGGAGTCTCAAGGCGAGCACAGAAAGACTCAGAAGTAGCTTCTATCCCCAGGCCATCAGGCTGCTAAACGAACAATGAATGAACACTACACAACAACAACCACCAAACGCACATAGCACACACATCCACACGCACACACTCACTTTAAACAAACACACTGTAGCACCCACTCCACACACTTTATAGCACACACCCACTTTAAACAAACACACTGTAGCACCCACTCCCCACACTTTATATTTATGGATGAAGGATTGCACTACAACTCGTACACCTTACTGTAAATTGTACCTACAATTGTACCTCATCCAATTTCTGCTTTGCACTAGATAGTACTGTACATTAGTACACTGCATAGTATTGTGTATTGTATATTATATGGTAACTCAGAACATTGTACATATGTCTATACCGAACACTGTGACCTCATTTTCTTCTTCTAAATTCATGCTATATTATGTTATTATGTTATTTGATACTATCTTGTCTAGCACAGTCTCTGGAGCGTAACAGTAAGAAGCATTTTGTATGAAAGTATTCTGTACTTCTGTATGACAACTATTAAAGAACTTGAACTTGAACTTGAACTTGAACAGTGTTGTTACAGCGAGAACACACTTTATTAATGAAGAACAGTGTTGTTACAGTGAGAACACACTTTATTAATGAAGAACAGTGTTGTTACAGTGAGAACACACTTTATTAATGAAGAACAGTGTTGTTACAGCGAGAACACACTTTATTAATGAAGAACAGTGTTGTTACAGCGAGAACACACTTTATTAATGAAGAACAGTGTTGTTACAGTGAGAACACACTTTATTAATGAAGAACAGTGTTGTTACAGCGAGAACACACTTTATTAATGAAGAACAGTGTTGTTACAGCGAGAACACACTTTATTAATGAAGAACAGTGTTGTTACAGTGAGAACACACTTTATTAATGAAGAACAGTGTTGTTACAGCGAGAACACGCTTTATTAATGAAGAACAGTGTTGTTACAGCGAGAACACGCTTTATTAATGAAGAACAGTGTTGTTACAGCGAGAACACGCTTTATTAATGAAGAACAGTGTTGTTACAGTGAGAACACGCTTTATTAATGAAGAACAGTGTTGTTACAGAGAACACACTTTATTAATGAAGAACAGTGTTGTTACAGTGAGAACACACTTTATTAATGAAGAACAGTGTTGTTACAGCGAGAACACACTTTATTAATGAAGAACAGTGTTGTTACAGTGAGAACACACTTTATTAATGAAGAACAGTGTTGTTACAGCGAGAACACACTTTATTAATGAAGAACAGTGTTGTTACAGCGAGAACACACTTTATTAATGAAGAACAGTGTTGTTACAGTGAGAACACACTTTATTAATGAAGAACAGTGTTGTTACAGCGAGAACACACTTTATTAATGAAGAACAGTGTTGTTACAGTGATAACACACTTTATTAATGAAGAACAGTGTTGTTACAGTGAGAACACACTTTATTAATGAAGAACAGTGTTGTTACAGCGAGAACACACTTTATTAATGAAGAACAGTGTTGTTACAGCGAGAACACACTTTATTAATGAAGAACAGTGTTGTTACAGCGAGAACACACTTTATTAATGAAGAACAGTGTTGTTACAGCGAGAACACACTTTATTAATGAAGAACAGTGTTGTTACAGCGAGAACACACTTTATTAATGAAGAACAGTGTTGTTACAGCGAGAACACACTTTATTAATGAAGAACAGTGTTGTTACAGCGAGAACACACTTTATTAATGAAGAACAGTGTTGTTACAGTGAGAACACACTTTATTAATGAAGAACAGTGTTGTTACAGCGAGAACACACTTTATTAATGAAGAACAGTGTTGTTACAGTGAGAACACACTTTATTAATGAAGAACAGTGTTGTTACAGTGAGAACACACTTTATTAATGAAGAACAGTGTTGTTACAGCGAGAACACACTTTATTAATGAAGAACAGTGTTGTTACAGCGAGAACACACTTTATTAATGAAGAACAGTGTTGTTACAGCGAGAACACACTTTATTAATGAAGAACAGTGTTGTTACAGAGAACACACTTTATTAATGAAGAACAGTGTTGTTACAGTGAGAACACACTTTATTAATGAAGAACAGTGTTGTTACAGCGAGAACACACTTTATTAATGAAGAACAGTGTTGTTACAGTGAGAACACACTTTATTAATGAAGAACAGTGTTGTTACAGTGAGAACACACTTTATTAATGAAGAACAGTGTTGTTACAGCGAGAACACACTTTATTAATGAAGAACAGTGTTGTTACAGCGAGAACACACTTTATTAATGAAGAACAGTGTTGTTACAGCGAGAACACACTTTATTAATGAAGAACAGTGTTGTTACAGTGAGAACACACTTTATTAATGAAGAACAGTGTTGTTACAGTGAGAACACACTTTATTAATGAAGAACAGTGTTGTTACAGCGAGAACACACTTTATTAATGAAGAACAGTGTTGTTACAGCGATAACACACTTTATTAATGAAGAACAGTGTTGTTACAGCGAGAACACACTTTATTAATGAAGAACAGTGTTGTTACAGCGAGAACACACTTTATTAATGAAGAACAGTGTTGTTACAGCGAGAACACACTTTATTAATGAAGAACAGTGTTGTTACAGCGATAACACACTTTATTAATGAAGAACAGTGTTGTTACAGCGAGAACACACTTTATTAATGAAGAACAGTGTTGTTACAGCGATAACACACTTTATTAATGAAGAACAGTGTTGTTACAGTGAGAACACACTTTATTAATGAAGAACAGTGTTGTTACAGTGAGAACACACTTTATTAATGAAGAACAGTGTTGTTACAGCGAGAACACACTTTATTAATGAAGAACAGTGTTGTTACAGTGAGAACACACTTTATTAATGAAGAACCTTCTATGCGAGGTTTGATGCTGGTAATAACAACACCAGCTCACAAGCCTCGGCAATGGGGGGGGGGGGGGTCGGCTGCTGATGGAGGCGCAGTGTTCAGGGTAACAGAGCATGAGGTGAGGCGGACCTTTAAAAAAGTGAATATCAGGAAGGCAGCAGGTCCGGACGGCATCCCCGGCCGCGTCCTAAAAGTCTGTGCCGACCAACTGGCCCCAGTATTCACTGACATATTTAACCTGTCCTTAGAACAGGCTGTCATCCCCACCTGCCTGAAGAAGTCCACTATTATCCCTGTACCCAAAAAATCCAAGCCTGCTTGCCTCAACGACTACCGCCCTGTAGCTCTCACCTCCATAGCCATGAAGTGCTTTGAGAAGCTAGTAAAGGGCTACATCTGCTCCTCCCTCCCCATCAACATGGACCCCCTGCAATTTGCATACCGCCCCAACAGGTCCACGGAGGACGCCATATCCCATGTGCTGCACACAGCAGCATCACACCTGGACAAGAGGCAGGGGAACTATGTGAGAATGCTATTCATCGACTACAGCTCGGCATTCAATACCATAGTCCCCTCCATACTCATAGCCAAGCTCAGGGACCTGGGCTTGGGCTATGACCTCTGCCAGTGGGTCTTGGACTTCCTGACTGGCAGACCCCAGGTGGTGAGAGCAAGCAACTGCACCTCCTCATCCATCACCCTCAACATAGGGGCCCCCCAGGGCTGTGTTCTGAGTCCCCTCCTCTACTCCCTGTACACACACGACTGTGTGGCTCAGCGGAGTAGCAATACAATCGTCAAATTTGCTGACGACACAGTGGTGGTGGGCCTGATCTCTGCCAACGACGAGAGGGCCTACCTGGAAGAGGTCAAGGTCCTGGCGGGATGGTGCCAGGAAAACAGCCTCTCCCTGAACGTCAGCAAAACAAAGGAGATGATTGTGGACTTCAGGAGGTCGGGGGTCAAGGACTACAGCCCCCTCAGCATCGACGGGGCACCGGTTGAGAGAGTCAACAGCTTCAAGTACCTCGGAGCCTACATATCCGAGGACTTGACATGGACCACACACATTAACAGTGTGGTGAAGAAGGCACGACAACGCCTCTACTTCCTCAGGCGCCTAAGGAAGTTCCAAGTCAGCCAGAAGATCCTTAAGAACTTCTACTCATGTACAATAGAGAGCATCTTGACCGGCAACATCACCTCCTGGTTTGGGAATAGCACTGCAAAAGACCGAAGCAGACTACAAAGAGTGACACGTTCAGCCGAACGCACAATTGGAGGGGGGCTCCCCACCCTCCAGAACATTTACTACAAGCGTTGCAAGGGCAAGGCTAAGAGAATCATTAAAGACTCCAGTCACCCGAACAACTGCCTCTTTGAACTGCTGCGGTCAGGCAAGCGATACCGGAGTCTCAAGGCGAGCACAGAAAGACTCAGAAGTAGCTTCTATCCCCAGGCCATCAGGCTGCTAAACGAACAATGAATGAACACTACACAACAACAACCACCAAACGCACATAGCACACACATCCACACGCACACACTCACTTTAAACAAACACACTGTAGCACCCACTCCACACACTTTATAGCACACACCCACTTTAAACAAACACACTGTAGCACCCACTCCCCACACTTTATATTTATGGATGAAGGATTGCACTACAACTCGTACACCTTACTGTAAATTGTACCTACAATTGTACCTCATCCCATTTCTGCTTTGCACTAGATAGTACTGTACATTAGTACACTGCATAGTATTGTGTATTGTATATTATATGGTAACTCAGAACATTGTACATATGTCTATACCGAACACTGTGACCTCATTTTCTTCTTCTAAATTCATGCTATATTATGTTATTATGTTATTTGATACTATCTTGTCTAGCACAGTCTCTGGAGCGTAACAGTAAGAAGCATTTTGTATGAAAGTATTCTGTACTTCTGTATGACAACTATTAAAGAACTTGAACTTGAACTTGAACTTGAACAGTGTTGTTACAGCGAGAACACACTTTATTAATGAAGAACAGTGTTGTTACAGTGAGAACACACTTTATTAATGAAGAACAGTGTTGTTACAGTGAGAACACACTTTATTAATGAAGAACAGTGTTGTTACAGCGAGAACACACTTTATTAATGAAGAACAGTGTTGTTACAGCGAGAACACACTTTATTAATGAAGAACAGTGTTGTTACAGTGAGAACACACTTTATTAATGAAGAACAGTGTTGTTACAGCGAGAACACACTTTATTAATGAAGAACAGTGTTGTTACAGCGAGAACACACTTTATTAATGAAGAACAGTGTTGTTACAGTGAGAACACACTTTATTAATGAAGAACAGTGTTGTTACAGCGAGAACACGCTTTATTAATGAAGAACAGTGTTGTAACAGCGAGAACACACTTTATTAATGAAGAACAGTGTTGTTACAGCGAGAACACGCTTTATTAATGAAGAACAGTGTTGTTACAGTGAGAACACGCTTTATTAATGAAGAACAGTGTTGTTACAGAGAACACACTTTATTAATGAAGAACAGTGTTGTTACAGTGAGAACACACTTTATTAATGAAGAACAGTGTTGTTACAGCGAGAACACACTTTATTAATGAAGAACAGTGTTGTTACAGTGAGAACACACTTTATTAATGAAGAACAGTGTTGTTACAGCGAGAACACACTTTATTAATGAAGAACAGTGTTGTTACAGCGAGAACACACTTTATTAATGAAGAACAGTGTTGTTACAGTGAGAACACACTTTATTAATGAAGAACAGTGTTGTTACAGCGAGAACACACTTTATTAATGAAGAACAGTGTTGTTACAGTGATAACACACTTTATTAATGAAGAACAGTGTTGTTACAGTGAGAACACACTTTATTAATGAAGAACAGTGTTGTTACAGCAAGAACACATTTTATTAATGAAGAACAGTGTTGTTACAGCGAGAACACACTTTATTAATGAAGAACAGTGTTGTTACAGCGAGAACACACTTTATTAATGAAGAACAGTGTTGTTACAGCGAGAACACACTTTATTAATGAAGAACAGTGTTGTTACAGCGAGAACACACTTTATTAATGAAGAACAGTGTTGTTACAGCGAGAACACACTTTATTAATGAAGAACAGTGTTGTTACAGCGAGAACACACTTTATTAATGAAGAACAGTGTTGTTACAGCGAGAACACACTTTATTAATGAAGAACAGTGTTGTTACAGCGAGAACACACTTTATTAATGAAGAACAGTGTTGTTACAGCGAGAACACACTTTATTAATGAAGAACAGTGTTGTTACAGTGAGAACACACTTTATTAATGAAGAACAGTGTTGTTACAGTGAGAACACACTTTATTAATGAAGAACAGTGTTGTTACAGCGAGAACACACTTTATTAATGAAGAACAGTGTTGTTACAGCGAGAACACACTTTATTAATGAAGAACAGTGTTGTTACAGCGATAACACACTTTATTAATGAAGAACAGTGTTGTTACAGCGAGAACACACTTTATTAATGAAGAACAGTGTTGTTACAGCGATAACACACTTTATTAATGAAGAACAGTGTTGTTACAGTGAGAACACACTTTATTAATGAAGAACAGTGTTGTTACAGTGAGAACACATTTTATTAATGAAGAACAGTGTTGTTACAGCGAGAACACACTTTATTAATGAAGAACAGTGTTGTTACAGCGAGAACACACTTTATTAATGAAGAACAGTGTTGTTACAGCGAGAACACACTTTATTAATGAAGAACAGTGTTGTTACAGCGAGAACACACTTTATTAATGAAGAACAGTGTTGTTACAGTGAGAACACACTTTATTAATGAAGAACAGTGTTGTTACAGCGAGAACACACTTTATTAATGAAGAACAGTGTTGTTACAGTGAGAACACACTTTATTAATGAAGAACCTTCTATGCGAGGTTTGATGCTGGTAATAACAACACCAGCTCACAAGCCTCGGCAATGGGGGGGGGGGGGGTCGGCTGCTGATGGAGGCGCAGTGTTCAGGGTAACAGAGCATGAGGTGAGGCGGACCTTTAAAAAAGTGAATATCAGGAAGGCAGCAGGTCCGGACGGCATCCCCGGCCGCGTCCTAAAAGTCTGTGCCGACCAACTGGCCCCAGTATTCACTGACATATTTAACCTGTCCTGGGGCTACATCTGCTCCTCCCTCCCCATCAACATGGACCCCCTGCAATTTGCATACCGCCCCAACAGGTCCACGGAGGACGCCATATCCCATGTGCTGCACACAGCAGCATCACACCTGGACAAGAGGCAGGGGAACTATGTGAGAATGCTATTCATCGACTACAGCTCGGCATTCAATACCATAGTCCCCTCCATACTCATAGCCAAGCTCAGGGACCTGGGCTTGGGCTATGACCTCTGCCAGTGGGTCTTGGACTTCCTGACTGGCAGACCCCAGGTGGTGAGAGCAGGCAACTGCACCTCCTCATCCATCACCCTCAACATAGGGGCCCCCCAGGGCTGTGTTCTGAGTCCCCTCCTCTACTCCCTGTACACACACGACTGTGTGGCTCAGCGGAGTAGCAATACAATCGTCAAATTTGCTGACGACACAGTGGTGGTGGGCCTGATCTCTGCCAACGACGAGAGGGCCTACCTGGAAGAGGTCAAGGTCCTGGCGGGATGGTGCCAGGAAAACAGCCTCTCCCTGAACGTCAGCAAAACAAAGGAGATGATTGTGGACTTCAGGAGGTCGGGGGTCAAGGACTACAGCCCCCTCAGCATCGACGGGGCACCGGTCGAGAGAGTCAACAGCTTCAAGTACCTCGGAGCCCACATATCCGAGGACTTGACATGGACCATACACATTAACAGTGTGGTGAAGAAGGCACGACAACGCCTCTACTTCCTCAGGCGCCTAAGGAAGTTCCAAGTCAGCCAGAAGATCCTTAAGAACTTCTACTCATGTACAATAGAGAGCATCTTGACCGGCAACATCACCTCCTGGTTTGGGAATAGCACTGCAAAAGACCAAAGCAGACTACAAAGAGTGACACGTGCAGCCGAACGCACAATTGGAGGGGGGCTCCCCACCCTCCAGAACATTTACTACAAGCGTTGCAAGGGGAAGGCTAAGAGAATTATTAAGGACTCGAGCCACCCGAACAACTGCCTCTTTGAACTGCTGCCGTCAGGCAAGCGATACAGGAGTCTCAAGGCGAGCACAGAAAGACTCAGAAGTAGCTTCTATCCCCAGGCCATCAGGCTGCTAAACGAACAATGAATGAACACTACACAACAACAACCACCAAACACACATAGCACACACATCCACACGCACACACTCACTTTAAACAAACACACTGTAGCACCCACTACACACACTTTATAGCACACACCCACTTTAAACAAACACACTGTAGCACCCACTCCCCACACTTTATATTTATGGATGAAGGATTGCACTACAACTCGTACACCTTACTGTAAATTGTACCTAAAATTGTACCTCATCCCATTTCTGCTTTGCACTAGATAGTACTGTACATTAGTACACTGCATAGTATTGTGTATTGTATATTATATGGTAACTCAGAACATTGTACATATGTCTATACCGAACAACTGTGACCTCATTTTCTTCTTCTAAATTCATGCTATATTATGTTATTATGTTATTTGATACTATCTTGTCTAGCACAGTCTCTGGAGCGTAACAGTAAGAAGCATTTTGTATGAAAGTATTCTGTACTTCTGTATGACAACTATTAAAGAACTTGAACTTGAACTTGAACTCCTTAGAACAGGCTGTCATCCCCACCTGCCTGAAGAAGTCCACTATTATCCCTGTACCCAAAAAATCCAAGCCTGCTTGCCTCAACGACTACCGCCCTGTAGCTCTCACCTCCATAGCCATGAAGTGCTTTGAGAAGCTAGTAAAGGGCTACATCTGCTCCTCCCTCCCCATCAACATGGACCCCCTGCAATTTGCATACCGCCCCAACAGGTCCACGGAGGACGCCATATCCCATGTGCTGCACACAGCAGCATCACACCTGGACAAGAGGCAGGGGAACTATGTGAGAATGCTATTCATCGACTACAGCTCGGCATTCAATACCATAGTCCCCTCCATACTCATAGCCAAGCTCAGGGACCTGGGCTTGGGCTATGACCTCTGCCAGTGGGTCTTGGACTTCCTGACTGGCAGACCCCAGGTGGTGAGAGCAGGCAACTGCACCTCCTCATCCATCACCCTCAACATAGGGGCCCCCCAGGGCTGTGTTCTGAGTCCCCTCCTCTACTCCCTGTACACACACGACTGTGTGGCTCAGCGGAGTAGCAATACAATCGTCAAATTTGCTGACGACACAGTGGTGGTGGGCCTGATCTCTGCCAACGACGAGAGGGCCTACCTGGAAGAGGTCAAGGTCCTGGCGGGATGGTGCCAGGAAAACAGCCTCTCCCTGAACGTCAGCAAAACAAAGGAGATGATTGTGGACTTCAGGAGGTCGGGGGTCAAGGACTACAGCCCCCTCAGCATCGACGGGGCACCGGTTGAGAGAGTCAACAGCTTCAAGTACCTCGGAGCCTACATATCCGAGGACTTGACATGGACCACACACATTAACAGTGTGGTGAAGAAGGCACGACAACGCCTCTACTTCCTCAGGCGCCTAAGGAAGTTCCAAGTCAGCCAGAAGATCCTTAAGAACTTCTACTCATGTACAATAGAGAGCATCTTGACCGGCAACATCACCTCCTGGTTTGGGAATAGCACTGCAAAAGACCGAAGCAGACTACAAAGAGTGACACGTTCAGCCGAACGCACAATTGGAGGGGGGCTCCCCACCCTCCAGAACATTTACTACAAGCGTTGCAAGGGCAAGGCTAAGAGAATCATTAAAGACTCCAGTCACCCGAACAACTGCCTCTTTGAACTGCTGCGGTCAGGCAAGCGATACCGGAGTCTCAAGGCGAGCACAGAAAGACTCAGAAGTAGCTTCTATCCCCAGGCCATCAGGCTGCTAAACGAACAATGAATGAACACTACACAACAACAACCACCAAACGCACATAGCACACACATCCACACGCACACACTCACTTTAAACAAACACACTGTAGCACCCACTCCACACACTTTATAGCACACACCCACTTTAAACAAACACACTGTAGCACCCACTCCCCACACTTTATATTTATGGATGAAGGATTGCACTACAACTCGTACACCTTACTGTAAATTGTACCTACAATTGTACCTCATCCCATTTCTGCTTTGCACTAGATAGTACTGTACATTAGTACACTGCATAGTATTGTGTATTGTATATTATATGGTAACTCAGAACATTGTACATATGTCTATACCGAACACTGTGACCTCATTTTCTTCTTCTAAATTCATGCTATATTATGTTATTATGTTATTTGATACTATCTTGTCTAGCACAGTCTCTGGAGCGTAACAGTAAGAAGCATTTTGTATGAAAGTATTCTGTACTTCTGTATGACAACTATTAAAGAACTTGAACTTGAACTTGAACTTGAACAGTGTTGTTACAGCGAGAACACACTTTATTAATGAAGAACAGTGTTGTTACAGTGAGAACACACTTTATTAATGAAGAACAGTGTTGTTACAGTGAGAACACACTTTATTAATGAAGAACAGTGTTGTTACAGCGAGAACACACTTTATTAATGAAGAACAGTGTTGTTACAGCGAGAACACACTTTATTAATGAAGAACAGTGTTGTTACAGTGAGAACACACTTTATTAATGAAGAACAGTGTTGTTACAGCGAGAACACACTTTATTAATGAAGAACAGTGTTGTTACAGCGAGAACACACTTTATTAATGAAGAACAGTGTTGTTACAGTGAGAACACACTTTATTAATGAAGAACAGTGTTGTTACAGCGAGAACACGCTTTATTAATGAAGAACAGTGTTGTTACAGCGAGAACACACTTTATTAATGAAGAACAGTGTTGTTACAGCGAGAACACGCTTTATTAATGAAGAACAGTGTTGTTACAGTGAGAACACGCTTTATTAATGAAGAACAGTGTTGTTACAGAGAACACACTTTATTAATGAAGAACAGTGTTGTTACAGTGAGAACACACTTTATTAATGAAGAACAGTGTTGTTACAGCGAGAACACACTTTATTAATGAAGAACAGTGTTGTTACAGTGAGAACACACTTTATTAATGAAGAACAGTGTTGTTACAGCGAGAACACACTTTATTAATGAAGAACAGTGTTGTTACAGCGAGAACACACTTTATTAATGAAGAACAGTGTTGTTACAGCGAGAACACACTTTATTTATGAAGAACAGTGTTGTTACAGCGAGAACACACTTTATTAATGAAGAACAGTGTTGTTACAGCGAGAACACACTTTATTAATGAAGAACAATGTTGTTACAGCGAGAACACACTTTATTTATGAAGAACAGTGTTGTTACAGTGAGAACACACTTTATTAATGAAGAACAGTGTTGTTACAGCGAGAACACACTTTATTAATGAAGAACAGTGTTGTTACAGCGATAACACACTTTATTAATGAAGAACAGTGTTGTTACAGCGAGAACACACTTTATTAATGAAGAACAGTGTTGTTACAGCGAGAACACACTTTATTAATGAAGAACAGTGTTGTTACAGTGAGAACACACTTTATTAATGAAGAACAGTGTTGTTACAGTGAGAACACACTTTATTAATGAAGAACAGTGTTGTTACAGCGAGAACACACTTTATTAATGAAGAACAGTGTTGTTACAGTGAGAACACACTTTATTAATGAAGAACAGTGTTGTTACAGCGAGAACACACTTTATTAATGAAGAACAGTGTTGTTACAGTGAGAACACACTTTATTAATGAAGAACAGTGTTGTTACAGTGAGAACACACTTTATTAATGAAGAACAGTGTTGTTACAGCGAGAACACACTTTATTAATGAAGAACAGTGTTGTTACAGCGAGAACACACTTTATTAATGAAGAACAGTGTTGTTACAGCGAGAACACACTTTATTAATGAAGAACAGTGTTGTTACAGCGAGAACACACTTTATTAATGAAGAACAGTGTTGTTACAGCGAGAACACGCTTTATTAATGAAGAACAGTGTTGTTACAGCGAGAACACACTTTATTAATGAAGAACAGTGTTGTTACAGCGAGAACACGCTTTATTAATGAAGAACAGTGTTGTTACAGCGAGAACACACTTTATTAATGAAGAACAGTGTTGTTACAGCGAGAACACGCTTTATTAATGAAGAACAGTGTTGTTACAGCGAGAACACACTTTATTAATGAAGAACAGTGTTGTTACAGAGAACACACTTTATTAATGAAGAACAGTGTTGTTACAGTGAGAACACACTTTATTAATGAAGAACAGTGTTGTTACAGCGAGAACACACTTTATTAATGAAGAACAGTGTTGTTACAGTGAGAACACACTTTATTAATGAAGAACAGTGTTGTTACAGCGATAACACACTTTATTAATGAAGAACAGTGTTGTTACAGCGAGAACACACTTTATTAATGAAGAACAGTGTTGTTACAGCGAGAACACACTTTATTAATGAAGAACAGTGTTGTTACAGCGAGAACACACTTTATTAATGAAGAACAGTGTTGTTACAGCGAGAACACACTTTATTAATGAAGAACAGTGTTGTTACAGCGAGAACACACTTTATTAATGAAGAACAGTGTTGTTACAGCGAGAACACACTTTATTAATGAAGAACAGTGTTGTTACAGCGAGAACACACTTTATTAATGAAGAACAGTGTTGTTACAGTGAGAACACACTTTATTAATGAAGAACAGTGTTGTTACAGCGAGAACACACTTTATTAATGAAGAACAGTGTTGTTACAGCGAGAACACACTTTATTAATGAAGAACAGTGTTGTTACAGCGAGAACACACTTTATTAATGAAGAACAGTGTTGTTACAGAGAACACACTTTATTAATGAAGAACAGTGTTGTTACAGCGAGAACACACTTTATTAATGAAGAACAGTGTTGTTACAGCGAGAACACACTTTATTAATGAAGAACAGTGTTGTTACAGTGAGAACACACTTTATTAATGAAGAACAGTGTTGTTACAGTGAGAACACACTTTATTAATGAAGAACAGTGTTGTTACAGCGAGAACACACTTTATTAATGAAGAACAGTGTTGTTACAGCGAGAACACACTTTATTAATGAAGAACAGTGTTGTTACAGCGAGAACACACTTTATTAATGAAGAACAGTGTTGTTACAGTGAGAACACACTTTATTAATGAAGAACAGTGTTGTTACAGCGAGAACACACTTTATTAATGAAGAACAGTGTTGTTACAGTGAGAACACACTTTATTAATGAAGAACAGTGTTGTTACAGCGAGAACACACTTTATTAATGAAGAACAGTGTTGTTACAGTGAGAACACACTTTATTAATGAAGAACCTTCTATGCGAGGTTTGATGCTGGTAATAACAACACCAGCTCACAAGCCTCGGCAATGGGGGGGGGGGGGGGGTCGGCTGCTGATGGAGGCGCAGTGTTCAGGGTAACAGAGCATGAGGTGAGGCGGACCTTTAAAAAAGTGAATATCAGGAAGGCAGCAGGTCCGGACGGCATCCCCGGCCGCGTCCTAAAAGTCTGTGCCGACCAACTGGCCCCAGTATTCACTGACATATTTAACCTGTCCTTAGAACAGGCTGTCATCCCCACCTGCCTGAAGAAGTCCACTATTATCCCTGTACCCAAAAAATCCAAGCCTGCTTGCCTCAACGACTACCGCCCTGTAGCTCTCACCTCCATAGCCATGAAGTGCTTTGAGAAGCTAGTAAAGGGCTACATCTGCTCCTCCCTCCCCATCAACATGGACCCCCTGCAATTTGCATACCGCCCCAACAGGTCCACGGAGGACGCCATATCCCATGTGCTGCACACAGCAGCATCACACCTGGACAAGAGGCAGGGGAACTATGTGAGAATGCTATTCATCGACTACAGCTCGGCATTCAATACCATAGTCCCCTCCATACTCATAGCCAAGCTCAGGGACCTGGGCTTGGGCTATGACCTCTGCCAGTGGGTCTTGGACTTCCTGACTGGCAGACCCCAGGTGGTGAGAGCAGGCAACTGCACCTCCTCATCCATCACCCTCAACATAGGGGCCCCCCAGGGCTGTGTTCTGAGTCCCCTCCTCTACTCCCTGTACACACACGACTGTGTGGCTCAGCGGAGTAGCAATACAATCGTCAAATTTGCTGACGACACAGTGGTGGTGGGCCTGATCTCTGCCAACGACGAGAGGGCCTACCTGGAAGAGGTCAAGGTCCTGGCGGGATGGTGCCAGGAAAACAGCCTCTCCCTGAACGTCAGCAAAACAAAGGAGATGATTGTGGACTTCAGGAGGTCGGGGGTCAAGGACTACAGCCCCCTCAGCATCGACGGGGCACCGGTTGAGAGAGTCAACAGCTTCAAGTACCTCGGAGCCTACATATCCGAGGACTTGACATGGACCACACACATTAACAGTGTGGTGAAGAAGGCACGACAACGCCTCTACTTCCTCAGGCGCCTAAGGAAGTTCCAAGTCAGCCAGAAGATCCTTAAGAACTTCTACTCATGTACAATAGAGAGCATCTTGACCGGCAACATCACCTCCTGGTTTGGGAATAGCACTGCAAAAGACCGAAGCAGACTACAAAGAGTGACACGTTCAGCCGAACGCACAATTGGAGGGGGGCTCCCCACCCTCCAGAACATTTACTACAAGCGTTGCAAGGGCAAGGCTAAGAGAATCATTCAGTCACCCGAACAACTGCCTCTTTGAACTGCTGCGGTCAGGCAAGCGATACTGGAGTCTCAAGGCGAGCACAGAAAGACTCAGAAGTAGCTTCTATCCCCAGGCCATCAGGCTGCTAAACGAACAATGAATGAACACTACACAACAACAACCACCAAACGCACATAGCACACACATCCACACGCACACACTCACTTTAAACAAACACACTGTAGCACCCACTCCACACACTTTATAGCACACACCCACTTTAAACAAACACACTGTAGCACCCACTCCCCACACTTTATATTTATGGATGAAGGATTGCACTACAACTCGTACACCTTACTGTAAATTGTACCTACAATTGTACCTCATCCCATTTCTGCTTTGCACTAGATAGTACTGTACATTAGTACACTGCATAGTATTGTGTATTGTATATTATATGGTAACTCAGAACATTGTACATATGTCTATACCGAACACTGTGACCTCATTTTCTTCTTCTAAATTCATGCTATATTATGTTATTATGTTATTTGATACTATCTTGTCTAGCACAGTCTCTGGAGCGTAACAGTAAGAAGCATTTTGTATGAAAGTATTCTGTACTTCTGTATGACAACTATTAAAGAACTTGAACTTGAACTTGAACTTGAACAGTGTTGTTACAGCGAGAACACACTTTATTAATGAAGAACAGTGTTGTTACAGTGAGAACACACTTTATTAATGAAGAACAGTGTTGTTACAGTGAGAACACACTTTATTAATGAAGAACAGTGTTGTTACAGCGAGAACACACTTTATTAATGAAGAACAGTGTTGTTACAGCGAGAACACACTTTATTAATGAAGAACAGTGTTGTTACAGCGAGAACAGGCTTTATTAATGAAGAACAGTGTTGTTACAGCGAGAACACACTTTATTAATGAAGAACAGTGTTGTTACAGCGAGAACACGCTTTATTAATGAAGAACAGTGTTGTTACAGTGAGAACACGCTTTATTAATGAAGAACAGTGTTGTTACAGAGAACACACTTTATTAATGAAGAACAGTGTTGTTACAGTGAGAACACACTTTATTAATGAAGAACAGTGTTGTTACAGCGAGAACACACTTTATTAATGAAGAACAGTGTTGTTACAGTGAGAACACACTTTATTAATGAAGAACAGTGTTGTTACAGCGAGAACACACTTTATTAATGAAGAACAGTGTTGTTACAGCGAGAACACACTTTATTAATGAAGAACAGTGTTGTTACAGCGAGAACACACTTTATTTATGAAGAACAGTGTTGTTACAGCGAGAACACACTTTATTAATGAAGAACAGTGTTGTTACAGTGAGAACACACTTTATTAATGAAGAACAATGTTGTTACAGCGAGAACACACTTTATTTATGAAGAACAGTGTTGTTACAGTGAGAACACACTTTATTAATGAAGAACAGTGTTGTTACAGCGAGAACACACTTTATTAATGAAGAACAGTGTTGTTACAGCGATAACACACTTTATTAATGAAGAACAGTGTTATTACAGCGAGAACACACTTTATTAATGAAGAACAGTGTTGTTACAGCGAGAACACACTTTATTAATGAAGAACAGTGTTGTTACAGTGAGAACACACTTTATTAATGAAGAACAGTGTTGTTACAGCGAGAACACACTTTATTAATGAAGAACAGTGTTGTTACAGCGAGAACACACTTTATTAATGAAGAACAGTGTTGTTACAGTGAGAACACACTTTATTAATGAAGAACAGTGTTGTTACAGCGAGAACACACTTTATTAATGAAGAACAGTGTTGTTACAGAGAGAACACACTTTATTAATGAAGAACAGTGTTGTTACAGCGAGAACACACTTTATTAATGAAGAACAGTGTTGTTACAGCGAGAACACACTTTATTAATGAAGAACAGTGTTGTTACAGCGAGAACACACTTTATTAATGAAGAACAGTGTTGTTACAGCGAGAACACACTTTATTAATGAAGAACAGTGTTGTTACAGCAAGAACACACTTTATTAATGAAGAACAGTGTTGTTACAGCGAGAACACGCTTTATTAATGAAGAACAGTGTTGTTACAGCGAGAACACGCTTTATTAATGAAGAACAGTGTTGTTACAGCGAGAACACGCTTTATTAATGAAGAACAGTGTTGTTACAGCGAGAACACACTTTATTAATGAAGAACAGTGTTGTTACAGCGAGAACACACTTTATTAATGAAGAACAGTGTTGTTACAGCGAGAACACACTCTATTAATGAAGAACAGTGTTGTTACAGCGAGAACACACTTTATTAATGAAGAACAGTGTTGTTACAGCGAGAACACACTTTATTAATGAAGAACAGTGTTGTTACAGCGAGAACACACTTTATTTATGAAGAACAGTGTTGTTACAGCGAGAACACACTTTATTAATGAAGAACAGTGTTGTTACAGTGAGAACACACTTTATTAATGAAGAACAATGTTGTTACAGCGAGAACACACTTTATTTATGAAGAACAGTGTTGTTACAGTGAGAACACACTTTATTAATGAAGAACAGTGTTGTTACAGCGAGAACACACTTTATTAATGAAGAACAGTGTTGTTACAGCGATAACACACTTTATTAATGAAGAACAGTGTTGTTACAGTGAGAACACACTTTATTAATGAAGAACAGTGTTGTTACAGTGAGAACACACTTTATTAATGAAGAACAGTGTTGTTACAGCGAGAACACACTTTATTAATGAAGAACAGTGTTGTTACAGCGAGAACACACTTTATTAATGAAGAACAGTGTTGTTACAGCGAGAACACGCTTTATTAATGAAGAACAGTGTTGTTACAGCGAGAACACACTTTATTAATGAAGAACAGTGTTGTTACAGAGAACACACTTTATTAATGAAGAACAGTGTTGTTACAGTGAGAACACACTTTATTTATGAAGAACAGTGTTGTTACAGTGAGAACACACTTTATTAATGAAGAACAGTGTTGTTACAGCGAGAACACACTTTATTAATGAAGAACAGTGTTGTTACAGCGATAACACACTTTATTAATGAAGAACAGTGTTGTTACAGCGAGAACACACTTTATTAATGAAGAACAGTGTTGTTACAGCGAGAACACACTTTATTAATGAAGAACAGTGTTGTTACAGCGAGAACACACTTTATTAATGAAGAACAGTGTTGTTACAGCGAGAACACACTTTATTAATGAAGAACAGTGTTGTTACAGCGAGAACACACTTTATTAATGAAGAACAGTGTTGTTACAGTGAGAACACACTTTATTAATGAAGAACAGTGTTGTTACAGCGAGAACACACTTTATTAATGAAGAACAGTGTTGTTACAGCGAGAACACACTTTATTAATGAAGAACAGTGTTGTTACAGCGAGAACACACTTTATTAATGAAGAACAGTGTTGTTACAGAGAACACACTTTATTAATGAAGAACAGTGTTGTTACAGCGAGAACACACTTTATTAATGAAGAACAGTGTTGTTACAGCGAGAACACACTTTATTAATGAAGAACAGTGTTGTTACAGTGAGAACACACTTTATTAATGAAGAACAGTGTTGTTACAGTGAGAACACACTTTATTAATGAAGAACAGTGTTGTTACAGCGAGAACACACTTTATTAATGAAGAACAGTGTTGTTACAGTGAGAACACACTTTATTAATGAAGAACCTTCTATGCGAGGTTTGATGCTGGTAATAACAACACCAGCTCACAAGCCTCGGCAATGGGGGGGGGGGGGGGTCGGCTGCTGATGGAGGCGCAGTGTTCAGGGTAACAGAGCATGAGGTGAGGCGGACCTTTAAAAAAGTGAATATCAGGAAGGCAGCAGGTCCGGACGGCATCCCCGGCCGCGTCCTAAAAGTCTGTGCCGACCAACTGGCCCCAGTATTCACTGACATATTTAACCTGTCCTTAGAACAGGCTGTCATCCCCACCTGCCTGAAGAAGTCCACTATTATCCCTGTACCCAAAAAATCCAAGCCTGCTTGCCTCAACGACTACCGCCCTGTAGCTCTCACCTCCATAGCCATGAAGTGCTTTGAGAAGCTAGTAAAGGGCTACATCTGCTCCTCCCTCCCCATCAACATGGACCCCCTGCAATTTGCATACCGCCCCAACAGGTCCACGGAGGACGCCATATCCCATGTGCTGCACACAGCAGCATCACACCTGGACAAGATGCAGGGGAACTATGTGAGAATGCTATTCATCGACTACAGCTCGGCATTCAATACCATAGTCCCCTCCATACTCATAGCCAAGCTCAGGGACCTGGGCTTGGGCTATGACCTCTGCCAGTGGGTCTTGGACTTCCTGACTGGCAGACCCCAGGTGGTGAGAGCAGGCAACTGCACCTCCTCATCCATCACCCTCAACATAGGGGCCCCCCAGGGCTGTGTTCTGAGTCCCCTCCTCTACTCCCTGTACACACACGACTGTGTGGCTCAGCGGAGTAGCAATACAATCGTCAAATTTGCTGACGACACAGTGGTGGTGGGCCTGATCTCTGCCAACGACGAGAGGGCCTACCTGGAAGAGGTCAAGGTCCTGGCGGGATGGTGCCAGGAAAACAGCCTCTCCCTGAACGTCAGCAAAACAAAGGAGATGATTGTGGACTTCAGGAGGTCGGGGGTCAAGGACTACAGCCCCCTCAGCATCGACGGGGCACCGGTTGAGAGAGTCAACAGCTTCAAGTACCTCGGAGCCTACATATCCGAGGACTTGACATGGACCACACACATTAACAGTGTGGTGAAGAAGGCACGACAACGCCTCTACTTCCTCAGGCGCCTAAGGAAGTTCCAAGTCAGCCAGAAGATCCTTAAGAACTTCTACTCATGTACAATAGAGAGCATCTTGACCGGCAACATCACCTCCTGGTTTGGGAATAGCACTGCAAAAGACCGAAGCAGACTACAAAGAGTGACACGTTCAGCCGAACGCACAATTGGAGGGGGGCTCCCCACCCTCCAGAACATTTACTACAAGCGTTGCAAGGGCAAGGCTAAGAGAATCATTAAAGACTCCAGTCACCCGAACAACTGCCTCTTTGAACTGCTGCGGTCAGGCAAGCGATACCGGAGTCTCAAGGCGAGCACAGAAAGACTCAGAAGTAGCTTCTATCCCCAGGCCATCAGGCTGCTAAACGAACAATGAATGAACACTACACAACAACAACCACCAAACGCACATAGCACACACATCCACACGCACACACTCACTTTAAACAAACACACTGTAGCACCCACTCCACACACTTTATAGCACACACCCACTTTAAACAAACACACTGTAGCACCCACTCCCCACACTTTATATTTATGGATGAAGGATTGCACTACAACTCGTACACCTTACTGTAAATTGTACCTACAATTGTACCTCATCCCATTTCTGCTTTGCACTAGATAGTACTGTACATTAGTACACTGCATAGTATTGTGTATTGTATATTATATGGTAACTCAGAACATTGTACATATGTCTATACCGAACACTGTGACCTCATTTTCTTCTTCTAAATTCATGCTATATTATGTTATTATGTTATTTGATACTATCTTGTCTAGCACAGTCTCTGGAGCGTAACAGTAAGAAGCATTTTGTATGAAAGTATTCTGTACTTCTGTATGACAACTATTAAAGAACTTGAACTTGAACTTGAACTTGAACAGTGTTGTTACAGCGAGAACACACTTTATTAATGAAGAACAGTGTTGTTACAGTGAGAACACACTTTATTAATGAAGAACAGTGTTGTTACAGTGAGAACACACTTTATTAATGAAGAACAGTGTTGTTACAGCGAGAACACACTTTATTAATGAAGAACAGTGTTGTTACAGCGAGAACACACTTTATTAATGAAGAACAGTGTTGTTACAGTGAGAACACACTTTATTAATGAAGAACAGTGTTGTTACAGCGAGAACACACTTTATTAATGAAGAACAGTGTTGTTACAGCGAGAACACACTTTATTAATGAAGAACAGTGTTGTTACAGTGAGAACACGCTTTATTAATGAAGAACAGTGTTGTTACAGCGAGAACACGCTTTATTAATGAAGAACAGTGTTGTTACAGCGAGAACACACTTTATTAATGAAGAACAGTGTTGTTACAGTGAGAACACACTTTATTAATGAAGAACAGTGTTGTTACAGTGATAACACACTTTATTAATGAAGAACAGTGTTGTTACAGCGAGAACACACTTTATTAATGAAGAACAGTGTTGTTACAGCGAGAACACACTTTATTAATGAAGAACAGTGTTGTTACAGTGAGAACACACTTTATTAATGAAGAACAGTGTTGTTACAGAGAACACACTTTATTAATGAAGAACAGTGTTGTTACAGTGAGAACACACTTTATTAATGAAGAACAGTGTTGTTACAGCGAGAACACACTTTATTAATGAAGAACAGTGTTGTTACAGCGAGAACACACTTTATTAATGAAGAACAGTGTTGTTACAGCGAGAACACGCTTTATTAATGAAGAACAGTGTTGTTACAGCGAGAACACGCTTTATTAATGAAGAACAGTGTTGTTACAGCGAGAACACGCTTTATTAATGAAGAACAGTGTTGTTACAGCGAGAACACGCTTTATTAATGAAGAACAGTGTTGTTACAGCGAGAACACGCTTTATTAATGAAGAACAGTGTTGTTACAGCGAGAACACGCTTTATTAATGAAGAACAGTGTTGTTACAGCGAGAACAGGCTTTATTAATGAAGAACAGTGTTGTTACAGCGAGAACAGGCTTTATTAATGAAGAACAGTGTTGTTACAGCGAGAACACGCTTTATTAATGAAGAACAGTGTTGTTACAGCGAGAACACGCTTTATTAATGAAGAACAGTGTTGTTACAGCGAGAACACGCTTTATTAATGAAGAACAGTGTTGTTACAGCGAGAACACGCTTTATTAATGAAGAACAGTGTTGTTACAGTGAGAACACACTTTATTAATGAAGAACAGTGTTGTTACAGAGAACACACTTTATTAATGAAGAACAGTGTTGTTACAGTGAGAACACACTTTATTAATGAAGAACAGTGTTGTTACAGCGAGAACACACTTTATTAATGAAGAATAGTGTTGTTACAGTGAGAACACACTTTATTAATGAAGAACAGTGTTGTTACAGTGAGAACACACTTTATTAATGAAGAACAGTGTTGTTACAGCGAGAACACACTTTATTAATGAAGAACAGTGTTGTTACAGCGAGAACACACTTTATTAATGAAGAACAGTGTTGTTACAGCGAGAACACACTTTATTAATGAAGAACAGTGTTGTTACAGCGAGAACACACTTTATTAATGAAGAACAGTGTTGTTACAGTGAGAACACTTTATTAATGAAGAACAGTGTTGTTACAGTGAGAACACACTTTATTAATGAAGAACAGTGTTGTTACAGTGAGAACACACTTTATTAATGAAGAACAGTGTTGTTACAGCGAGAACACACTTTATTAATGAAGAACAGTGTTGTTACAGAGAACACACTTTATTAATGAAGAACAGTGTTGTTACAGTGAGAACACACTTTATTAATGAAGAACAGTGTTGTTACAGCGAGAACACACTTTAGTAATGAAGAACAGTGTTGTTACAGCGAGAACACACTTTATTAATGAAGAACAGTGTTGTTACAGCGAGAACACACTTTATTAATGAAGAACAGTGTTGTTACAGTGAGAACACACTTTATTAATGAAGAACAGTGTTGTTACAGCGAGAACACACTTTATTAATGAAGAACAGTGTTGTTACAGCGATAACACACTTTATTAATGAAGAACAGTGTTGTTACAGCGAGAACACACTTTATTAATGAAGAACAGTGTTGTTACAGCGAGAACACACTTTATTAATGAAGAACAGTGTTGTTACAGCGAGAACACACTTTATTAATGAAGAACAGTGTTGTTACAGCGAGAACACACTTTATTAATGAAGAACAGTGTTGTTACAGCGAGAACACACTTTATTAATGAAGAACAGTGTTGTTACAGTGAGAACACACTTTATTAATGAAGAACAGTGTTGTTACAGCGAGAACACACTTTATTAATGAAGAACAGTGTTGTTACAGCGAGAACACACTTTATTAATGAAGAACAGTGTTGTTACAGCGAGAACACACTTTATTAATGAAGAACAGTGTTGTTACAGAGAACACACTTTATTAATGAAGAACAGTGTTGTTACAGCGAGAACACACTTTATTAATGAAGAACAGTGTTGTTACAGCGAGAACACACTTTATTAATGAAGAACAGTGTTGTTACAGTGAGAACACACTTTATTAATGAAGAACAGTGTTGTTACAGTGAGAACACACTTTATTAATGAAGAACAGTGTTGTTACAGCGAGAACACACTTTATTAATGAAGAACAGTGTTGTTACAGTGAGAACACACTTTATTAATGAAGAACCTTCTATGCGAGGTTTGATGCTGATAATAACAACACCAGCTCACAAGCCTCGGCAATGGGGGGGGGGGGGGGGGTCGGCTGCTGATGGAGGCGCAGTGTTCAGGGTAACAGAGCATGAGGTGAGGCGGACCTTTAAAAAAGTGAATATCAGGAAGGCAGCAGGTCCGGACGGCATCCCCGGCCGCGTCCTAAAAGTCTGTGCCGACCAACTGGCCCCAGTATTCACTGACATATTTAACCTGTCCTTAGAACAGGCTGTCATCCCCACCTGCCTGAAGAAGTCCACTATTATCCCTGTACCCAAAAAATCCAAGCCTGCTTGCCTCAACGACTACCGCCCTGTAGCTCTCACCTCCATAGCCATGAAGTGCTTTGAGAAGCTAGTAAAGGGCTACATCTGCTCCTCCCTCCCCATCAACATGGACCCCCTGCAATTTGCATACCGCCCCAACAGGTCCACGGAGGACGCCATATCCCATGTGCTGCACACAGCAGCATCACACCTGGACAAGATGCAGGGGAACTATGTGAGAATGCTATTCATCGACTACAGCTCGGCATTCAATACCATAGTCCCCTCCATACTCATAGCCAAGCTCAGGGACCTGGGCTTGGGCTATGACCTCTGCCAGTGGGTCTTGGACTTCCTGACTGGCAGACCCCAGGTGGTGAGAGCAGGCAACTGCACCTCCTCATCCATCACCCTCAACATAGGGGCCCCCCAGGGCTGTGTTCTGAGTCCCCTCCTCTACTCCCTGTACACACACGACTGTGTGGCTCAGCGGAGTAGCAATACAATCGTCAAATTTGCTGACGACACAGTGGTGGTGGGCCTGATCTCTGCCAACGACGAGAGGGCCTACCTGGAAGAGGTCAAGGTCCTGGCGGGATGGTGCCAGGAAAACAGCCTCTCCCTGAACGTCAGCAAAACAAAGGAGATGATTGTGGACTTCAGGAGGTCGGGGGTCAAGGACTACAGCCCCCTCAGCATCGACGGGGCACCGGTTGAGAGAGTCAACAGCTTCAAGTACCTCGGAGCCTACATATCCGAGGACTTGACATGGACCACACACATTAACAGTGTGGTGAAGAAGGCACGACAACGCCTCTACTTCCTCAGGCGCCTAAGGAAGTTCCAAGTCAGCCAGAAGATCCTTAAGAACTTCTACTCATGTACAATAGAGAGCATCTTGACCGGCAACATCACCTCCTGGTTTGGGAATAGCACTGCAAAAGACCGAAGCAGACTACAAAGAGTGACACGTTCAGCCGAACGCACAATTGGAGGGGGGCTCCCCACCCTCCAGAACATTTACTACAAGCGTTGCAAGGGCAAGGCTAAGAGAATCATTAAAGACTCCAGTCACCCGAACAACTGCCTCTTTGAACTGCTGCGGTCAGGCAAGCGATACCGGAGTCTCAAGGCGAGCACAGAAAGACTCAGAAGTAGCTTCTATCCCCAGGCCATCAGGCTGCTAAACGAACAATGAATGAACACTACACAACAACAACCACCAAACGCACATAGCACACACATCCACACGCACACACTCACTTTAAACAAACACACTGTAGCACCCACTCCACACACTTTATAGCACACACCCACTTTAAACAAACACACTGTAGCACCCACTCCCCACACTTTATATTTATGGATGAAGGATTGCACTACAACTCGTACACCTTACTGTAAATTGTACCTACAATTGTACCTCATCCCATTTCTGCTTTGCACTAGATAGTACTGTACATTAGTACACTGCATAGTATTGTGTATTGTATATTATATGGTAACTCAGAACATTGTACATATGTCTATACCGAACACTGTGACCTCATTTTCTTCTTCTAAATTCATGCTATATTATGTTATTATGTTATTTGATACTATCTTGTCTAGCACAGTCTCTGGAGCGTAACAGTAAGAAGCATTTTGTATGAAAGTATTCTGTACTTCTGTATGACAACTATTAAAGAACTTGAACTTGAACTTGAACTTGAACAGTGTTGTTACAGCGAGAACACACTTTATTAATGAAGAACAGTGTTGTTACAGTGAGAACACACTTTATTAATGAAGAACAGTGTTGTTACAGTGAGAACACACTTTATTAATGAAGAACAGTGTTGTTACAGCGAGAACACACTTTATTAATGAAGAACAGTGTTGTTACAGCGAGAACACACTTTATTAATGAAGAACAGTGTTGTTACAGTGAGAACACACTTTATTAATGAAGAACAGTGTTGTTACAGCGAGAACACACTTTATTAATGAAGAACAGTGTTGTTACAGCGAGAACACACTTTATTAATGAAGAACAGTGTTGTTACAGCGAGAACACGCTTTATTAATGAAGAACAGTGTTGTTACAGCGAGAACACGCTTTATTAATGAAGAACAGTGTTGTTACAGCGAGAACACACTTTATTAATGAAGAACAGTGTTGTTACAGCGAGAACACACTTTATTAATGAAGAACAGTGTTGTTACAGTGATAACACACTTTATTAATGAAGAACAGTGTTGTTACAGCGAGAACACACTTTATTAATGAAGAACAGTGTTGTTACAGCGAGAACACACTTTATTAATGAAGAACAGTGTTGTTACAGTGAGAACACACTTTATTAATGAAGAACAGTGTTGTTACAGAGAACACACTTTATTAATGAAGAACAGTGTTGTTACAGTGAGAACACACTTTATTAATGAAGAACAGTGTTGTTACAGCGAGAACACACTTTATTAATGAAGAACAGTGTTGTTACAGCGAGAACACGCTTTATTAATGAAGAACAGTGTTGTTACAGCGAGAACACACTTTATTAATGAAGAACAGTGTTGTTACAGCGAGAACACGCTTTATTAATGAAGAACAGTGTTGTTACAGCGAGAACACGCTTTATTAATGAAGAACAGTGTTGTTACAGCGAGAACACGCTTTATTAATGAAGAACAGTGTTGTTACAGCGAGAACACGCTTTATTAATGAAGAACAGTGTTGTTACAGCGAGAACACGCTTTATTAATGAAGAACAGTGTTGTTACAGCGAGAACAGGCTTTATTAATGAAGAACAGTGTTGTTACAGCGAGAACAGGCTTTATTAATGAAGAACAGTGTTGTTACAGCGAGAACAGGCTTTATTAATGAAGAACAGTGTTGTTACAGCGAGAACACGCTTTATTAATGAAGAACAGTGTTGTTACAGCGAGAACACGCTTTATTAATGAAGAACAGTGTTGTTACAGCGAGAACACGCTTTATTAATGAAGAACAGTGTTGTTACAGTGAGAACACACTTTATTAATGAAGAACAGTGTTGTTACAGAGAACACACTTTATTAATGAAGAACAGTGTTGTTACAGTGAGAACACACTTTATTAATGAAGAACAGTGTTGTTACAGCGAGAACACACTTTATTAATGAAGAATAGTGTTGTTACAGTGAGAACACACTTTATTAATGAAGAACAGTGTTGTTACAGCGAGAACACACTTTATTAATGAAGAACAGTGTTGTTACAGCGAGAACACACTTTATTAATGAAGAACAGTGTTGTTACAGCGAGAACACACTTTATTAATGAAGAACAGTGTTGTTACAGCGAGAACACACTTTATTAATGAAGAACAGTGTTGTTACAGCGAGAACACACTTTATTAATGAAGAACAGTGTTGTTACAGTGAGAACACTTTATTAATGAAGAACAGTGTTGTTACAGTGAGAACACACTTTATTAATGAAGAACAGTGTTGTTACAGTGAGAACACACTTTATTAATGAAGAACAGTGTTGTTACAGCGAGAACACACTTTATTAATGAAGAACAGTGTTGTTACAGAGAACACACTTTATTAATGAAGAACAGTGTTGTTACAGTGAGAACACACTTTATTAATGAAGAACAGTGTTGTTACAGCGAGAACACACTTTAGTAATGAAGAACAGTGTTGTTACAGCGAGAACACACTTTATTAATGAAGAACAGTGTTGTTACAGCGAGAACACACTTTATTAATGAAGAACAGTGTTGTTACAGTGAGAACACACTTTATTAATGAAGAACAGTGTTGTTACAGCGAGAACACACTTTATTAATGAAGAACAGTGTTGTTACAGTGATAACACACTTTATTAATGAAGAACAGTGTTGTTACAGCGAGAACACGCTTTATTAATGAAGAACAGTGTTGTTACAGCGAGAACACACTTTATTAATGAAGAACAGTGTTGTTACAGCGAGAACACGCTTTATTAATGAAGAACAGTGTTGTTACAGCGAGAACACGCTTTATTAATGAAGAACAGTGTTGTTACAGGGAGAACACGCTTTATTAATGAAGAACAGTGTTGTTACAGCGAGAACACGCTTTATTAATGAATAACAGTGTTGTTACAGCGAGAACACGCTTTATTAATGAAGAACAGTGTTGTTACAGCGAGAACACGCTTTATTAATGAAGAACAGTGTTGTTACAGCGAGAACACACTTTATTAATGAAGAACAGTGTTGTTACAGAGAACACACTTTATTAATGAAGAACAGTGTTGTTACAGCGAGAACACGCTTTATTAATGAAGAACAGTGTTGTTACAGCGAGAACACACTTTATTAATGAAGAACAGTGTTGTTACAGCGAGAACACGCTTTATTAATGAAGAACAGTGTTGTTACAGCGAGAACACGCTTTATTAATGAAGAACAGTGTTGTTACAGCGAGAACACGCTTTATTAATGAAGAACAGTGTTGTTACAGCGAGAACACGCTTTATTAATGAAGAACAGTGTTGTTACAGCGAGAACACGCTTTATTAATGAAGAACAGTGTTGTTACAGCGAGAACACGCTTTATTAATGAAGAACAGTGTTGTTACAGCGATAACACGCTTTATTAATGAAGAACAGTGTTGTTACAGCGAGAACACGCTTTATTAATGAAGAACAGTGTTGTTACAGCGAGAACACGCTTTATTAATGAAGAACAGTGTTGTTACAGCGAGAACACACTTTATTAATGAAGAACAGTGTTGTTACAGCGAGAACACACTTTATTAATGAAGAACAGTGTTGTTACAGCGAGAACACACTTTATTAATGAAGAACAGTGTTGTTACAGCGAGAACACACTTTATTAATGAAGAACAGTGTTGTTACAGCGAGAACACACTTTATTAATGAAGAACAGTGTTGTTACAGCGAGAACACACTTTAGTAATGAAGAACAGTGTTGTTACAGCGAGAACACACTTTATTAATGAAGAACAGTGTTGTTACAGCGAGAACACACTTTATTAATGAAGAACAGTGTTGTTACAGCGAGAACACACTTTATTAATGAAGAACAGTGTTGTTACAGCGAGAACACACTTTATTAATGAAGAACAGTGTTGTTACAGCGAGCAGTCTCAGGTCCAACAGAACACTGAACAGCTACTACAGTATCAGGTCCAACAGAACACTGAACAGCTACTACAGTCTCAGGTCCAAGAGAACACTGAGCAGCTACTACAGTCTCAGGTCCAACAGAACACTGAACAGCAGCTACTACAGTCTCAGGTCCAACAGAACACTGAGCAGCTACTACAGTCTCAGGTCCAACAGAACACTGAACAGCTACTACACTCTCAGGTCCAACAGAACACTGAACAGCAGCTACTACAGTCTCAGGTCCAACAGAACACTGAACAGCTATTACACTCTCAGGTCCAACAGAACACTGAACAGCTACTACACTCTCAGGTCCAACAGAACACTGAACAGCAGCTACAGTCTCAGGTCCAACAGAACACTGAACAGCTACTACAGTCTCAGGTCCAACAGGACACTGAACAGCTACTACAGTCTCAGGTCCAACAGAACACTGAACAGCAGCTACTACAGTCTCAGGTCCAACAGAACACTGAACAGCAGCTACTACAGTCTCAGGTCCAACAGAACACTGAAGAGCAGCTACTACAGTCTCAGGTCCAACAGAACACTGAACAGCTACTACAGTCTCAGGTCCAACAGAACACTGAACAGCTACTAGTACTACAGTCTCAGGTCCAACAGAACACTGAACAGCTACTACAGTCTCAGGTCCAACAGAACACTGAACAGTTACTACAGTCTCAGGTCCAACAGAACACTGAACAGCTACTACAGTCTCAGGTCCAACAGAACACTGAACAGCTACTACAGTCTCAGGTCCAACAGAACACTGAACAGCAGCTACTACAGTCTCAGGTCCAACAGAACACTGAACAGCTACTACAGTCTCAGGTCCAACAGAACACTGAACAGCAGCTACTACAGTCTCAGGTCCAACAGAACACTGAACAGCTACTACAGTCTCAGGTCCAACAGAACACTGAACAGCTACTACAGTCTCAGGTCCAACAGGACACTGAACAGCTACTACAGTCTCAGGTCCAATAGAACACTGAACAGCAGCTACTACAGTCTCAGGTCCAACAGAACACTGAACAGCAGCTACTACAGTCTCAGGTCCAACAGAACACTGAAGAGCAGCTACTACAGTCTCAGGTCCAACAGAACACTGAACAGCTACTACAGTCTCAGGTCCAACAGAACACTGAACAGCTACTAGTACTACAGTCTCAGGTCCAACAGAACACTGAACAGCTACTACAGTCTCAGGTCCAACAGAACACCGAACAGTTACTACAGTCTCAGGTCCAACAGAACACTGAACAGCTACTACAGTCTCAGGTCCAACAGAACACTGAACAGCTACTACAGTCTCAGGTCCAACAGAACACTGAACAGCAGCTACTACAGTCTCAGGTCCAACAGAACACTGAACAGCTACTACAGTCTCAGGTCCAACAGAACACTGAACAGCTGCTACAGTCTCAGGTCCAACAGAACACTGAACAGCTACTACAGTCTCAGGTCCAACAGAACACTGAACAGCTACTACAGTCTCAGGTCCAACAGAACACTGAGCAGCTACTACAGTCTCAGGTCCAACAGAACACTGAACAGCAGCCACTACAGTCTCAGGTCCAACAGAACACTGAACAGCTACTACAGTCTCAGGTCCAACAGAACACTGAACAGCAGCTACTACAGTCTCAGGTCCAACAGAACACTGAGCAGCTACTACAGTCTCAGGTCTAACAGAACACTGAACAGCTACTACAGTCTCAGGTCCAACAGAACACTGAACAGCTACTACAGTCTCAGGTCCAACAGAACACTGAACAGCAGCTACTACAGTCTCAGGTCCAACAGATAATTGAACAGCTACTACAGTCTCAGGTCCAACAGAACACTGAACAGCAGCTACTACAGTCTCAGGTCCAACAGAACACTGAGCAGCTACTACAGTCTCAGGTCCAATAGAACACTGAACAGCTACTACACTCTCAGGTCCAACAGAACACTGAACAGCTACTACAGTCTCAGGTCCAACAGAATACTGAACAGCAGCTACTACAGTCTCAGGTCCAACAGAACACTGAACAGCTACTACAGTCTCAGGTCCAACAGAACACTGAACAGCTACTACAGTCTCAGGTCCAACAGAACACTGAACAGCTACTACAGGCTCAGGTCCAAGAGAACACTGAACAGCTACTACAGTCTTAGGTCCAACAGAACACTGAGCAGCTACTACAGTCTCAGGTCCAACAGAACACTGAACAGCTACTACAGTCTCAGGTCCAACAGAACACTGAACAGCTACTACAGTATCAGGTCCAACAGAACACTGAACAGCTACTACAGTCTCAGGTCCAACAGAACACTGAACAGCTACTACAGTCTCAGGTCCAACAGAACACTGAACAGCTACTACAGTCTCAGGTCCAACAGAACACTGAACAGCTACTACAGTCTCAGGTCCAACAGAACACTGAACAGCCGCTACTACAGTCTCAGGTCCAACAGAACACTGAACAGCTACTACAGTCTCAGGTCCAACAGAACACTGAACAGCAGCTACTACATTCTCAGGTCCAACAGAACACTGAACAGCAGCTACTACAGTCTCAGGTCCAACAGAACACTGAACAGCTACTACAGTCTCAGGTCCAACAGAACACTGAACAGCTACTACAGTCTCAGGTCCAACAGAACACTGAACAGCAGCTACTACAGTCTCAGGTCCAACAGAACACTGAACAGCTACTGCAGTCTCAGGTCCAACAGAACACTGAACAGCAGCTACTACAGTCTCATGTCCAACAGAACACTGAACAGCAGCTACTACAGTCTCAGGCCCAACAGAACACTGAACAGCTACTACAGTCTCATGTCCAACAGAACACTGAACAGCAGCTACTACAGTCTCAGGTCCAACAGAACACTGAACAGCTACTGCAGTCTCAGGTCCAACAGAACACTGAACAGCAGCTACTACAGTCTCAGGTCCAACAGAACACTGAACAGCAGCTACTACAGTCTCAGGTCCAACAGAACACTGAACAGCAGCTACTACAGTCTCAGGTCCAACAGAACACTGAAAAGCTACTACAGTCTCAGGTCCAACAGAATACTGAACAGCTACTACAGTCTCAGGTCCGACAGAACACTGAACAGCAGCTACTACAGTCTCAGGTCCAACAGAACACTGAACAGCTACTACAGTCTCAGGTCCTACAGAACACTGAACAGCTACTACAGTCTCAGGTCCAACAGAACACTGAACAGCTACTACAGTCTCAGGTCCAACATAACACTGAACAGCTACTACAGTCTCAGGTCCAACAGAACACTGAACAGCAGCTACTACAGTCTCAGGTCCAACAGAACACTGAACAGCTACTACAGTCTCAGGTCCAACAGAACACTGAAGAGCTACTACAGTCTCAGGTCCAACAGAACACTGAACAGCAGCTACTACAGTCTCAGGTCCAACAGAACACTGAACAGCTACTACAGTCTCAGGTCCAACAGAACACTGAACAGCAGCTACTACAGTCTCAGGTCCAACAGAACAATGAGAAGCTACTACAGTCTCAGGTCCAACAGAACACTGAACAGCTACTACACTCTCAGGTCCAACAGAACACTGAACAGCTACTACAGTATCAGGTCCAACAGAACACTGAACAGCAGCTACTACAGTCTCAGGTCCAACAGAACACTGAACAGCTACTACAGTCTCAGGTCCAACAGAACACTGAACAGCTACTACAGTCTCAGGTCCAACAGAACACTGAACAGCTACTACAGTCTCAGGTCCAAGAGAACACTGAGCAGCTACTACAGTCTCAGGTCCAACAGAACACTGAACAGCTACTACAGTCTCAGGTCCAACAGAACACTGAACAGCTACTACAGTCTCAGGTCCAACAGAACACTGAACAGCTACTACAGTCTCAGGTCCAACAGAACACTGAACAGCTACTACAGTCTCAGGTCCAACAGAACACTGAACAGCTACTACAGTCTCAGGTCCAACAGAACACTGAACAGCTACTAAAGTCTCAGGTCCAACAGAACACTGAACAGCCGCTACTACAGTCTCAGGTCCAACAGAACACTGAACAGCTACTACAGTCTCAGGTCCAACAGAACACTGAACAGCTACTACAGTCTCAGGTCCAACAGAACACTGAACAGCTACTACAGTCTCAGGTCCAACAGAACACTGAACAGCAGCTACTACAGTCTCAGGTCCAACAGAACAATGAGAAGCTACTACAGTCTCAGGTCCAACAGAACACTGAACAGCTACTACACTCTCAGGTCCAACAGAACACTGAACAGCTACTACAGTATCAGGTCCAACAGAACACTGAACAGCAGCTACTACAGTCTCAGGTCCAACAGAACACTGAACAGCTACTACAGTCTCAGGTCCAACAGAACACTGAACAGCTACTACAGTCTCAGGTCCAACAGAACACTGAACAGCTACTACAGTCTCAGGTCCAAGAGAACACTGAGCAGCTACTACAGTCTCAGGTCCAACAGAACACTGAACAGCTACTACAGTCTCAGGTCCAACAGAACACTGAACAGCTACTACAGTCTCAGGTCCAACAGAACACTGAACAGCTACTACAGTCTCAGGTCCAACAGAACACTGAACAGCTACTACAGTCTCAGGTCCAACAGAACACTGAACAGCTACTACAGTCTCAGGTCCAACAGAACACTGAACAGCTACTAAAGTCTCAGGTCCAACAGAACACTGAACAGCCGCTACTACAGTCTCAGGTCCAACAGAACACTGAACAGCTACTACAGTCTCAGGTCCAACAGAACACTGAACAGCAGCTACTACATTCTCAGGTCCAACAGAACACTGAACAGCAGCTACTACAGTCTCAGGTCCAACAGAACACTGAACAGCTACTACAGTCTCAGGTCCAACAGAACACTGAACAGCTACTACAGTCTCAGGTCCAACAGAACACTGAACAGCAGCTACTACAGTCTCATGTCCAACAGAACACTGAACAGCTACTGCAGTCTCAGGTCCAACAGAACACTGAACAGCAGCTACTACAGTCTCAGGTCCAACAGAACACTGAACAGCTACTACAGTCTCATGTCCAACAGAACACTGAACAGCAGCTACTACAGTCTCAGGTCCAACAGAACACTGAACAGCTACTGCAGTCTCAGGTCAAACAGAACACTGAACAGCAGCTACTACAGTCTCAGGTCCAACAGAACACTGAACAGCAGCTACTACAGTATCAGGTCCAACAGAACACTGAACAGCAGCTACTACAGTCTCAGGTCCAACAGAACACTGAACAGCTACTACAGTCTCAGGTCCAACAGAACACTGAACAGCTACTACAGTCTCAGGTCCAACAGAACACTGAACAGCAGCTACTACAGTCTCAGGTCCAACAGAACACTGAACAGCTACTACAGTCTCAGGTCCAACAGAACACTGAACAGCAGCTACTACAGTCTCAGGTCCAACAGAACACTGAGCAGCTACTACAGTCTCCGGTCCAACAGAACACTGAACAGCTACTACAGTCTCAGGTCCAACAGAACACTGAACAGCTACTACAGTATCAGGTTCAACAGAACACTGAACAGCTACTACAGTCTCAGGTCCAAGAGAACACTGAGCAGCTACTACAGTCTCAGGTCCAACAGAACACTGAACAGCAGCTACTACAGTCTCAGGTCCAACAGAACACTGAGCAGCTACTACAGTCTCAGGTCCAACAGAACACTGAACAGCTACTACACTCTCAGGTCCAACAGAACACTGAACAGCTACTACAGTCTCAGGTCCAACAGAACACTGAACAGCTATTACACTCTCAGGTCCAACAGCACACTGAACAGCAGCTACTACAGTCTCAGGTCCAACAGAACACTGAACAGCAGCTACTACAGTCTCAGGTCCAACAGAACACTGAACAGCTACTACACTCTCAGGTCCAACAGAACACTGAACAGCAGCTACAGTCTCAGGTCCAACAGAACACTGAACAGCTACTACAGTCTCAGGTCCAACAGGACACTGAACAGCTACTACAGTATCAGGTCCAAAAGAACACTGAACAGCAGCTACTACAGTCTCAGGTCCAACAGAACACTGAACAGCTACTACAGTCTCAGGTCCAACAGAACACTGAACAGCTACTACAGTCTCAGGTCCAACAGAACACTGAACAGCTACTACAGTCTCAGGTCCAAGAGAACACTGAGCAGCTACTACAGTCTCAGGTCCAACAGAACACTGAACAGCTACTACAGTCTCAGGTCCAACAGAACACTGAACAGCTACTACAGTCTCAGGTCCAACAGAACACTGAACAGCTACTACAGTCTCAGGTCCAACAGAACACTGAACAGCTACTACAGTCTCAGGTCCAACAGAACACTGAACAGCTACTACAGTCTCAGGTCCAACAGAACACTGAACAGCTACTAAAGTCTCAGGTCCAACAGAACACTGAACAGCCGCTACTACAGTCTCAGGTCCAACAGAACACTGAACAGCTACTACAGTCTCAGGTCCAACAGAACACTGAACAGCAGCTACTACATTCTCAGGTCCAACAGAACACTGAACAGCAGCTACTACAGTCTCAGGTCCAACAGAACACTGAACAGCTACTACAGTCTCAGGTCCAACAGAACACTGAACAGCTACTACAGTCTCAGGTCCAACAGAACACTGAACAGCAGCTACTACAGTCTCATGTCCAACAGAACACTGAACAGCTACTGCAGTCTCAGGTCCAACAGAACACTGAACAGCAGCTACTACAGTCTCAGGTCCAACAGAACACTGAACAGCTACTACAGTCTCATGTCCAACAGAACACTGAACAGCAGCTACTACAGTCTCAGGTCCAACAGAACACTGAACAGCTACTGCAGTCTCAGGTCAAACAGAACACTGAACAGCAGCTACTACAGTCTCAGGTCCAACAGAACACTGAACAGCAGCTACTACAGTATCAGGTCCAACAGAACACTGAACAGCAGCTACTACAGTCTCAGGTCCAACAGAACACTGAACAGCTACTACAGTCTCAGGTCCAACAGAACACTGAACAGCTACTACAGTCTCAGGTCCAACAGAACACTGAACAGCAGCTACTACAGTCTCAGGTCCAACAGAACACTGAACAGCTACTACAGTCTCAGGTCCAACAGAACACTGAACAGCAGCTACTACAGTCTCAGGTCCAACAGAACACTGAGCAGCTACTACAGTCTCCGGTCCAACAGAACACTGAACAGCTACTACAGTCTCAGGTCCAACAGAACACTGAACAGCTACTACAGTATCAGGTTCAACAGAACACTGAACAGCTACTACAGTCTCAGGTCCAAGAGAACACTGAGCAGCTACTACAGTCTCAGGTCCAACAGAACACTGAACAGCAGCTACTACAGTCTCAGGTCCAACAGAACACTGAGCAGCTACTACAGTCTCAGGTCCAACAGAACACTGAACAGCTACTACACTCTCAGGTCCAACAGAACACTGAACAGCTACTACAGTCTCAGGTCCAACAGAACACTGAACAGCTATTACACTCTCAGGTCCAACAGCACACTGAACAGCAGCTACTACAGTCTCAGGTCCAACAGAACACTGAACAGCAGCTACTACAGTCTCAGGTCCAACAGAACACTGAACAGCTACTACACTCTCAGGTCCAACAGAACACTGAACAGCAGCTACAGTCTCAGGTCCAACAGAACACTGAACAGCTACTACAGTCTCAGGTCCAACAGGACACTGAACAGCTACTACAGTATCAGGTCCAAAAGAACACTGAACAGCAGCTACTACAGTCTCAGGTCCAACAGAACACTGAACAGCTACTACAGTCTCAGGTCCAACAGAACACTGAACAGCTACTACAGTCTCAGGTCCAACAGAACACTGAACAGCTACTACAGTCTCAGGTCCAAGAGAACACTGAGCAGCTACTACAGTCTCAGGTCCAACAGAACACTGAACAGCTACTACAGTCTCAGGTCCAACAGAACACTGAACAGCTACTACAGTCTCAGGTCCAACAGAACACTGAACAGCTACTACAGTCTCAGGTCCAACAGAACACTGAACAGCTTCTACAGTCTCAGGTCCAACAGAACACTGAACAGCTATTACAGTCTCAGGTCCAACAGAACACTGAACAGCTACTACAGTCTCAGGTCCAACAGAACACTGAACAGCTACTACAGTCTCAGGTCCAACAGAACACTGAACAGCCGCTACTACAGTCTCAGGTCCAACAGAACACTGAACAGCTACTACAGTCTCAGGTCCAACAGAACACTGAACAGCAGCTACTACATTCTCAGGTCCAACAGAACACTGAACAGCAGCTACTACAGTCTCAGGTCCAACAGAACACTGAACAGCTACTACAGTCTCAGGTCCAACAGAACACTGAACAGCTACTACAGTCTCAGGTCCAACAGAACACTGAACAGCTACTACAGTCTCAGGTCCAACAGAACACTGAACAGCCGCTACTACAGTCTCAGGTCCAACAGAACACTGAACAGCTACTACAGTCTCAGGTCCAACAGAACACTGAACAGCAGCTACTACATTCTCAGGTCCAACAGAACACTGAACAGCAGCTACTACAGTCTCAGGTCCAACAGAACACTGAACAGCTACTACAGTCTCAGGTCCAACAGAACACTGAACAGCTACTACAGTCTCAGGTCCAACAGAACACTGAACAGCAGCTACTACAGTCTCAGGTCCAACAGAACACTGAACAGCTACTGCAGTCTCAGGTCCAACAGAACAAGGAACAGCAGCTACTACAGTCTCAGGTCCAACAGAACACTGAACAGCTACTACAGTCTCAGGTCCAACAGAACACTGAACAGCTACTACAGTCTCATGTCCAACAGAACACTGAACAGCAGCTACTACAGTCTCAGGTCCAACAGAACACTGAACAGCTACTGCAGTCTCAGGTCCAACAGAACACTGAACAGCAGCTACTACAGTCTCAGGTCCAACAGAACACTGAACAGCAGCTACTACAGTCTCAGGTCCAACAGAACACTGAACAGCAGCTACTACAGTCTCAGGTCCAACAGAACACTGAACAGCTACTGCAGTCTCAGGTCCAACAGAACACTGAACAGCAGCTACTACAGTCTCAGGTCCAACAGAACACTGAACAGCAGCTACTACAGTCTCAGGTCCAACAGAACACTGAACAGCAGCTACTACAGTCTCAGGTCCAACAGAACACTGAACAGCTACTACAGTCTCAGGTCCAACAGAACACTGAACAGCTACTACAGTCTCAGGTCCGACAGAACACTGAACAGCAGCTACTACAGTCTCAGGTCCAACAGAACACTGAACAGCTACTACAGTCTCAGGTCCTACAGAACACTGAACAGCTACTACAGTCTCAGGTCCAACAGAACACTGAACAGCTACTACAGTATCAGGTCCAACAGAACACTGAACAGCTACTACAGTCTCAGGTCCAACAGAACACTGAACAGCAGCTACTACAGTCTCAGGTCCAACAGAACACTGAACAGCTACTACAGTCTCAGGTCCAACAGAACACTGAACAGCAGCTACTACAGTCTCAGGTCCAACAGAACACTGAGCAGCTACTACAGTCTCAGGTCCAACAGAACACTGAAGAGCTACTACAGTCTCAGGTCCAACAGAACACTGAACAGCAGCTACTACAGTCTCAGGTCCAACAGAACACTGAACAGCTACTACAGTCTCAGGTCCAACAGAACACTGAACAGCAGCTACTACAGTCTCAGGTCCAACAGAACAATGAGCAGCTACTACAGTCTCAGGTCCAACAGAACACTGAACAGCTACTACACTCTCAGGTCCAACAGAACACTGAACAGCAGCTACAGTCTCAGGTCCAACAGAACACTGAACAGCTACTACAGTCTCAGGTCCAACAGGACACTGAACAGCTACTACAGTCTCAGGTCCAACAGAACACTGAACAGCAGCTACTACAGTCTCAGGTCCAACAGAACACTGAACAGCAGCTACTACAGTCTCAGGTCCAACAGAACACTGAAGAGCAGCTACTACAGTCTCAGGTCCAACAGAACACTGAACAGCTACTACAGTCTCAGGTCCAACAGAACACTGAACAGCTACTAGTACTACAGTCTCAGGTCCAACAGAACATTGAACACCTACTACAGTCTCAGGTCCAACAGAACACTGAACAGTTACTACAGTCTCAGGTCCAACAGAACACTGAACAGCTACTACAGTCTCAGGTCCAACAGAACACTGAACAGCTACTACAGTCTCAGGTCCAACAGAACACTGAACAGCAGCTACTACAGTCTCAGGTCCAACAGAACACTGAACAGCTACTACAGTCTCAGGTCCAACAGAACACTGAACAGCAGCTACTACAGTCTCAGGTCCAACAGAACACTGAACAGCTACTACAGTCTCAGGTCCAACAGAACACTGAACAGCTACTACAGTCTCAGGTCCAACAGGACACTGAACAGCTACTACAGTCTCAGGTCCAATAGAACACTGAACAGCAGCTACTACAGTCTCAGGTCCAACAGAACACTGAACAGCAGCTACTACAGTCTCAGGTCCAACAGAACACTGAAGAGCAGCTACTACAGTCTCAGGTCCAACAGAACACTGAACAGCTACTACAGTCTCAGGTCCAACAGAACACTGAACAGCTACTAGTACTACAGTCTCAGGTCCAACAGAACACTGAACAGCTACTACAGTCTCAGGTCCAACAGAACACTGAACAGTTACTACAGTCTCAGGTCCAACAGAACACTGAACAGCTACTACAGTCTCAGGTCCAACAGAACACTGAACAGCTACTACAGTCTCAGGTCCAACAGAACACTGAACAGCCGCTACTACAGTCTCAGGTCCAACAGAACACTGAACAGCTACTACAGTCTCAGGTCCAACAGAACACTGAACAGCAGCTACCTACATTCTCAGGTCCAACAGAACACTGAACAGCAGCTACTACAGTCTCAGGTCCAACAGAACACTGAACAGCTACTACAGTCTCAGGTCCAACAGAACACTGAACAGCTACTACAGTCTCAGGTCCAACAGAACACTGAACAGCAGCTACTACAGTCTCAGGTCCAACAGAACACTGAACAGCTACTGCAGTCTCAGGTCCAACAGAACACTGAACAGCAGCTACTACAGTCTCAGGTCCAACAGAACACTGAACAGCTACTACAGTCTCAGGTCCAACAGAACACTGAACAGCTACTACAGTCTCATGTCCAACAGAACACTGAACAGCAGCTACTACAGTCTCAGGTCCAACAGAACACTGAACAGCTACTGCAGTCTCAGGTCCAACAGAACACTGAACAGCAGCTACTACAGTCTCAGGTCCAACAGAACACTGAACAGCAGCTACTACAGTCTCAGGTCCAACAGAACACTGAACAGCAGCTACTACAGTCTCAGGTCCAACAGAACACTGAACAGCTACTGCAGTCTCAGGTCCAACAGAACACTGAACAGCAGCTACTACAGTCTCAGGTCCAACAGAACACTGAACAGCAGCTACTACAGTCTCAGGTCCAACAGAACACTGAACAGCAGCTACTACAGTCTCAGGTCCAACAGAACACTGAACAGCTACTACAGTCTCAGGTCCAACAGAACACTGAACAGCTACTACAGTCTCAGGTCCGACAGAACACTGAACAGCAGCTACTACAGTCTCAGGTCCAACAGAACACTGAACAGCTACTACAGTCTCAGGTCCTACAGAACACTGAACAGCTACTACAGTCTCAGGTCCAACAGAACACTGAACAGCTACTACAGTATCAGGTCCAACAGAACACTGAACAGCTACTACAGTCTCAGGTCCAACAGAACACTGAACAGCAGCTACTACAGTCTCAGGTCCAACAGAACACTGAACAGCTACTACAGTCTCAGGTCCAACAGAACACTGAACAGCAGCTACTACAGTCTCAGGTCCAACAGAACACTGAGCAGCTACTACCGTCTCAGGTCCAACAGAACACTGAAGAGCTACTACAGTCTCAGGTCCAACAGAACACTGAACAGCAGCTACTACAGTCTCAGGTCCAACAGAACACTGAACAGCTACTACAGTCTCAGGTCCAACAGAACACTGAACAGCAGCTACTACAGTCTCAGGTCCAACAGAACAATGAGCAGCTACTACAGTCTCAGGTCCAACAGAACACTGAACAGCTACTACACTCTCAGGTCCAACAGAACACTGAACAGCAGCTACAGTCTCAGGTCCAACAGAACACTGAACAGCTACTACAGTCTCAGGTCCAACAGGACACTGAACAGCTACTACAGTCTCAGGTCCAACAGAACACTGAACAGCAGCTACTACAGTCTCAGGTCCAACAGAACACTGAACAGCAGCTACTACAGTCTCAGGTCCAACAGAACACTGAAGAGCAGCTACTACAGTCTCAGGTCCAACAGAACACTGAACAGCTACTACAGTCTCAGGTCCAACAGAACACTGAACAGCTACTAGTACTACAGTCTCAGGTCCAACAGAACATTGAACACCTACTACAGTCTCAGGTCCAACAGAACACTGAACAGTTACTACAGTCTCAGGTCCAACAGAACACTGAACAGCTACTACAGTCTCAGGTCCAACAGAACACTGAACAGCTACTACAGTCTCAGGTCCAACAGAACACTGAACAGCAGCTACTACAGTCTCAGGTCCAACAGAACACTGAACAGCTACTACAGTCTCAGGTCCAACAGAACACTGAACAGCAGCTACTACAGTCTCAGGTCCAACAGAACACTGAACAGCTACTACAGTCTCAGGTCCAACAGAACACTGAACAGCTACTACAGTCTCAGGTCCAACAGGACACTGAACAGCTACTACAGTCTCAGGTCCAATAGAACACTGAACAGCAGCTACTACAGTCTCAGGTCCAACAGAACACTGAACAGCAGCTACTACAGTCTCAGGTCCAACAGAACACTGAAGAGCAGCTACTACAGTCTCAGGTCCAACAGAACACTGAACAGCTACTACAGTCTCAGGTCCAACAGAACACTGAACAGCTACTAGTACTACAGTCTCAGGTCCAACAGAACACTGAACAGCTACTACAGTCTCAGGTCCAACAGAACACTGAACAGTTACTACAGTCTCAGGTCCAACAGAACACTGAACAGCTACTACAGTCTCAGGTCCAACAGAACACTGAACAGCTACTACAGTCTCAGGTCCAACAGAACACTGAACAGCAGCTACTACAGTCTCAGGTCCAACAGAACACTGAACAGCTACTACAGTCTCAGGTCCAACAGAACACTGAACAGCTGCTACAGTCTCAGGTCCAACAGAACACTGAACAGCTACTACAGTCTCAGGTCCAACAGAACACTGAACAGCTACTACAGTCTCAGGTCCAACAGAACACTGAGAAGCTACTACAGTCTCAGGTCCAACAGAACACTGAACAGCAGCCACTACAGTCTCAGGTCCAACAGAACACTGAACAGCTACTACAGTCTCAGGTCCAACAGAACACTGAACAGCAGCTACTACAGTCTCAGGTCCAACAGAACACTGAGCAGCTACTACAGTCTCAGGTCCAACAGAACACTGAACAGCTACTACAGTATCAGGTCCAACAGAACACTGAACAGCTACTACAGTCTCAGGTCCAACAGAACACTGAACAGCAGCTACAGTCTCATGTCCAACAGAACACTGAACAGCAGCTACTACAGTCTCAGGTCCAACAGAACACTGAACAGCTACTGCAGTCTCAGGTCCAACAGAACACTGAACAGCAGCTACTACAGTCTCAGGTCCAACAGAACACTGAACAGCAGCTACTACAGTCTCAGGTCCAACAGAACACTGAACAGCAGCTACTACAGTCTCAGGTCCAACAGAACACTGAACAGCTACTGCAGTCTCAGGTCCAACAGAACACTGAACAGCAGCTACTACAGTCTCAGGTCCAACAGAACACTGAACAGCAGCTACTACAGTCTCAGGTCCAACAGAACACTGAACAGCAGCTACTACAGTCTCAGGTCCAACAGAACACTGAACAGCTACTACAGTCTCAGGTCCAACAGAACACTGAACAGCTACTACAGTCTCAGGTCCGACAGAACACTGAACAGCAGCTACTACAGTCTCAGGTCCAACAGAACACTGAACAGCTACTACAGTCTCAGGTCCTACAGAACACTGAACAGCTACTACAGTCTCAGGTCCAACAGAACACTGAACAGCTACTACAGTATCAGGTCCAACAGAACACTGAACAGCTACTACAGTCTCAGGTCCAACAGAACACTGAACAGCAGCTACTACAGTCTCAGGTCCAACAGAACACTGAACAGCTACTACAGTCTCAGGTCCAACAGAACACTGAACAGCAGCTACTACAGTCTCAGGTCCAACAGAACACTGAGCAGCTACTACAGTCTCAGGTCCAACAGAACACTGAAGAGCTACTACAGTCTCAGGTCCAACAGAACACTGAACAGCAGCTACTACAGTCTCAGGTCCAACAGAACACTGAACAGCTACTACAGTCTCAGGTCCAACAGAACACTGAACAGCAGCTACTACAGTCTCAGGTCCAACAGAACAATGAGCAGCTACTACAGTCTCAGGTCCAACAGAACACTGAACAGCTACTACACTCTCAGGTCCAACAGAACACTGAACAGCAGCTACAGTCTCAGGTCCAACAGAACACTGAACAGCTACTACAGTCTCAGGTCCAACAGGACACTGAACAGCTACTACAGTCTCAGGTCCAACAGAACACTGAACAGCAGCTACTACAGTCTCAGGTCCAACAGAACACTGAAGAGCAGCTACTACAGTCTCAGGTCCAACAGAACACTGAACAGCTACTACAGTCTCAGGTCCAACAGAACACTGAACAGCTACTAGTACTACAGTCTCAGGTCCAACAGAACATTGAACACCTACTACAGTCTCAGGTCCAACAGAACACTGAACAGTTACTACAGTCTCAGGTCCAACAGAACACTGAACAGCTACTACAGTCTCAGGTCCAACAGAACACTGAACAGCTACTACAGTCTCAGGTCCAACAGAACACTGAACAGCAGCTACTACAGTCTCAGGTCCAACAGAACACTGAACAGCTACTACAGTCTCAGGTCCAACAGAACACTGAACAGCAGCTACTACAGTCTCAGGTCCAACAGAACACTGAACAGCTACTACAGTCTCAGGTCCAACAGAACACTGAACAGCTACTACAGTCTCAGGTCCAACAGGACACTGAACAGCTACTACAGTCTCAGGTCCAATAGAACACTGAACAGCAGCTACTACAGTCTCAGGTCCAACAGAACACTGAACAGCAGCTACTACAGTCTCAGGTCCAACAGAACACTGAAGAGCAGCTACTACAGTCTCAGGTCCAACAGAACACTGAACAGCTACTACAGTCTCAGGTCCAACAGAACACTGAACAGCTACTAGTACTACAGTCTCAGGTCCAACAGAACACTGAACAGCTACTACAGTCTCAGGTCCAACAGAACACTGAACAGTTACTACAGTCTCAGGTCCAACAGAACACTGAACAGCTACTACAGTCTCAGGTCCAACAGAACACTGAACAGCTACTACAGTCTCAGGTCCAACAGAACACTGAACAGCCGCTACTACAGTCTCAGGTCCAACAGAACACTGAACAGCTACTACAGTCTCAGGTCCAACAGAACACTGAACAGCAGCTACTACATTCTCAGGTCCAACAGAACACTGAACAGCAGCTACTACAGTCTCAGGTCCAACAGAACACTGAACAGCTACTACAGTCTCAGGTCCAACAGAACACTGAACAGCTACTACAGTCTCAGGTCCAACAGAACACTGAACAGCAGCTACTACAGTCTCAGGTCCAACAGAACACTGAACAGCTACTGCAGTCTCAGGTCCAACAGAACACTGAACAGCAGCTACTACAGTCTCAGGTCCAACAGAACACTGAACAGCTACTACAGTCTCAGGTCCAACAGAACACTGAACAGCTACTACAGTCTCATGTCCAACAGAACACTGAACAGCAGCTACTACAGTCTCAGGTCCAACAGAACACTGAACAGCTACTGCAGTCTCAGGTCCAACAGAACACTGAACAGCAGCTACTACAGTCTCAGGTCCAACAGAACACTGAACAGCAGCTACTACAGTCTCAGGTCCAACAGAACACTGAACAGCAGCTACTACAGTCTCAGGTCCAACAGAACACTGAACAGCTACTGCAGTCTCAGGTCCAACAGAACACTGAACAGCAGCTACTACAGTCTCAGGTCCAACAGAACACTGAACAGCAGCTACTACAGTCTCAGGTCCAACAGAACACTGAACAGCAGCTACTACAGTCTCAGGTCCAACAGAACACTGAACAGCTACTACAGTCTCAGGTCCAACAGAACACTGAACAGCTACTACAGTCTCAGGTCCGACAGAACACTGAACAGCAGCTACTACAGTCTCAGGTCCAACAGAACACTGAACAGCTACTACAGTCTCAGGTCCTACAGAACACTGAACAGCTACTACAGTCTCAGGTCCAACAGAACACTGAACAGCTACTACAGTATCAGGTCCAACAGAACACTGAACAGCTACTACAGTCTCAGGTCCAACAGAACACTGAACAGCAGCTACTACAGTCTCAGGTCCAACAGAACACTGAACAGCTACTACAGTCTCAGGTCCAACAGAACACTGAACAGCAGCTACTACAGTCTCAGGTCCAACAGAACACTGAGCAGCTACTACAGTCTCAGGTCCAACAGAACACTGAAGAGCTACTACAGTCTCAGGTCCAACAGAACACTGAACAGCAGCTACTACAGTCTCAGGTCCAACAGAACACTGAACAGCTACTACAGTCTCAGGTCCAACAGAACACTGAACAGCAGCTACTACAGTCTCAGGTCCAACAGAACAATGAGCAGCTACTACAGTCTCAGGTCCAACAGAACACTGAACAGCTACTACACTCTCAGGTCCAACAGAACACTGAACAGCAGCTACAGTCTCAGGTCCAACAGAACACTGAACAGCTACTACAGTCTCAGGTCCAACAGGACACTGAACAGCTACTACAGTCTCAGGTCCAACAGAACACTGAACAGCAGCTACTACAGTCTCAGGTCCAACAGAACACTGAACAGCAGCTACTACAGTCTCAGGTCCAACAGAACACTGAAGAGCAGCTACTACAGTCTCAGGTCCAACAGAACACTGAACAGCTACTACAGTCTCAGGTCCAACAGAACACTGAACAGCTACTAGTACTACAGTCTCAGGTCCAACAGAACATTGAACACCTACTACAGTCTCAGGTCCAACAGAACACTGAACAGCTACTACAGTCTCAGGTCCAACAGAACACTGAACAGCAGCTACTACAGTCTCAGGTCCAACAGAACACTGAACAGCAGCTACTACAGTCTCAGGTCCAACAGAACACTGAACAGCAGCTACTACAGTCTCAGGTCCAACAGAACACTGAACAGCTACTACAGTCTCAGGTCCAACAGAACACTGAACAGCTACTACAGTCTCAGGTCCGACAGAACACTGAACAGCAGCTACTACAGTCTCAGGTCCAACAGAACACTGAACAGCTACTACAGTCTCAGGTCCTACAGAACACTGAACAGCTACTACAGTCTCAGGTCCAACAGAACACTGAACAGCTACTACAGTATCAGGTCCAACAGAACACTGAACAGCTACTACAGTCTCAGGTCCAACAGAACACTGAACAGCAGCTACTACAGTCTCAGGTCCAACAGAACACTGAACAGCTACTACAGTCTCAGGTCCAACAGAACACTGAACAGCAGCTACTACAGTCTCAGGTCCAACAGAACACTGAGCAGCTACTACCGTCTCAGGTCCAACAGAACACTGAAGAGCTACTACAGTCTCAGGTCCAACAGAACACTGAACAGCAGCTACTACAGTCTCAGGTCCAACAGAACACTGAACAGCTACTACAGTCTCAGGTCCAACAGAACACTGAACAGCAGCTACTACAGTCTCAGGTCCAACAGAACAATGAGCAGCTACTACAGTCTCAGGTCCAACAGAACACTGAACAGCTACTACACTCTCAGGTCCAACAGAACACTGAACAGCAGCTACAGTCTCAGGTCCAACAGAACACTGAACAGCTACTACAGTCTCAGGTCCAACAGGACACTGAACAGCTACTACAGTCTCAGGTCCAACAGAACACTGAACAGCAGCTACTACAGTCTCAGGTCCAACAGAACACTGAACAGCAGCTACTACAGTCTCAGGTCCAACAGAACACTGAAGAGCAGCTACTACAGTCTCAGGTCCAACAGAACACTGAACAGCTACTACAGTCTCAGGTCCAACAGAACACTGAACAGCTACTAGTACTACAGTCTCAGGTCCAACAGAACATTGAACACCTACTACAGTCTCAGGTCCAACAGAACACTGAACAGTTACTACAGTCTCAGGTCCAACAGAACACTGAACAGCTACTACAGTCTCAGGTCCAACAGAACACTGAACAGCTACTACAGTCTCAGGTCCAACAGAACACTGAACAGCAGCTACTACAGTCTCAGGTCCAACAGAACACTGAACAGCTACTACAGTCTCAGGTCCAACAGAATACTGAACAGCAGCTACTACAGTCTCAGGTCCAACAGAACACTGAACAGCTACTACAGTCTCAGGTCCAACAGAACACTGAACAGCTACTACAGTCTCAGGTCCAACAGGACACTGAACAGCTACTACAGTCTCAGGTCCAATAGAACACTGAACAGCAGCTACTACAGACTCAGGTCCAACAGAACACTGAACAGCAGCTACTACAGTCTCAGGTCCAACAGAACACTGAAGAGCAGCTACTACAGTCTCAGGTCCAACAGAACACTGAACAGCTACTACAGTCTCAGGTCCAACAGAACACTGAACAGCTACTAGTACTACAGTCTCAGGTCCAACAGAACACTGAACAGCTACTACAGTCTCAGGTCCAACAGAACACTGAACAGTTACTACAGTCTCAGGTCCAACAGAACACTGAACAGCTACTACAGTCTCAGGTCCAACAGAACACTGAACAGCTACTACAGTCTCAGGTCCAACAGAACACTGAACAGCAGCTACTACAGTCTCAGGTCCAACAGAACACTGAACAGCTACTACAGTCTCAGGTCCAACAGAACACTGAACAGCTGCTACAGTCTCAGGTCCAACAGAACACTGAACAGCTACTACAGTCTCAGGTCCAACAGAACACTGAACAGCTACTACAGTCTCAGGTCCAACAGAACACTGAGAAGCTACTACAGTCTCAGGTCCAACAGAACACTGAACAGCAGCCACTACAGTCTCAGGTCCAACAGAACACTGAACAGCTACTACAGTCTCAGGTCCAACAGAACACTGAACAGCAGCTACTACAGTCTCAGGTCCAACAGAACACTGAGCAGCTACTACAGTCTCAGGTCCAACAGAACACTGAACAGCTACTACAGTATCAGGTCCAACAGAACACTGAACAGCTACTACAGTCTCAGGTCCAACAGAACACTGAACAGCAGCTACAGTCTCATGTCCAACAGAACACTGAACAGCAGCTACTACAGTCTCAGGTCCAACAGAACACTGAACAGCTACTGCAGTCTCAGGTCCAACAGAACACTGAAGAGCAGCTACTACAGTCTCAGGTCCAACAGAACACTGAACAGCAGCTACTACAGTCTCAGGTCCAACAGAACACTGAACAGCAGCTACTACAGTCTCAGGTCCAACAGAACACTGAACAGCTACTGCAGTCTCAGGTCCAACAGAACACTGAACAGCAGCTACTACAGTCTCAGGTCCAACAGAACACTGAACAGCAGCTACTACAGTCTCAGGTCCAACAGAACACTGAACAGCAGCTACTACAGTCTCAGGTCCAACAGAACACTGAACAGCTACTACAGTCTCAGGTCCAACAGAACACTGAACAGCTACTACAGTCTCAGGTCCGACAGAACACTGAACAGCAGCTACTACAGTCTCAGGTCCAACAGAACACTGAACAGCTACTACAGTCTCAGGTCCTACAGAACACTGAACAGCTACTACAGTCTCAGGTCCAACAGAACACTGAACAGCTACTACAGTATCAGGTCCAACAGAACACTGAACAGCTACTACAGTCTCAGGTCCAACAGAACACTGAACAGCAGCTACTACAGTCTCAGGTCCAACAGAACACTGAACAGCTACTACAGTCTCAGGTCCAACAGAACACTGAACAGCAGCTACTACAGTCTCAGGTCCAACAGAACACTGAGCAGCTACTACAGTCTCAGGTCCAACAGAACACTGAAGAGCTACTACAGTCTCAGGTCCAACAGAACACTGAACAGCAGCTACTACAGTCTCAGGTCCAACAGAACACTGAACAGCTACTACAGTCTCAGGTCCAACAGAACACTGAACAGCAGCTACTACAGTCTCAGGTCCAACAGAACAATGAGCAGCTACTACAGTCTCAGGTCCAACAGAACACTGAACAGCTACTACACTCTCAGGTCCAACAGAACACTGAACAGCAGCTACAGTCTCAGGTCCAACAGAACACTGAACAGCTACTACAGTCTCAGGTCCAACAGGACACTGAACAGCTACTACAGTCTCAGGTCCAACAGAACACTGAACAGCAGCTACTACAGTCTCAGGTCCAACAGAACACTGAAGAGCAGCTACTACAGTCTCAGGTCCAACAGAACACTGAACAGCTACTACAGTCTCAGGTCCAACAGAACACTGAACAGCTACTAGTACTACAGTCTCAGGTCCAACAGAACATTGAACACCTACTACAGTCTCAGGTCCAACAGAACACTGAACAGTTACTACAGTCTCAGGTCCAACAGAACACTGAACAGCTACTACAGTCTCAGGTCCAACAGAACACTGAACAGCTACTACAGTCTCAGGTCCAACAGAACACTGAACAGCAGCTACTACAGTCTCAGGTCCAACAGAACACTGAACAGCTACTACAGTCTCAGGTCCAACAGAACACTGAACAGCAGCTACTACAGTCTCAGGTCCAACAGAACACTGAACAGCTACTACAGTCTCAGGTCCAACAGAACACTGAACAGCTACTACAGTCTCAGGTCCAACAGGACACTGAACAGCTACTACAGTCTCAGGTCCAATAGAACACTGAACAGCAGCTACTACAGTCTCAGGTCCAACAGAACACTGAACAGCAGCTACTACAGTCTCAGGTCCAACAGAACACTGAAGAGCAGCTACTACAGTCTCAGGTCCAACAGAACACTGAACAGCTACTACAGTCTCAGGTCCCACAGAACACTGAACAGCTACTAGTACTACAGTCTCAGGTCCAACAGAACACTGAACAGCTACTACAGTCTCAGGTCCAACAGAACACTGAACAGTTACTACAGTCTCAGGTCCAACAGAACACTGAACAGCTACTACAGTCTCAGGTCCAACAGAACACTGAACAGCTACTACAGTCTCAGGTCCAACAGAACACTGAACAGCCGCTACTACAGTCTCAGGTCCAACAGAACACTGAACAGCTACTACAGTCTCAGGTCCAACAGAACACTGAACAGCAGCTACTACATTCTCAGGTCCAACAGAACACTGAACAGCAGCTACTACAGTCTCAGGTCCAACAGAACACTGAACAGCTACTACAGTCTCAGGTCCAACAGAACACTGAACAGCTACTACAGTCTCAGGTCCAACAGAACACTGAACAGCAGCTACTACAGTCTCAGGTCCAACAGAACACTGAACAGCTACTGCAGTCTCAGGTCCAACAGAACACTGAACAGCAGCTACTACAGTCTCAGGTCCAACAGAACACTGAACAGCTACTACAGTCTCAGGTCCAACAGAACACTGAACAGCTACTACAGTCTCATGTCCAACAGAACACTGAACAGCAGCTACTACAGTCTCAGGTCCAACAGAACACTGAACAGCTACTGCAGTCTCAGGTCCAACAGAACACTGAACAGCAGCTACTACAGTCTCAGGTCCAACAGAACACTGAACAGCAGCTACTACAGTCTCAGGTCCAACAGAACACTGAACAGCAGCTACTACAGTCTCAGGTCCAACAGAACACTGAACAGCTACTGCAGTCTCAGGTCCAACAGAACACTGAACAGCAGCTACTACAGTCTCAGGTCCAACAGAACACTGAACAGCAGCTACTACAGTCTCAGGTCCAACAGAACACTGAACAGCAGCTACTACAGTCTCAGGTCCAACAGAACACTGAACAGCTACTACAGTCTCAGGTCCAACAGAACACTGAACAGCTACTACAGTCTCAGGTCCGACAGAACACTGAACAGCAGCTACTACAGTCTCAGGTCCAACAGAACACTGAACAGCTACTACAGTCTCAGGTCCTACAGAACACTGAACAGCTACTACAGTCTCAGGTCCAACAGAACACTGAACAGCTACTACAGTATCAGGTCCAACAGAACACTGAACAGCTACTACAGTCTCAGGTCCAACAGAACACTGAACAGCAGCTACTACAGTCTCAGGTCCAACAGAACACTGAACAGCTACTACAGTCTCAGGTCCAACAGAACACTGAACAGCAGCTACTACAGTCTCAGGTCCAACAGAACACTGAGCAGCTACTACAGTCTCAGGTCCAACAGAACACTGAAGAGCTACTACAGTCTCAGGTCCAACAGAACACTGAACAGCAGCTACTACAGTCTCAGGTCCAACAGAACACTGAACAGCTACTACAGTCTCAGGTCCAACAGAACACTGAACAGCAGCTACTACAGTCTCAGGTCCAACAGAACAATGAGCAGCTACTACAGTCTCAGGTCCAACAGAACACTGAACAGCTACTACACTCTCAGGTCCAACAGAACACTGAACAGCAGCTACAGTCTCAGGTCCAACAGAACACTGAACAGCTACTACAGTCTCAGGTCCAACAGGACACTGAACAGCTACTACAGTCTCAGGTCCAACAGAACACTGAACAGCAGCTACTACAGTCTCAGGTCCAACAGAACACTGAACAGCAGCTACTACAGTCTCAGGTCCAACAGAACACTGAAGAGCAGCTACTACAGTCTCAGGTCCAACAGAACACTGAACAGCTACTACAGTCTCAGGTCCAACAGAACACTGAACAGCTACTAGTACTACAGTCTCAGGTCCAACAGAACATTGAACACCTACTACAGTCTCAGGTCCAACAGAACACTGAACAGTTACTACAGTCTCAGGTCCAACAGAACACTGAACAGCTACTACAGTCTCAGGTCCAACAGAACACTGAACAGCTACTACAGTCTCAGGTCCAACAGAACACTGAACAGCAGCTACTACAGTCTCAGGTCCAACAGAACACTGAACAGCTACTACAGTCTCAGGTCCAACAGAACACTGAACAGCAGCTACTACAGTCTCAGGTCCAACAGAACACTGAACAGCTACTACAGTCTCAGGTCCAACAGAACACTGAACAGCTACTACAGTCTCAGGTCCAACAGGACACTGAACAGCTACTACAGTCTCAGGTCCAATAGAACACTGAACAGCAGCTACTACAGTCTCAGGTCCAACAGAACACTGAACAGCAGCTACTACAGTCTCAGGTCCAACAGAACACTGAAGAGCAGCTACTACAGTCTCAGGTCCAACAGAACACTGAACAGCTACTACAGTCTCAGGTCCAACAGAACACTGAACAGCTACTAGTACTACAGTCTCAGGTCCAACAGAACACTGAACAGCTACTACAGTCTCAGGTCCAACAGAACACTGAACAGTTACTACAGTCTCAGGTCCAACAGAACACTGAACAGCTACTACAGTCTCAGGTCCAACAGAACACTGAACAGCTACTACAGTCTCAGGTCCAACAGAACACTGAACAGCAGCTACTACAGTCTCAGGTCCAACAGAACACTGAACAGCTACTACAGTCTCAGGTCCAACAGAACACTGAACAGCTGCTACAGTCTCAGGTCCAACAGAACACTGAACAGCTACTACAGTCTCAGGTCCAACAGAACACTGAACAGCTACTACAGTCTCAGGTCCAACAGAACACTGAGAAGCTACTACAGTCTCAGGTCCAACAGAACACTGAACAGCAGCCACTACAGTCTCAGGTCCAACAGAACACTGAACAGCTACTACAGTCTCAGGTCCAACAGAACACTGAACAGCAGCTACTACAGTCTCATGTCCAACAGAACACTGAGCAGCTACTACAGTCTCAGGTCCAACAGAACACTGAACAGCTACTACAGTATCAGGTCCAACAGAACACTGAACAGCTACTACAGTCTCAGGTCCAACAGAACACTGAACAGCAGCTACTACAGTATCAGGTCCAACAGAACACTGAACAGCTACTACAGTCTCAGGTCCAACAGAACACTGAACAGCAGCTACTACAGTCTCAGGTCCAACAGAACACTGAGCAGCTACTACAGTCTCAGGTCCAATAGAACACTGAACAGCTACTACACTCTCAGGTCCAACAGAACACTGAACAGCTACTACAGTCTCAGGTCCAACAGAACACTGAACAGCAGCTACTACAGTCTCAGGTCCAACAGAACACTGAACAGCTACTACAGTCTCAGGTCCAACAGAACACTGAACAGCTACTACAGTCTCAGGTCCAACAGAACACTGAACAGCTACTACAGTCTCAGGTCCAAGAGAACACTGAACAGCTACTACAGTCTTAGGTCCAACAGAACACTGAGCAGCTACTACAGTCTCAGGTCCAACAGAACACTGAACAGCTACTACAGTCTCAGGTCCCACAGAACACTGAACAGCTACTACAGTCTCAGGTCCAACAGAACACTGAACAGCTACTACAGTCTCAGGTCCAACAGAACACTGAACAGCTACTACAGTCTCAGGTCCAACAGAACACTGAACAGTTACTACAGTCTCAGGTCCAACAGAACACTGAACAGCTACTACAGTCTCAGGTCCAACAGAACACTGAACAGCTACTACAGTCTCAGGTCCAACAGAACACTGAACAGCAGCTACTACAGTCTCAGGTCCAACAGAACACTGAACAGCTACTACAGTCTCAGGTCCAACAGAACACTGAACAGCTGCTACAGTCTCAGGTCCAACAGAACACTGAACAGCTACTACAGTCTCAGGTCCAACAGAACACTGAACAGCTACTACAGTCTCAGGTCCAACAGAACACTGAGCAGCTACTACAGTCTCAGGTCCAACAGAACACTGAACAGCAGCCACTACAGTCTCAGGTCCAACAGAACACTGAACAGCTACTACAGTCTCAGGTCCAACAGAACACTGAACAGCAGCTACTACAGTCTCAGGTCCAACAGAACACTGAGCAGCTACTACAGTCTCAGGTCCAACAGAACACTGAACAGCTACTACAGTCTCAGGTCCAACAGAAAACTGAACAGCTACTACAGTCTCAGGTCCAACAGAACACTGAACAGCAGCTACTACAGTCTCAGGTCCAACAGAACACTGAACAGCTACTACAGTCTCAGGTCCAACAGAACACTGAACAGCAGCTGCTACAGTATCAGGTCCAACAGAACACTGAGCAGCTACTACAGTCTCAGGTCCAATAGAACACTGAACAGCTACTACACTCTCAGGTCCAACAGAACACTGAACAGCTACTACAGTCTCAGGTCCAACAGAACACTGAACAGCAGCTACTACAGTCTCAGGTCCAACAGAACACTGAACAGCTACTACAGTCTCAGGTCCAACAGAACACTGAACAGCTACTACAGTCTCAGGTCCAACAGAACACTGAACAGCTACTACAGTCTCAGGTCCAAGAGAACACTGAACAGCTACTACAGTCTTAGGTCCAACAGAACACTGAGCAGCTACTACAGTCTCAGGTCCAACAGAACACTGAACAGCTACTACAGTCTCAGGTCCAACAGAACACTGAACAGCTACTACAGTCTCAGGTCCAACAGAACACTGAACAGCTACTACAGTCTCAGGTCCCACAGAACACTGAACAGCTACTACAGTCTCAGGTCCAACAGAACACTGAACAGCTACTACAGTCTCAGGTCCAACAGAACACTGAACAGCTACTACAGTCTCAGGTCCAACAGAACACTGAACAGTTACTACAGTCTCAGGTCCAACAGAACACTGAACAGCTACTACAGTCTCAGGTCCAACAGAACACTGAACAGCTACTACAGTCTCAGGTCCAACAGAACACTGAACAGCAGCTACTACAGTCTCAGGTCCAACAGAACACTGAACAGCTACTACAGTCTCAGGTCCAACAGAACACTGAACAGCTGCTACAGTCTCAGGTCCAACAGAACACTGAACAGCTACTACAGTCTCAGGTCCAACAGAACACTGAACAGCTACTACAGTCTCAGGTCCAACAGAACACTGAACACCTACTACAGTCTCAGGTCCAACAGAACACTGAACAGTTACTACAGTCTCAGGTCCAACAGAACACTGAACAGCTACTACAGTCTCAGGTCCAACAGAACACTGAACAGCTACTACAGTCTCAGGTCCAACAGAACACTGAACAGCAGCTACTACAGTCTCAGGTCCAACAGAACACTGAACAGCTACTACAGTCTCAGGTCCAACAGAACACTGAACAGCAGCTACTACAGTCTCAGGTCCAACAGAACACTGAACAGCTACTACAGTCTCAGGTCCAACAGAACACTGAACAGCTACTACAGTCTCAGGTCCAACAGGACACTGAACAGCTACTACAGTCTCAGGTCCAATAGAACACTGAACAGCAGCTACTACAGTCTCAGGTCCAACAGAACACTGAACAGCAGCTACTACAGTCTCAGGTCCAACAGAACACTGAAGAGCAGCTACTACAGTCTCAGGTCCAACAGAACACTGAACAGCTACTACAGTCTCAGGTCCAACAGAACACTGAACAGCTACTAGTACTACAGTCTCAGGTCCAACAGAACACTGAACAGCTACTACAGTCTCAGGTCCAACAGAACACTGAACAGTTACTACAGTCTCAGGTCCAACAGAACACTGAACAGCTACTACAGTCTCAGGTCCAACAGAACACTGAACAGCTACTACAGTCTCAGGTCCAACAGAACACTGAACAGCCGCTACTACAGTCTCAGGTCCAACAGAACACTGAACAGCTACTACAGTCTCAGGTCCAACAGAACACTGAACAGCAGCTACTACATTCTCAGGTCCAACAGAACACTGAACAGCAGCTACTACAGTCTCAGGTCCAACAGAACACTGAACAGCTACTACAGTCTCAGGTCCAACAGAACACTGAACAGCTACTACAGTCTCAGGTCCAACAGAACACTGAACAGCAGCTACTACAGTCTCAGGTCCAACAGAACACTGAACAGCTACTGCAGTCTCAGGTCCAACAGAACACTGAACAGCAGCTACTACAGTCTCAGGTCCAACAGAACACTGAACAGCTACTACAGTCTCAGGTCCAACAGAACACTGAACAGCTACTACAGTCTCATGTCCAACAGAACACTGAACAGCAGCTACTACAGTCTCAGGTCCAACAGAACACTGAACAGCTACTGCAGTCTCAGGTCCAACAGAACACTGAACAGCAGCTACTACAGTCTCAGGTCCAACAGAACACTGAACAGCAGCTACTACAGTCTCAGGTCCAACAGAACACTGAACAGCAGCTACTACAGTCTCAGGTCCAACAGAACACTGAACAGCTACTGCAGTCTCAGGTCCAACAGAACACTGAACAGCAGCTACTACAGTCTCAGGTCCAACAGAACACTGAACAGCAGCTACTACAGTCTCAGGTCCAACAGAACACTGAACAGCAGCTACTACAGTCTCAGGTCCAACAGAACACTGAACAGCTACTACAGTCTCAGGTCCAACAGAACACTGAACAGCTACTACAGTCTCAGGTCCGACAGAACACTGAACAGCAGCTACTACAGTCTCAGGTCCAACAGAACACTGAACAGCTACTACAGTCTCAGGTCCTACAGAACACTGAACAGCTACTACAGTCTCAGGTCCAACAGAACACTGAACAGCTACTACAGTATCAGGTCCAACAGAACACTGAACAGCTACTACAGTCTCAGGTCCAACAGAACACTGAACAGCAGCTACTACAGTCTCAGGTCCAACAGAACACTGAACAGCTACTACAGTCTCAGGTCCAACAGAACACTGAACAGCAGCTACTACAGTCTCAGGTCCAACAGAACACTGAGCAGCTACTACAGTCTCAGGTCCAACAGAACACTGAAGAGCTACTACAGTCTCAGGTCCAACAGAACACTGAACAGCAGCTACTACAGTCTCAGGTCCAACAGAACACTGAACAGCTACTACAGTCTCAGGTCCAACAGAACACTGAACAGCAGCTACTACAGTCTCAGGTCCAACAGAACAATGAGCAGCTACTACAGTCTCAGGTCCAACAGAACACTGAACAGCTACTACACTCTCAGGTCCAACAGAACACTGAACAGCAGCTACAGTCTCAGGTCCAACAGAACACTGAACAGCTACTACAGTCTCAGGTCCAACAGGACACTGAACAGCTACTACAGTCTCAGGTCCAACAGAACACTGAACAGCAGCTACTACAGTCTCAGGTCCAACAGAACACTGAACAGCAGCTACTACAGTCTCAGGTCCAACAGAACACTGAAGAGCAGCTACTACAGTCTCAGGTCCAACAGAACACTGAACAGCTACTACAGTCTCAGGTCCAACAGAACACTGAACAGCTACTAGTACTACAGTCTCAGGTCCAACAGAACATTGAACACCTACTACAGTCTCAGGTCCAACAGAACACTGAACAGTTACTACAGTCTCAGGTCCAACAGAACACTGAACAGCTACTACAGTCTCAGGTCCAACAGAACACTGAACAGCTACTACAGTCTCAGGTCCAACAGAACACTGAACAGCAGCTACTACAGTCTCAGGTCCAACAGAACACTGAACAGCTACTACAGTCTCAGGTCCAACAGAACACTGAACAGCAGCTACTACAGTCTCAGGTCCAACAGAACACTGAACAGCTACTACAGTCTCAGGTCCAACAGAACACTGAACAGCTACTACAGTATCAGGTCCAACAGAACACTGAACAGCTACTACAGTCTCAGGTCCAACAGAACACTGAACAGCAGCTACTACAGTCTCAGGTCCAACAGAACACTGAACAGCTACTACAGTCTCAGGTCCAACAGAACACTGAACAGCAGCTACTACAGTCTCAGGTCCAACAGAACACTGAGCAGCTACTACAGTCTCAGGTCCAACAGAACACTGAAGAGCTACTACAGTCTCAGGTCCAACAGAACACTGAACAGCAGCTACTACAGTCTCAGGTCCAACAGAACACTGAACAGCTACTACAGTCTCAGGTCCAACAGAACACTGAACAGCAGCTACTACAGTCTCAGGTCCAACAGAACAATGAGCAGCTACTACAGTCTCAGGTCCAACAGAACACTGAACAGCTACTACACTCTCAGGTCCAACAGAACACTGAACAGCAGCTACAGTCTCAGGTCCAACAGAACACTGAACAGCTACTACAGTCTCAGGTCCAACAGGACACTGAACAGCTACTACAGTCTCAGGTCCAACAGAACACTGAACAGCAGCTACTACAGTCTCAGGTCCAACAGAACACTGAACAGCAGCTACTACAGTCTCAGGTCCAACAGAACACTGAAGAGCAGCTACTACAGTCTCAGGTCCAACAGAACACTGAACAGCTACTACAGTCTCAGGTCCAACAGAACACTGAACAGCTACTAGTACTACAGTCTCAGGTCCAACAGAACATTGAACACCTACTACAGTCTCAGGTCCAACAGAACACTGAACAGTTACTACAGTCTCAGGTCCAACAGAACACTGAACAGCTACTACAGTCTCAGGTCCAACAGAACACTGAACAGCTACTACAGTCTCAGGTCCAACAGAACACTGAACAGCAGCTACTACAGTCTCAGGTCCAACAGAACACTGAACAGCTACTACAGTCTCAGGTCCAACAGAACACTGAACAGCAGCTACTACAGTCTCAGGTCCAACAGAACACTGAACAGCTACTACAGTCTCAGGTCCAACAGAACACTGAACAGCTACTACAGTCTCAGGTCCAACAGGACACTGAACAGCTACTACAGTCTCAGGTCCAATAGAACACTGAACAGCAGCTACTACAGTCTCAGGTCCAACAGAACACTGAACAGCAGCTACTACAGTCTCAGGTCCAACAGAACACTGAAGAGCAGCTACTACAGTCTCAGGTCCAACAGAACACTGAACAGCTACTACAGTCTCAGGTCCAACAGAACACTGAACAGCTACTAGTACTACAGTCTCAGGTCCAACAGAACACTGAACAGCTACTACAGTCTCAGGTCCAACAGAACACTGAACAGCCGCTACTACAGTCTCAGGTCCAACAGAACACTGAACAGCTACTACAGTCTCAGGTCCAACAGAACACTGAACAGCAGCTACTACAGTCTCAGGTCCAACAGAACAATGAGCAGCTACTACAGTCTCAGGTCCAACAGAACACTGAACAGCTACTACACTCTCAGGTCCAACAGAACACTGAACAGCAGCTACAGTCTCAGGTCCAACAGAACACTGAACAGCTACTACAGTCTCAGGTCCAACAGGACACTGAACAGCTACTACAGTCTCAGGTCCAACAGAACACTGAACAGCAGCTACTACAGTCTCAGGTCCAACAGAACACTGAACAGCAGCTACTACAGTCTCAGGTCCAACAGAACACTGAAGAGCAGCTACTACAGTCTCAGGTCCAACAGAACACTGAACAGCTACTACAGTCTCAGGTCCAACAGAACACTGAACAGCTACTAGTACTACAGTCTCAGGTCCAACAGAACATTGAACACCTACTACAGTCTCAGGTCCAACAGAACACTGAACAGTTACTACAGTCTCAGGTCCAACAGAACACTGAACAGCTACTACAGTCTCAGGTCCAACAGAACACTGAACAGCAGCTACTACAGTCTCAGGTCCAACAGAACACTGAACAGCAGCTACTACAGTCTCAGGTCCAACAGAACACTGAACAGCTACTACAGTCTCAGGTCCAACAGAACACTGAACAGCAGCTACTACAGTCTCAGGTCCAACAGAACACTGAACAGCTACTACAGTCTCAGGTCCAACAGAACACTGAACAGCTACTACAGTCTCAGGTCCAACAGGACACTGAACAGCTACTACAGTCTCAGGTCCAATAGAACACTGAACAGCAGCTACTACAGTCTCAGGTCCAACAGAACACTGAACAGCAGCTACTACAGTCTCAGGTCCAACAGAACACTGAAGAGCAGCTACTACAGTCTCAGGTCCAACAGAACACTGAACAGCTACTACAGTCTCAGGTCCAACAGAACACTGAACAGCTACTAGTACTACAGTCTCAGGTCCAACAGAACACTGAACAGCTACTACAGTCTCAGGTCCAACAGAACACTGAACAGCCGCTACTACAGTCTCAGGTCCAACAGAACACTGAACAGCTACTACAGTCTCAGGTCCAACAGAACACTGAACAGCAGCTACTACATTCTCAGGTCCAACAGAACACTGAACAGCAGCTACTACAGTCTCAGGTCCAACAGAACACTGAACAGCTACTACAGTCTCAGGTCCAACAGAACACTGAACAGCTACTACAGTCTCAGGTCCAACAGAACACTGAACAGCAGCTACTACAGTCTCAGGTCCAACAGAACACTGAACAGCTACTGCAGTCTCAGGTCCAACAGAACACTGAACAGCAGCTACTACAGTCTCAGGTCCAACAGAACACTGAACAGCTACTACAGTCTCAGGTCCAACAGAACACTGAACAGCTACTACAGTCTCATGTCCAACAGAACACTGAACAGCAGCTACTACAGTCTCAGGTCCAACAGAACACTGAACAGCTACTGCAGTCTCAGGTCCAACAGAACACTGAACAGCAGCTACTACAGTCTCAGGTCCAACAGAACACTGAACAGCAGCTACTACAGTCTCAGGTCCAACAGAACACTGAACAGCAGCTACTACAGTCTCAGGTCCAACAGAACACTGAACAGCTACTGCAGTCTCAGGTCCAACAGAACACTGAACAGCAGCTACTACAGTCTCAGGTCCAACAGAACACTGAACAGCAGCTACTACAGTCTCAGGTCCAACAGAACACTGAACAGCAGCTACTACAGTCTCAGGTCCAACAGAACACTGAACAGCTACTACAGTCTCAGGTCCAACAGAACACTGAACAGCTACTACAGTCTCAGGTCCGACAGAACACTGAACAGCAGCTACTACAGTCTCAGGTCCAACAGAACACTGAACAGCTACTACAGTCTCAGGTCCTACAGAACACTGAACAGCTACTACAGTCTCAGGTCCAACAGAACACTGAACAGCTACTACAGTATCAGGTCCAACAGAACACTGAACAGCTACTACAGTCTCAGGTCCAACAGAACACTGAACAGCAGCTACTACAGTCTCAGGTCCAACAGAACACTGAACAGCTACTACAGTCTCAGGTCCAACAGAACACTGAACAGCAGCTACTACAGTCTCAGGTCCAACAGAACACTGAGCAGCTACTACAGTCTCAGGTCCAACAGAACACTGAAGAGCTACTACAGTCTCAGGTCCAACAGAACACTGAACAGCAGCTACTACAGTCTCAGGTCCAACAGAACACTGAACAGCTACTACAGTCTCAGGTCCAACAGAACACTGAACAGCAGCTACTACAGTCTCAGGTCCAACAGAACAATGAGCAGCTACTACAGTCTCAGGTCCAACAGAACACTGAACAGCTACTACACTCTCAGGTCCAACAGAACACTGAACAGCAGCTACAGTCTCAGGTCCAACAGAACACTGAACAGCTACTACAGTCTCAGGTCCAACAGGACACTGAACAGCTACTACAGTCTCAGGTCCAACAGAACACTGAACAGCAGCTACTACAGTCTCAGGTCCAACAGAACACTGAACAGCAGCTACTACAGTCTCAGGTCCAACAGAACACTGAAGAGCAGCTACTACAGTCTCAGGTCCAACAGAACACTGAACAGCTACTACAGTCTCAGGTCCAACAGAACACTGAACAGCTACTAGTACTACAGTCTCAGGTCCAACAGAACATTGAACACCTACTACAGTCTCAGGTCCAACAGAACACTGAACAGTTACTACAGTCTCAGGTCCAACAGAACACTGAACAGCTACTACAGTCTCAGGTCCAACAGAACACTGAACAGCTACTACAGTCTCAGGTCCAACAGAACACTGAACAGCAGCTACTACAGTCTCAGGTCCAACAGAACACTGAACAGCTACTACAGTCTCAGGTCCAACAGAACACTGAACAGCAGCTACTACAGTCTCAGGTCCAACAGAACACTGAACAGCTACTACAGTCTCAGGTCCAACAGAACACTGAACAGCTACTACAGTCTCAGGTCCAACAGGACACTGAACAGCTACTACAGTCTCAGGTCCAATAGAACACTGAACAGCAGCTACTACAGTCTCAGGTCCAACAGAACACTGAACAGCAGCTACTACAGTCTCAGGTCCAACAGAACACTGAAGAGCAGCTACTACAGTCTCAGGTCCAACATAACACTGAACAGCTACTACAGTCTCAGGTCCAACAGAACACTGAACAGCTACTAGTACTACAGTCTCAGGTCCAACAGAACACTGAACAGCTACTACAGTCTCAGGTCCAACAGAACACTGAACAGTTACTACAGTCTCAGGTCCAACAGAACACTGAACAGCTACTACAGTCTCAGGTCCAACAGAACACTGAACAGCTACTACAGTCTCAGGTCCAACAGAACACTGAACAGCAGCTACTACAGTCTCAGGTCCAACAGAACACTGAACAGCTACTACAGTCTCAGGTCCAACAGAACACTGAACAGCTGCTACAGTCTCAGGTCCAACAGAACACTGAACAGCTACTACAGTCTCAGGTCCAACAGAACACTGAACAGCTACTACAGTCTCAGGTCCAACAGAACACTGAGAAGCTACTACAGTCTCAGGTCCAACAGAACACTGAACAGCAGCCACTACAGTCTCAGGTCCAACAGAACACTGAACAGCTACTACAGTCTCAGGTCCAACAGAACACTGAACAGCAGCTACTACAGTCTCATGTCCAACAGAACACTGAGCAGCTACTACAGTCTCAGGTCCAACAGAACACTGAACAGCTACTACAGTATCAGGTCCAACAGAACACTGAACAGCTACTACAGTCTCAGGTCCAACAGAACACTGAACAGCAGCTACTACAGTATCAGGTCCAACAGAACACTGAACAGCTACTACAGTCTCAGGTCCAACAGAACACTGAACAGCAGCTACTACAGTCTCAGGTCCAACAGAACACTGAGCAGCTACTACAGTCTCAGGTCCAATAGAACACTGAACAGCTACTACACTCTCAGGTCCAACAGAACACTGAACAGCTACTACAGTCTCAGGTCCAACAGAACACTGAACAGCAGCTACTACAGTCTCAGGTCCAACAGAACACTGAACAGCTACTACAGTCTCAGGTCCAACAGAACACTGAACAGCTACTACAGTCTCAGGTCCAACAGAACACTGAACAGCTACTACAGTCTCAGGTCCAAGAGAACACTGAACAGCTACTACAGTCTTAGGTCCAACAGAACACTGAGCAGCTACTACAGTCTCAGGTCCAACAGAACACTGAACAGCTACTACAGTCTCAGGTCCCACAGAACACTGAACAGCTACTACAGTCTCAGGTCCAACAGAACACTGAACAGCTACTACAGTCTCAGGTCCAACAGAACACTGAACAGCTACTACAGTCTCAGGTCCAACAGAACACTGAACAGTTACTACAGTCTCAGGTCCAACAGAACACTGAACAGCTACTACAGTCTCAGGTCCAACAGAACACTGAACAGCTACTACAGTCTCAGGTCCAACAGAACACTGAACAGCAGCTACTACAGTCTCAGGTCCAACAGAACACTGAACAGCTACTACAGTCTCAGGTCCAACAGAACACTGAACAGCTGCTACAGTCTCAGGTCCAACAGAACACTGAACAGCTACTACAGTCTCAGGTCCAACAGAACACTGAACAGCTACTACAGTCTCAGGTCCAACAGAACACTGAGCAGCTACTACAGTCTCAGGTCCAACAGAACACTGAACAGCAGCCACTACAGTCTCAGGTCCAACAGAACACTGAACAGCTACTACAGTCTCAGGTCCAACAGAACACTGAACAGCAGCTACTACAGTCTCAGGTCCAACAGAACACTGAGCAGCTACTACAGTCTCAGGTCCAACAGAACACTGAACAGCTACTACAGTCTCAGGTCCAACAGAAAACTGAACAGCTACTACAGTCTCAGGTCCAACAGAACACTGAACAGCAGCTACTACAGTCTCAGGTCCAACAGAACACTGAACAGCTACTACAGTCTCAGGTCCAACAGAACACTGAACAGCAGCTGCTACAGTATCAGGTCCAACAGAACACTGAGCAGCTACTACAGTCTCAGGTCCAATAGAACACTGAACAGCTACTACACTCTCAGGTCCAACAGAACACTGAACAGCTACTACAGTCTCAGGTCCAACAGAACACTGAACAGCAGCTACTACAGTCTCAGGTCCAACAGAACACTGAACAGCTACTACAGTCTCAGGTCCAACAGAACACTGAACAGCTACTACAGTCTCAGGTCCAACAGAACACTGAACAGCTACTACAGTCTCAGGTCCAAGAGAACACTGAACAGCTACTACAGTCTTAGGTCCAACAGAACACTGAGCAGCTACTACAGTCTCAGGTCCAACAGAACACTGAACAGCTACTACAGTCTCAGGTCCAACAGAACACTGAACAGCTACTACAGTCTCAGGTCCAACAGAACACTGAACAGCTACTACAGTCTCAGGTCCCACAGAACACTGAACAGCTACTACAGTCTCAGGTCCAACAGAACACTGAACAGCTACTACAGTCTCAGGTCCAACAGAACACTGAACAGCTACTACAGTCTCAGGTCCAACAGAACACTGAACAGTTACTACAGTCTCAGGTCCAACAGAACACTGAACAGCTACTACAGTCTCAGGTCCAACAGAACACTGAACAGCTACTACAGTCTCAGGTCCAACAGAACACTGAACAGCAGCTACTACAGTCTCAGGTCCAACAGAACACTGAACAGCTACTACAGTCTCAGGTCCAACAGAACACTGAACAGCTGCTACAGTCTCAGGTCCAACAGAACACTGAACAGCTACTACAGTCTCAGGTCCAACAGAACACTGAACAGCTACTACAGTCTCAGGTCCAACAGAACACTGAGCAGCTACTACAGTCTCAGGTCCAACAGAACACTGAACAGCAGCCACTACAGTCTCAGGTCCAACAGAACACTGAACAGCTACTACAGTCTCAGGTCCAACAGAACACTGAACAGCAGCTACTACAGTCTCAGGTCCAACAGAACACTGAGCAGCTACTACAGTCTCAGGTCCAACAGAACACTGAACAGCTACTACAGTCTCAGGTCCAACAGAAAACTGAACAGCTACTACAGTCTCAGGTCCAACAGAACACTGAACAGCTACTACAGTCTCAGGTCCAACAGAACACTGAACAGCAGCTGCTACAGTATCAGGTCCAACAGAACACTGAGCAGCTACTACAGTCTCAGGTCCAATAGAACACTGAACAGCTACTACACTCTCAGGTCCAACAGAACACTGAACAGCTACTACAGTCTCAGGTCCAACAGAACACTGAACAGCAGCTACTACAGTCTCAGGTCCAACAGAACACTGAACAGCTACTACAGTCTCAGGTCCAACAGAACACTGAACAGCTACTACAGTCTCAGGTCCAACAGAACACTGAACAGCTACTACAGTCTCAGGTCCAAGAGAACACTGAACAGCTACTACAGTCTTAGGTCCAACAGAACACTGAGCAGCTACTACAGTCTCAGGTCCAACAGAACACTGAACAGCTACTACAGTCTCAGGTCCAACAGAACACTGAACAGCTACTACAGTCTCAGGTCCAACAGAACACTGAACAGCTACTACAGTCTCAGGTCCAACAGAACACTGAACAGCTACTACAGTCTCAGGTCCAACAGAACACTGAACAGCTACTACAGTCTCAGGTCCAACAGAACACTGAACAGCTACTACAGTCTCAGGTCCAACAGAACACTGAACAGCTACTACAGTCTCAGGTCCAACAGAACACTGAACAGCCGCTACTACAGTCTCAGGTCCAACAGAACACTGAACAGCTACTACAGTCTCAGGTCCAACAGAACACTGAACAGCTACTACAGTCTCAGGTCCAAGAGAACACTGAGCAGCTACTACAGTCTCAGGTCCAACAGAACACTGAACAGCTACTACAGTCTCAGGTCCAACAGAACACTGAACAGCTACTACAGTCTCAGGTCCAACAGAACACTGAACAGCTACTACAGTCTCAGGTCCAACAGAACACTGAACAGCTACTACAGTCTCAGGTCCAACAGAACACTGAACAGCTACTACAGTCTCAGGTCCAACAGAACACTGAACAGCTACTACAGTCTCAGGTCCAACAGAACACTGAACAGCTACTACAGTCTCAGGTCCAACAGAACACTGAACAGCCGCTACTACAGTCTCAGGTCCAACAGAACACTGAACAGCTACTACAGTCTCAGGTCCAACAGAACACTGAACAGCTACTACAGTCTCAGGTCCAACAGAACACTGAACAGCAGCTACTACAGTCTCATGTCCAACAGAACACTGAACAGCTACTGCAGTCTCAGGTCCAACAGAACACTGAACAGCAGCTACTACAGTCTCAGGTCCAACAGACCACTGAACAGCAGCTACTACAGTATCAGGTCCAACAGAACACTGAACAGCAGCTACTACAGTCTCAGGTCCAACAGAACACTGAACAGCTACTACAGTCTCAGGTCCAACAGAACACTGAACAGCTACTACAGTCTCAGGTCCAACAGAACACTGAACAGCAGCTACTACAGTCTCAGGTCCAACAGAACACTGAACAGCTACTACAGTCTCAGGTCCAACAGAACACTGAACAGCAGCTACTACAGTCTCAGGTCCAACAGAACACTGATCAGCTACTACAGTCTCCGGTCCAACAGAACACTGAACAGCTACTACAGTCTCAGGTCCAACAGAACACTGAACAGCTACTACAGTATCAGGTCCAACAGAACACTGAACAGCTACTACAGTCTCAGGTCCAAGAGAACACTGAGCAGCTACTACAGTCTCAGGTCCAACAGAACACTGAACAGCAGCTACTACAGTCTCAGGTCCAACAGAACACTGAGCAGCTACTACAGTCTCAGGTCCAACAGAACACTGAACAGCTACTACACTCTCAGGTCCAACAGAACACTGAACAGCTACTACAGTCTCAGGTCCAACAGAACACTGAACAGCTATTACACTCTCAGGTCCAACAGAACACTGAACAGCAGCTACTACAGTCTCAGGTCCAACAGAACACTGAACAGCAGCTACTACAGTCTCAGGTCCAACAGAACACTGAACAGCAGCTACTACAGTCTCATGTCCAACAGAACACTGAACAGCTACTGCAGTCTCAGGTCCAACAGAACACTGAACAGCAGCTACTACAGTCTCAGGTCCAACAGACCACTGAACAGCAGCTACTACAGTATCAGGTCCAACAGAACACTGAACAGCAGCTACTACAGTCTCAGGTCCAACAGAACACTGAACAGCTACTACAGTCTCAGGTCCAACAGAACACTGAACAGCTACTACAGTCTCAGGTCCAACAGAACACTGAACAGCAGCTACTACAGTCTCAGGTCCAACAGAACACTGAACAGCTACTACAGTCTCAGGTCCAACAGAACACTGAACAGCAGCTACTACAGTCTCAGGTCCAACAGAACACTGATCAGCTACTACAGTCTCCGGTCCAACAGAACACTGAACAGCTACTACAGTCTCAGGTCCAACAGAACACTGAACAGCTACTACAGTATCAGGTCCAACAGAACACTGAACAGCTACTACAGTCTCAGGTCCAAGAGAACACTGAGCAGCTACTACAGTCTCAGGTCCAACAGAACACTGAACAGCAGCTACTACAGTCTCAGGTCCAACAGAACACTGAGCAGCTACTACAGTCTCAGGTCCAACAGAACACTGAACAGCTACTACACTCTCAGGTCCAACAGAACACTGAACAGCTACTACAGTCTCAGGTCCAACAGAACACTGAACAGCTATTACACTCTCAGGTCCAACAGAACACTGAACAGCAGCTACTACAGTCTCAGGTCCAACAGAACACTGAACAGCAGCTACTACAGTCTCAGGTCCAACAGAACACTAAACAGCAGCTACTACAGTCTCAGGTCCAACAGAACACTGAACAGCTACTACACTCTCAGGTCCAACAGAACACTGAACAGCAGCTACAGTCTCAGGTCCAACAGAACACTGAACAGCTACTACAGTCTCAGGTCCAACAGGACACTGAACAGCTACTACAGTCTCAGGTCCAACAGAACACTGAACAGCAGCTACTACAGTCTCAGGTCCAACAGAACACTGAACAGCAGCTACTACAGTCTCAGGTCCAACAGAACACTGAAGAGCAGCTACTACAGTCTCAGGTCCAACAGAACACTGAACAGCTACTACAGTCTCAGGTCCAACAGAACACTGAACAGCTACTAGTACTACAGTCTCAGGTCCAACAGAACACTGAACACCTACTACAGTCTCAGGTCCCACAGAACACTGAACAGTTACTACAGTCTCAGGTCCAACAGAACACTGAACAGCTACTACAGTCTCAGGTCCAACAGAACACTGAACAGCTACTACAGTCTCAGGTCCAACAGAACACTGAACAGCTACTACAGTCTCAGGTCCAACAGAACACTGAACAGCTACTACAGTATCAGGTCCAACAGAACACTGAACAGCTACTACAGTCTCAGGTCCAAGAGAACACTGAGCAGCTACTACAGTCTCAGGTCCAACAGAACACTGAACAGCAGCTACTACAGTCTCAGGTCCAACAGAACACTGAGCAGCTACTACAGTCTCAGGTCCAACAGAACACTGAACAGCTACTACACTCTCAGGTCCAACAGAACACTGAACAGCTACTACAGTCTCAGGTCCAACAGAACACTGAACAGCTATTACACTCTCAGGTCCAACAGAACACTGAACAGCAGCTACTACAGTCTCAGGTCCAACAGAACACTGAACAGCAGCTACTACAGTCTCAGGTCCAACAGAACACTGAACAGCTACTACACTCTCAGGTCCAACAGAACACTGAACAGCAGCTACAGTCTCAGGTCCAACAGAACACTGAACAGCTACTACAGTCTCAGGTCCAACAGAACACTGAACACCTACTACAGTCTCAGGTCCAACAGAACACTGAACAGTTACTACAGTCTCAGGTCCAACAGAACACTGAACAGCTACTACAGTCTCAGGTCCAACAGAACACTGAACAGCTACTACAGTCTCAGGTCCAACAGAACACTGAACAGTTACTACAGTCTCAGGTCCAACAGAACACTGAACAGCTACTACAGTCTCAGGTCCAACAGAACACTGAACAGCTACTACAGTCTCAGGTCCAACAGAACACTGAACAGCTACTACAGTCTCAGGTCCAACAGAACACTGAACAGCTACTACAGTATCAGGTCCAACAGAACACTGAACAGCTACTACAGTCTCAGGTCCAAGAGAACACTGAGCAGCTACTACAGTCTCAGGTCCAACAGAACACTGAACAGCAGCTACTACAGTCTCAGGTCCAACAGAACACTGAGCAGCTACTACAGTCTCAGGTCCAACAGAACACTGAACAGCTACTACAGTCTCAGGTCCAACAGAACACTGAACAGCCGCTACTACAGTCTCAGGTCCAACAGAACACTGAACAGCTACTACAGTCTCAGGTCCAACAGAACACTGAACAGCTACTACAGTCTCAGGTCCAACAGAACACTGAACAGCAGCTACTACAGTCTCATGTCCAACAGAACACTGAACAGCTACTGCAGTCTCAGGTCCAACAGAACACTGAACAGCAGCTACTACAGTCTCAGGTCCAACAGACCACTGAACAGCAGCTACTACAGTATCAGGTCCAACAGAACACTGAACAGCAGCTACTACAGTCTCAGGTCCAACAGAACACTGAACAGCTACTACAGTCTCAGGTCCAACAGAACACTGAACAGCTACTACAGTCTCAGGTCCAACAGAACACTGAACAGCAGCTACTACAGTCTCAGGTCCAACAGAACACTGAACAGCTACTACAGTAGGGCGGGCCATACTTTTTTTTTTTTGGAAAATCAATGGAGTGGGGTGTCTAAAATATGTGTTTTCTTGTGGGGAATTCAAATATGGGATTATTTTTCTAATCGGATAACTCCTACCTACATTGTTTTGGATTTCAAAATGGTCGATTTGACCATTTTTCACCCCTTGGCCATACATGGATGCCAACATGAATCTGAAGGAAATCCTAACATGCAAGGTGTCTAAATTATGTGTTTCTTAATGGGGAATTCAAATATGAGTTCATTTTTGGCATAGGATAACTCTAACCTACATCATTTTGGATTTCAAAATGGCCGATTTTACCATTTTTCACCCCTTGGCCATACATGGATGCCAACATGAATCTGAAGGAAATCCTAACATGCAAGGTGTCTAAATGATGTGTTTCTTAATGGGGAATTCAAATATGAGGTCATTTTTGGGATAGGATAAATATAACCTGCATAATTTTGGATTTCAAAATGGCTGATTTTACCATTTGAACCCATTGGTATTGTATTACAAATTTGCAAAGATAGAAAATATATGGGAAATCATTTATAATGACAAAGCCATCAAATTTATTAACAAGTGAACTGTATATAACTGGATACAACTCCAAAGATCAATAATAATAATACTAACAATAATAAATTGTATTTGTAATGCACACAAACACCTAAGTGCTAAATCTTGATCTCCTGACTTCTTGAACTTTGCCAGGTTCCAATATCTTGATTTGACTCATTCTTGGATGGCAAGATCTCCTACTGTACTGCTTTAGCCACCAACCTACAAACACAAACTTAAAGTCAACGTCAGCCATAAATAGGTGAGCTCTTTCCAGAACTACTCAGCAGAAACCTCTGTAACCATTTTAACAAACGTCTCAATGTATTGAGAAAATCCATGGGCCTCCATCAATTCTCTATCTTCTTAAATTTGATCAGGTTGCACAAGTCCTGCTTGGATTCATTCTTGGACATCAGCCTCCTGCTGGTCTCCTGAGCCCTGATCCCTCCATCCCTTTTTTCTTGTGAAAAGTACTTAGCAGAGGCCTCAGTCACCATTTTAACAACCCTCTCGATGCTTTGTGTGTGGCAAGGTCAGTCGAGAACCTCCATGGGGGTGTTGATTAAGTTCTTCACCTCGGAGGTGCTTAGGGAGCAGGTGAGAGGTGGCTCTGACAAATCTTCTGACCAGCTGATTAAGCCACCAATGCTGGAAGCGTCACTATTGATGTGAGGTGTTCTTCTGATCCTAACACAGGAGTCTCCCAGCTGAGTGTCTGGATCCCCCTCTCCCCTGATGGCCAGGATTCTCTCCACCCCCTCAATTCTCTCTTTTTGATCCTCAGAGCACAGCAGTGTTTGGAGGATGGCTTCACTGTGGGCATACCAAGCAGATCTTCTCACAGTTGGCATCACAACATCCAGCACCTCCTTCCTCTGAGACTTGAGGCAGTCCAGCTGAAACAGGATGTGCCTAGGCCCTTCGATCCAGGAGTGCTTGACCTTCATGTTGAACCAACATGGATAATACACTCCAATGATGAATTCCACAATGCATTGTAGATTATTCAGGTTCTTTCTTTTAAGTTGATGCTTTGACACCCAGAGCCTGAGGAGTCTGTTTGCTGTGGTGAGCCAGCGGCTGTGGTTTACCGGTCCAATCTCCAGCAGAGCCAGCCTTGCAGAAAGCACTCCATCCCTGATTGCACAGACCAGCTTATAGCCATAGTGTTGATCAGTTGAGAGATCTTGAATGAACTTCTCAGGCAGCTTGATCAGCGGAGGGCCAAGAAAGATCCTGGTGAAGTTAGGATTGATCTCCAAGTCTGTAACAGAATCAAGGAGCTGTCCTATTGGCCCAGACAATTTGTTGTCTGACAGAGTAGCCCCATCAACTTCAACAATGAGACGGCGCAGTGGAAGTTCACCAGTGTGCAGGTTGCACACCAACCAGACCAGCTTTCTCCCCAGGTGCAGCTCCAGCTTCCGCATTACACCTGCCTTCACTCCAGTGTTGACATTGGTCGAGTCTCCTCCAATGGCCCACAAGGTCTTATCAGAACCTCTCTCTTTCAGCCAGGCAAACAGGACCTTAGCAATCTTCTCTGCATGGGACTCCTCTTTAGTTGCTTTCTCTGGTGTAAAGTGGAACAGATAGTTGCTGCCAGGCTCACTAGCAACACTATAGTGTTCTTCCTTGATCTTTGCAGGAAAAGATTGGTCACTGCCCTCAGCTTCCATCATCACATTGGTCATGTCAATCCGGCCATCAAAGAGGATACAGGAGATCCCCCCCTCCTCCCTGCACTTCTCCTCAAACTCTTCCCCCAGCTCTTGCATCAACTTTTCTTGTGCTCTCTTAACCTTGTTCTTATCAATCACTTTACTTGTGTCATCTTCTAAGATGAGTCCTGCATCAATCAGAGCTGCAGTTGCTATAGCTGCAGTTGGCCTTAGACCTATGCCATACCTTACACTAGCAAGGGCGATGTTTGGAATCTCATCATAATCTTTCCGTAGCTTTGCTGAAGCTGCAGGGTCAGTTTCAGGAATGAGCTCAACTTCAGGGACTGTAAGGAAGCTCTCAACATCCTTCCTGGCAACCTTGTCTGCTGCTGCAAAGCTTTCTTCTTTGCCCCTTCTCCTTTTCTCTGCCTTCTTTTCCATCTCCTGCCTTTCCAATGTTTTAAGAAGATAGAGGATTGATGGAGCCCCATGGATTTTCTCAATACATTGAGACGTTTGTTAAAATGGTTACAGAGGTTTCTGCTGAGTAGTTCTGGAAAGAGCTCACCTATTTATGGCTGACGTTGACTTTAAGTTTGTGTTTGTAGGTTGGTGGCTAAAGCAGTACAGTAGGAGATCTTGCCATCCAAGAATGAGTCCAATCAAGATATTGGAACCTGGCAAAGTTCAAGAAGTCAGGAGATCGAGATTTAGCACTTAGGTGTTTGTGTGCATTACAAATACAATTTATTATTGTTAGTATTATTATTATTGATCTTTGGAGTTATATCCAGTTATATACAGTTCACTTGTTAATACATTTGATGGCTTTGTCATTATAAATGATTTCCCATATATTTTTTTATCTTTGCAATTTTGTAATACAATACCAATGGGTTCAAATGGTAAAATCAGCCATTTTGAAATCCAAAATTATGCAGGTTATATTTATCCTATCCCAAAAATGACCTCATATTTGAATTCCCCATTAAGAAACACATCATTTAGACACCTTGCATGTTAGGATTTCCTTCAGATACATGTTGGCATCCATGTATGGCCAAGGGGTGAAAAATGGTAAAATCGGCCATTTTGAAATCCAAAATGATGTAGGTTATATTTATCCTATCCCAAAAATGACCTCATATTTGAATTCCCCATTAAGAAACACATCATTTAGACACCTTGCATGTTAGGATTTCCTTCAGATTCATGTTGGCATCCATGTATGGCCAAGGGGTGAAAAATGGTCAAATCGGCCATTTTGAAATCCAAAACAATGTAGGTAGGAGTTATCCGATTAGAAAAATAATCCCATATTTGAATTCCCCACAAAAAAACACATATTTTAGACACCCCACTCGTTTGATTTTCCAAAAAAAAAAAAGTATGGCCCGCCCTACTACTACAGTCTCAGGTCCAACAGAACACTGAACAGCAGCTACTACAGTCTCAGGTCCAACAGAACACTGATCAGCTACTACAGTCTCCGGTCCAACAGAACACTGAACAGCTACTACAGTCTCAGGTCCAACAGAACACTGAACAGCTACTACAGTATCAGGTCCAACAGAACACTGAACAGCTACTACAGTCTCAGGTCCAAGAGAACACTGAGCAGCTACTACAGTCTCAGGTCCAACAGAACACTGAACAGCAGCTACTACAGTCTCAGGTCCAACAGAACACTGAGCAGCTACTACAGTCTCAGGTCCAACAGAACACTGAACAGCTACTACACTCTCAGGTCCAACAGAACACTGAACAGCTACTACAGTCTCAGGTCCAACAGAACACTGAACAGCTATTACACTCTCAGGTCCAACAGAACACTGAACAGCAGCTACTACAGTCTCAGGTCCAACAGAACACTGAACAGCAGCTACTACAGTCTCAGGTCCAACAGAACACTGAACAGCAGCTACTACAGTCTCATGTCCAACAGAACACTGAACAGCTACTGCAGTCTCAGGTCCAACAGAACACTGAACAGCAGCTACTACAGTCTCAGGTCCAACAGACCACTGAACAGCAGCTACTACAGTATCAGGTCCAACAGAACACTGAACAGCAGCTACTACAGTCTCAGGTCCAACAGAACACTGAACAGCTACTACAGTCTCAGGTCCAACAGAACACTGAACAGCTACTACAGTCTCAGGTCCAACAGAACACTGAACAGCTACTACAGTCTCAGGTCCCACAGAACACTGAACAGCTACTACAGTCTCAGGTCCAACAGAACACTGAACAGCTACTACAGTCTCAGGTCCAACAGAACACTGAACAGCTACTACAGTCTCAGGTCCAACAGAACACTGAACAGTTACTACAGTCTCAGGTCCAACAGAACACTGAACAGCTACTACAGTCTCAGGTCCAACAGAACACTGAACAGCTACTACAGTCTCAGGTCCAACAGAACACTGAACAGCAGCTACTACAGTCTCAGGTCCAACAGAACACTGAACAGCTACTACAGTCTCAGGTCCAACAGAACACTGAACAGCTGCTACAGTCTCAGGTCCAACAGAACACTGAACAGCTACTACAGTCTCAGGTCCAACAGAACACTGAACAGCTACTACAGTCTCAGGTCCAACAGAACACTGAGCAGCTACTACAGTCTCAGGTCCAACAGAACACTGAACAGCAGCCACTACAGTCTCAGGTCCAACAGAACACTGAACAGCTACTACAGTCTCAGGTCCAACAGAACACTGAACAGCAGCTACTACAGTCTCAGGTCCAACAGAACACTGAGCAGCTACTACAGTCTCAGGTCCAACAGAACACTGAACAGCTACTACAGTCTCAGGTCCAACAGAAAACTGAACAGCTACTACAGTCTCAGGTCCAACAGAACACTGAACAGCAGCTACTACAGTCTCAGGTCCAACAGAACACTGAACAGCTACTACAGTCTCAGGTCCAACAGAACACTGAACAGCAGCTGCTACAGTATCAGGTCCAACAGAACACTGAGCAGCTACTACAGTCTCAGGTCCAATAGAACACTGAACAGCTACTACACTCTCAGGTCCAACAGAACACTGAACAGCTACTACAGTCTCAGGTCCAACAGAACACTGAACAGCAGCTACTACAGTCTCAGGTCCAACAGAACACTGAACAGCTACTACAGTCTCAGGTCCAACAGAACACTGAACAGCTACTACAGTCTCAGGTCCAACAGAACACTGAACAGCTACTACAGTCTCAGGTCCAAGAGAACACTGAACAGCTACTACAGTCTTAGGTCCAACAGAACACTGAGCAGCTACTACAGTCTCAGGTCCAACAGAACACTGAACAGCTACTACAGTCTCAGGTCCAACAGAACACTGAACACAGCTACTACAGTCTCAGGTCCAACAGAACACTGAACAGCTACTACAGTCTCAGGTCCAACAGAACACTGAACAGCTACTACAGTCTCAGGTCCAACAGAACACTGAACAGCTACTACAGTCTCAGGTCCAACAGAACACTGAACAGCTACTACAGTCTCAGGTCCAACAGAACACTGAACAGCTACTACAGTCTCAGGTCCAACAGAACACTGAACAGCCGCTACTACAGTCTCAGGTCCAACAGAACACTGAACAGCTACTACAGTCTCAGGTCCAACAGAACACTGAACAGCTACTACAGTCTCAGGTCCAAGAGAACACTGAGCAGCTACTACAGTCTCAGGTCCAACAGAACACTGAACAGCTACTACAGTCTCAGGTCCAACAGAACACTGAACAGCTACTACAGTCTCAGGTCCAACAGAACACTGAACAGCTACTACAGTCTCAGGTCCAACAGAACACTGAACAGCTACTACAGTCTCAGGTCCAACAGAACACTGAACAGCTACTACAGTCTCAGGTCCAACAGAACACTGAACAGCTACTACAGTCTCAGGTCCAACAGAACACTGAACAGCTACTACAGTCTCAGGTCCAACAGAACACTGAACAGCCGCTACTACAGTCTCAGGTCCAACAGAACACTGAACAGCTACTACAGTCTCAGGTCCAACAGAACACTGAACAGCTACTACAGTCTCAGGTCCAACAGAACACTGAACAGCAGCTACTACAGTCTCATGTCCAACAGAACACTGAACAGCTACTGCAGTCTCAGGTCCAACAGAACACTGAACAGCAGCTACTACAGTCTCAGGTCCAACAGACCACTGAACAGCAGCTACTACAGTATCAGGTCCAACAGAACACTGAACAGCAGCTACTACAGTCTCAGGTCCAACAGAACACTGAACAGCTACTACAGTCTCAGGTCCAACAGAACACTGAACAGCTACTACAGTCTCAGGTCCAACAGAACACTGAACAGCAGCTACTACAGTCTCAGGTCCAACAGAACACTGAACAGCTACTACAGTCTCAGGTCCAACAGAACACTGAACAGCAGCTACTACAGTCTCAGGTCCAACAGAACACTGATCAGCTACTACAGTCTCCGGTCCAACAGAACACTGAACAGCTACTACAGTCTCAGGTCCAACAGAACACTGAACAGCTACTACAGTATCAGGTCCAACAGAACACTGAACAGCTACTACAGTCTCAGGTCCAAGAGAACACTGAGCAGCTACTACAGTCTCAGGTCCAACAGAACACTGAACAGCAGCTACTACAGTCTCAGGTCCAACAGAACACTGAGCAGCTACTACAGTCTCAGGTCCAACAGAACACTGAACAGCTACTACACTCTCAGGTCCAACAGAACACTGAACAGCTACTACAGTCTCAGGTCCAACAGAACACTGAACAGCTATTACACTCTCAGGTCCAACAGAACACTGAACAGCAGCTACTACAGTCTCAGGTCCAACAGAACACTGAACAGCAGCTACTACAGTCTCAGGTCCAACAGAACACTGAACAGCAGCTACTACAGTCTCATGTCCAACAGAACACTGAACAGCTACTGCAGTCTCAGGTCCAACAGAACACTGAACAGCAGCTACTACAGTCTCAGGTCCAACAGACCACTGAACAGCAGCTACTACAGTATCAGGTCCAACAGAACACTGAACAGCAGCTACTACAGTCTCAGGTCCAACAGAACACTGAACAGCTACTACAGTCTCAGGTCCAACAGAACACTGAACAGCTACTACAGTCTCAGGTCCAACAGAACACTGAACAGCAGCTACTACAGTCTCAGGTCCAACAGAACACTGAACAGCTACTACAGTCTCAGGTCCAACAGAACACTGAACAGCAGCTACTACAGTCTCAGGTCCAACAGAACACTGATCAGCTACTACAGTCTCCGGTCCAACAGAACACTGAACAGCTACTACAGTCTCAGGTCCAACAGAACACTGAACAGCTACTACAGTATCAGGTCCAACAGAACACTGAACAGCTACTACAGTCTCAGGTCCAAGAGAACACTGAGCAGCTACTACAGTCTCAGGTCCAACAGAACACTGAACAGCAGCTACTACAGTCTCAGGTCCAACAGAACACTGAGCAGCTACTACAGTCTCAGGTCCAACAGAACACTGAACAGCTACTACACTCTCAGGTCCAACAGAACACTGAACAGCTACTACAGTCTCAGGTCCAACAGAACACTGAACAGCTATTACACTCTCAGGTCCAACAGAACACTGAACAGCAGCTACTACAGTCTCAGGTCCAACAGAACACTGAACAGCAGCTACTACAGTCTCAGGTCCAACAGAACACTAAACAGCAGCTACTACAGTCTCAGGTCCAACAGAACACTGAACAGCTACTACACTCTCAGGTCCAACAGAACACTGAACAGCAGCTACAGTCTCAGGTCCAACAGAACACTGAACAGCTACTACAGTCTCAGGTCCAACAGGACACTGAACAGCTACTACAGTCTCAGGTCCAACAGAACACTGAACAGCAGCTACTACAGTCTCAGGTCCAACAGAACACTGAACAGCAGCTACTACAGTCTCAGGTCCAACAGAACACTGAAGAGCAGCTACTACAGTCTCAGGTCCAACAGAACACTGAACAGCTACTACAGTCTCAGGTCCAACAGAACACTGAACAGCTACTAGTACTACAGTCTCAGGTCCAACAGAACACTGAACACCTACTACAGTCTCAGGTCCCACAGAACACTGAACAGTTACTACAGTCTCAGGTCCAACAGAACACTGAACAGCTACTACAGTCTCAGGTCCAACAGAACACTGAACAGCTACTACAGTCTCAGGTCCAACAGAACACTGAACAGCTACTACAGTCTCAGGTCCAACAGAACACTGAACAGCTACTACAGTATCAGGTCCAACAGAACACTGAACAGCTACTACAGTCTCAGGTCCAAGAGAACACTGAGCAGCTACTACAGTCTCAGGTCCAACAGAACACTGAACAGCAGCTACTACAGTCTCAGGTCCAACAGAACACTGAGCAGCTACTACAGTCTCAGGTCCAACAGAACACTGAACAGCTACTACACTCTCAGGTCCAACAGAACACTGAACAGCTACTACAGTCTCAGGTCCAACAGAACACTGAACAGCTATTACACTCTCAGGTCCAACAGAACACTGAACAGCAGCTACTACAGTCTCAGGTCCAACAGAACACTGAACAGCAGCTACTACAGTCTCAGGTCCAACAGAACACTGAACAGCTACTACACTCTCAGGTCCAACAGAACACTGAACAGCAGCTACAGTCTCAGGTCCAACAGAACACTGAACAGCTACTACAGTCTCAGGTCCAACAGAACACTGAACACCTACTACAGTCTCAGGTCCAACAGAACACTGAACAGTTACTACAGTCTCAGGTCCAACAGAACACTGAACAGCTACTACAGTCTCAGGTCCAACAGAACACTGAACAGCTACTACAGTCTCAGGTCCAACAGAACACTGAACAGTTACTACAGTCTCAGGTCCAACAGAACACTGAACAGCTACTACAGTCTCAGGTCCAACAGAACACTGAACAGCTACTACAGTCTCAGGTCCAACAGAACACTGAACAGCTACTACAGTCTCAGGTCCAACAGAACACTGAACAGCTACTACAGTATCAGGTCCAACAGAACACTGAACAGCTACTACAGTCTCAGGTCCAAGAGAACACTGAGCAGCTACTACAGTCTCAGGTCCAACAGAACACTGAACAGCAGCTACTACAGTCTCAGGTCCAACAGAACACTGAGCAGCTACTACAGTCTCAGGTCCAACAGAACACTGAACAGCTACTACAGTCTCAGGTCCAACAGAACACTGAACAGCCGCTACTACAGTCTCAGGTCCAACAGAACACTGAACAGCTACTACAGTCTCAGGTCCAACAGAACACTGAACAGCTACTACAGTCTCAGGTCCAACAGAACACTGAACAGCAGCTACTACAGTCTCATGTCCAACAGAACACTGAACAGCTACTGCAGTCTCAGGTCCAACAGAACACTGAACAGCAGCTACTACAGTCTCAGGTCCAACAGACCACTGAACAGCAGCTACTACAGTATCAGGTCCAACAGAACACTGAACAGCAGCTACTACAGTCTCAGGTCCAACAGAACACTGAACAGCTACTACAGTCTCAGGTCCAACAGAACACTGAACAGCTACTACAGTCTCAGGTCCAACAGAACACTGAACAGCAGCTACTACAGTCTCAGGTCCAACAGAACACTGAACAGCTACTACAGTCTCAGGTCCAACAGAACACTGAACAGCAGCTACTACAGTCTCAGGTCCAACAGAACACTGATCAGCTACTACAGTCTCCGGTCCAACAGAACACTGAACAGCTACTACAGTCTCAGGTCCAACAGAACACTGAACAGCTACTACAGTATCAGGTCCAACAGAACACTGAACAGCTACTACAGTCTCAGGTCCAAGAGAACACTGAGCAGCTACTACAGTCTCAGGTCCAACAGAACACTGAACAGCAGCTACTACAGTCTCAGGTCCAACAGAACACTGAGCAGCTACTACAGTCTCAGGTCCAACAGAACACTGAACAGCTACTACACTCTCAGGTCCAACAGAACACTGAACAGCTACTACAGTCTCAGGTCCAACAGAACACTGAACAGCTATTACACTCTCAGGTCCAACAGAACACTGAACAGCAGCTACTACAGTCTCAGGTCCAACAGAACACTGAACAGCAGCTACTACAGTCTCAGGTCCAACAGAACACTGAACAGCAGCTACTACAGTCTCATGTCCAACAGAACACTGAACAGCTACTGCAGTCTCAGGTCCAACAGAACACTGAACAGCAGCTACTACAGTCTCAGGTCCAACAGACCACTGAACAGCAGCTACTACAGTATCAGGTCCAACAGAACACTGAACAGCAGCTACTACAGTCTCAGGTCCAACAGAACACTGAACAGCTACTACAGTCTCAGGTCCAACAGAACACTGAACAGCTACTACAGTCTCAGGTCCAACAGAACACTGAACAGCTACTACAGTCTCAGGTCCCACAGAACACTGAACAGCTACTACAGTCTCAGGTCCAACAGAACACTGAACAGCTACTACAGTCTCAGGTCCAACAGAACACTGAACAGCTACTACAGTCTCAGGTCCAACAGAACACTGAACAGTTACTACAGTCTCAGGTCCAACAGAACACTGAACAGCTACTACAGTCTCAGGTCCAACAGAACACTGAACAGCTACTACAGTCTCAGGTCCAACAGAACACTGAACAGCAGCTACTACAGTCTCAGGTCCAACAGAACACTGAACAGCTACTACAGTCTCAGGTCCAACAGAACACTGAACAGCTGCTACAGTCTCAGGTCCAACAGAACACTGAACAGCTACTACAGTCTCAGGTCCAACAGAACACTGAACAGCTACTACAGTCTCAGGTCCAACAGAACACTGAGCAGCTACTACAGTCTCAGGTCCAACAGAACACTGAACAGCAGCCACTACAGTCTCAGGTCCAACAGAACACTGAACAGCTACTACAGTCTCAGGTCCAACAGAACACTGAACAGCAGCTACTACAGTCTCAGGTCCAACAGAACACTGAGCAGCTACTACAGTCTCAGGTCCAACAGAACACTGAACAGCTACTACAGTCTCAGGTCCAACAGAAAACTGAACAGCTACTACAGTCTCAGGTCCAACAGAACACTGAACAGCAGCTACTACAGTCTCAGGTCCAACAGAACACTGAACAGCTACTACAGTCTCAGGTCCAACAGAACACTGAACAGCAGCTGCTACAGTATCAGGTCCAACAGAACACTGAGCAGCTACTACAGTCTCAGGTCCAATAGAACACTGAACAGCTACTACACTCTCAGGTCCAACAGAACACTGAACAGCTACTACAGTCTCAGGTCCAACAGAACACTGAACAGCAGCTACTACAGTCTCAGGTCCAACAGAACACTGAACAGCTACTACAGTCTCAGGTCCAACAGAACACTGAACAGCTACTACAGTCTCAGGTCCAACAGAACACTGAACAGCTACTACAGTCTCAGGTCCAAGAGAACACTGAACAGCTACTACAGTCTTAGGTCCAACAGAACACTGAGCAGCTACTACAGTCTCAGGTCCAACAGAACACTGAACAGCTACTACAGTCTCAGGTCCAACAGAACACTGAACAGCTACTACAGTCTCAGGTCCAACAGAACACTGAACAGCTACTACAGTCTCAGGTCCAACAGAACACTGAACAGCTACTACAGTCTCAGGTCCAACAGAACACTGAACAGCTACTACAGTCTCAGGTCCAACAGAACACTGAACAGCTACTACAGTCTCAGGTCCAACAGAACACTGAACAGCTACTACAGTCTCAGGTCCAACAGAACACTGAACAGCCGCTACTACAGTCTCAGGTCCAACAGAACACTGAACAGCTACTACAGTCTCAGGTCCAACAGAACACTGAACAGCTACTACAGTCTCAGGTCCAAGAGAACACTGAGCAGCTACTACAGTCTCAGGTCCAACAGAACACTGAACAGCTACTACAGTCTCAGGTCCAACAGAACACTGAACAGCTACTACAGTCTCAGGTCCAACAGAACACTGAACAGCTACTACAGTCTCAGGTCCAACAGAACACTGAACAGCTACTACAGTCTCAGGTCCAACAGAACACTGAACAGCTACTACAGTCTCAGGTCCAACAGAACACTGAACAGCTACTACAGTCTCAGGTCCAACAGAACACTGAACAGCTACTACAGTCTCAGGTCCAACAGAACACTGAACAGCCGCTACTACAGTCTCAGGTCCAACAGAACACTGAACAGCTACTACAGTCTCAGGTCCAACAGAACACTGAACAGCTACTACAGTCTCAGGTCCAACAGAACACTGAACAGCAGCTACTACAGTCTCATGTCCAACAGAACACTGAACAGCTACTGCAGTCTCAGGTCCAACAGAACACTGAACAGCAGCTACTACAGTCTCAGGTCCAACAGACCACTGAACAGCAGCTACTACAGTATCAGGTCCAACAGAACACTGAACAGCAGCTACTACAGTCTCAGGTCCAACAGAACACTGAACAGCTACTACAGTCTCAGGTCCAACAGAACACTGAACAGCTACTACAGTCTCAGGTCCAACAGAACACTGAACAGCAGCTACTACAGTCTCAGGTCCAACAGAACACTGAACAGCTACTACAGTCTCAGGTCCAACAGAACACTGAACAGCAGCTACTACAGTCTCAGGTCCAACAGAACACTGATCAGCTACTACAGTCTCCGGTCCAACAGAACACTGAACAGCTACTACAGTCTCAGGTCCAACAGAACACTGAACAGCTACTACAGTATCAGGTCCAACAGAACACTGAACAGCTACTACAGTCTCAGGTCCAAGAGAACACTGAGCAGCTACTACAGTCTCAGGTCCAACAGAACACTGAACAGCAGCTACTACAGTCTCAGGTCCAACAGAACACTGAGCAGCTTCTACAGTCTCAGGTCCAACAGAACACTGAACAGCTACTACACTCTCAGGTCCAACAGAACACTGAACAGCTACTACAGTCTCAGGTCCAACAGAACACTGAACAGCTATTACACTCTCAGGTCCAACAGAACACTGAACAGCAGCTACTACAGTCTCAGGTCCAACAGAACACTGAACAGCAGCTACTACAGTCTCAGGTCCAACAGAACACTGAACAGCAGCTACTACAGTCTCATGTCCAACAGAACACTGAACAGCTACTGCAGTCTCAGGTCCAACAGAACACTGAACAGCAGCTACTACAGTCTCAGGTCCAACAGACCACTGAACAGCAGCTACTACAGTATCAGGTCCAACAGAACACTGAACAGCAGCTACTACAGTCTCAGGTCCAACAGAACACTGAACAGCTACTACAGTCTCAGGTCCAACAGAACACTGAACAGCTACTACAGTCTCAGGTCCAACAGAACACTGAACAGCAGCTACTACAGTCTCAGGTCCAACAGAACACTGAACAGCTACTACAGTCTCAGGTCCAACAGAACACTGAACAGCAGCTACTACAGTCTCAGGTCCAACAGAACACTGATCAGCTACTACAGTCTCCGGTCCAACAGAACACTGAACAGCTACTACAGTCTCAGGTCCAACAGAACACTGAACAGCTACTACAGTATCAGGTCCAACAGAACACTGAACAGCTACTACAGTCTCAGGTCCAAGAGAACACTGAGCAGCTACTACAGTCTCAGGTCCAACAGAACACTGAACAGCAGCTACTACAGTCTCAGGTCCAACAGAACACTGAGCAGCTACTACAGTCTCAGGTCCAACAGAACACTGAACAGCTACTACACTCTCAGGTCCAACAGAACACTGAACAGCTACTACAGTCTCAGGTCCAACAGAACACTGAACAGCTATTACACTCTCAGGTCCAACAGAACACTGAACAGCAGCTACTACAGTCTCAGGTCCAACAGAACACTGAACAGCAGCTACTACAGTCTCAGGTCCAACAGAACACTAAACAGCAGCTACTACAGTCTCAGGTCCAACAGAACACTGAACAGCTACTACACTCTCAGGTCCAACAGAACACTGAACAGCAGCTACAGTCTCAGGTCCAACAGAACACTGAACAGCTACTACAGTCTCAGGTCCAACAGGACACTGAACAGCTACTACAGTCTCAGGTCCAACAGAACACTGAACAGCAGCTACTACAGTCTCAGGTCCAACAGAACACTGAACAGCAGCTACTACAGTCTCAGGTCCAACAGAACACTGAAGAGCAGCTACTACAGTCTCAGGTCCAACAGAACACTGAACAGCTACTACAGTCTCAGGTCCAACAGAACACTGAACAGCTACTAGTACTACAGTCTCAGGTCCAACAGAACACTGAACACCTACTACAGTCTCAGGTCCCACAGAACACTGAACAGTTACTACAGTCTCAGGTCCAACAGAACACTGAACAGCTACTACAGTCTCAGGTCCAACAGAACACTGAACAGCTACTACAGTCTCAGGTCCAACAGAACACTGAACAGCTACTACAGTCTCAGGTCCAACAGAACACTGAACAGCTACTACAGTATCAGGTCCAACAGAACACTGAACAGCTACTACAGTCTCAGGTCCAAGAGAACACTGAGCAGCTACTACAGTCTCAGGTCCAACAGAACACTGAACAGCAGCTACTACAGTCTCAGGTCCAACAGAACACTGAGCAGCTACTACAGTCTCAGGTCCAACAGAACACTGAACAGCTACTACACTCTCAGGTCCAACAGAACACTGAACAGCTACTACAGTCTCAGGTCCAACAGAACACTGAACAGCTATTACACTCTCAGGTCCAACAGAACACTGAACAGCAGCTACTACAGTCTCAGGTCCAACAGAACACTGAACAGCAGCTACTACAGTCTCAGGTCCAACAGAACACTGAACAGCTACTACACTCTCAGGTCCAACAGAACACTGAACAGCAGCTACAGTCTCAGGTCCAACAGAACACTGAACAGCTACTACAGTCTCAGGTCCAACAGAACACTGAACACCTACTACAGTCTCAGGTCCAACAGAACACTGAACAGTTACTACAGTCTCAGGTCCAACAGAACACTGAACAGCTACTACAGTCTCAGGTCCAACAGAACACTGAACAGCTACTACAGTCTCAGGTCCAACAGAACACTGAACAGTTACTACAGTCTCAGGTCCAACAGAACACTGAACAGCTACTACAGTCTCAGGTCCAACAGAACACTGAACAGCTACTACAGTCTCAGGTCCAACAGAACACTGAACAGCTACTACAGTCTCAGGTCCAACAGAACACTGAACAGCTACTACAGTATCAGGTCCAACAGAACACTGAACAGCTACTACAGTCTCAGGTCCAAGAGAACACTGAGCAGCTACTACAGTCTCAGGTCCAACAGAACACTGAACAGCAGCTACTACAGTCTCAGGTCCAACAGAACACTGAGCAGCTACTACAGTCTCAGGTCCAACAGAACACTGAACAGCTACTACAGTCTCAGGTCCAACAGAACACTGAACAGCCGCTACTACAGTCTCAGGTCCAACAGAACACTGAACAGCTACTACAGTCTCAGGTCCAACAGAACACTGAACAGCTACTACAGTCTCAGGTCCAACAGAACACTGAACAGCAGCTACTACAGTCTCATGTCCAACAGAACACTGAACAGCTACTGCAGTCTCAGGTCCAACAGAACACTGAACAGCAGCTACTACAGTCTCAGGTCCAACAGACCACTGAACAGCAGCTACTACAGTATCAGGTCCAACAGAACACTGAACAGCAGCTACTACAGTCTCAGGTCCAACAGAACACTGAACAGCTACTACAGTCTCAGGTCCAACAGAACACTGAACAGCTACTACAGTCTCAGGTCCAACAGAACACTGAACAGCAGCTACTACAGTCTCAGGTCCAACAGAACACTGAACAGCTACTACAGTCTCAGGTCCAACAGAACACTGAACAGCAGCTACTACAGTCTCAGGTCCAACAGAACACTGATCAGCTACTACAGTCTCCGGTCCAACAGAACACTGAACAGCTACTACAGTCTCAGGTCCAACAGAACACTGAACAGCTACTACAGTATCAGGTCCAACAGAACACTGAACAGCTACTACAGTCTCAGGTCCAAGAGAACACTGAGCAGCTACTACAGTCTCAGGTCCAACAGAACACTGAACAGCAGCTACTACAGTCTCAGGTCCAACAGAACACTGAGCAGCTACTACAGTCTCAGGTCCAACAGAACACTGAACAGCTACTACACTCTCAGGTCCAACAGAACACTGAACAGCTACTACAGTCTCAGGTCCAACAGAACACTGAACAGCTATTACACTCTCAGGTCCAACAGAACACTGAACAGCAGCTACTACAGTCTCAGGTCCAACAGAACACTGAACAGCAGCTACTACAGTCTCAGGTCCAACAGAACACTGAACAGCAGCTACTACAGTCTCATGTCCAACAGAACACTGAACAGCTACTGCAGTCTCAGGTCCAACAGAACACTGAACAGCAGCTACTACAGTCTCAGGTCCAACAGACCACTGAACAGCAGCTACTACAGTATCAGGTCCAACAGAACACTGAACAGCAGCTACTACAGTCTCAGGTCCAACAGAACACTGAACAGCTACTACAGTCTCAGGTCCAACAGAACACTGAACAGCTACTACAGTCTCAGGTCCAACAGAACACTGAACAGCAGCTACTACAGTCTCAGGTCCAACAGAACACTGAACAGCTACTACAGTCTCAGGTCCAACAGAACACTGAACAGCAGCTACTACAGTCTCAGGTCCAACAGAACACTGATCAGCTACTACAGTCTCCGGTCCAACAGAACACTGAACAGCTACTACAGTCTCAGGTCCAACAGAACACTGAACAGCTACTACAGTATCAGGTCCAACAGAACACTGAACAGCTACTACAGTCTCAGGTCCAAGAGAACACTGAGCAGCTACTACAGTCTCAGGTCCAACAGAACACTGAACAGCAGCTACTACAGTCTCAGGTCCAACAGAACACTGAGCAGCTACTACAGTCTCAGGTCCAACAGAACACTGAACAGCTACTACACTCTCAGGTCCAACAGAACACTGAACAGCTACTACAGTCTCAGGTCCAACAGAACACTGAACAGCTATTACACTCTCAGGTCCAACAGAACACTGAACAGCAGCTACTACAGTCTCAGGTCCAACAGAACACTGAACAGCAGCTACTACAGTCTCAGGTCCAACAGAACACTAAACAGCAGCTACTACAGTCTCAGGTCCAACAGAACACTGAACAGCTACTACACTCTCAGGTCCAACAGAACACTGAACAGCAGCTACAGTCTCAGGTCCAACAGAACACTGAACAGCTACTACAGTCTCAGGTCCAACAGGACACTGAACAGCTACTACAGTCTCAGGTCCAACAGAACACTGAACAGCAGCTACTACAGTCTCAGGTCCAACAGAACACTGAACAGCAGCTACTACAGTCTCAGGTCCAACAGAACACTGAAGAGCAGCTACTACAGTCTCAGGTCCAACAGAACACTGAACAGCTACTACAGTCTCAGGTCCAACAGAACACTGAACAGCTACTAGTACTACAGTCTCAGGTCCAACAGAACACTGAACACCTACTACAGTCTCAGGTCCCACAGAACACTGAACAGTTACTACAGTCTCAGGTCCAACAGAACACTGAACAGCTACTACAGTCTCAGGTCCAACAGAACACTGAACAGCTACTACAGTCTCAGGTCCAACAGAACACTGAACAGCTACTACAGTCTCAGGTCCAACAGAACACTGAACAGCTACTACAGTATCAGGTCCAACAGAACACTGAACAGCTACTACAGTCTCAGGTCCAAGAGAACACTGAGCAGCTACTACAGTCTCAGGTCCAACAGAACACTGAACAGCAGCTACTACAGTCTCAGGTCCAACAGAACACTGAGCAGCTACTACAGTCTCAGGTCCAACAGAACACTGAACAGCTACTACACTCTCAGGTCCAACAGAACACTGAACAGCTACTACAGTCTCAGGTCCAACAGAACACTGAACAGCTATTACACTCTCAGGTCCAACAGAACACTGAACAGCAGCTACTACAGTCTCAGGTCCAACAGAACACTGAACAGCAGCTACTACAGTCTCAGGTCCAACAGAACACTGAACAGCTACTACACTCTCAGGTCCAACAGAACACTGAACAGCAGCTACAGTCTCAGGTCCAACAGAACACTGAACAGCTACTACAGTCTCAGGTCCAACAGAACACTGAACACCTACTACAGTCTCAGGTCCAACAGAACACTGAACAGTTACTACAGTCTCAGGTCCAACAGAACACTGAACAGCTACTACAGTCTCAGGTCCAACAGAACACTGAACAGCTACTACAGTCTCAGGTCCAACAGAACACTGAACAGTTACTACAGTCTCAGGTCCAACAGAACACTGAACAGCTACTACAGTCTCAGGTCCAACAGAACACTGAACAGCTACTACAGTCTCAGGTCCAACAGAACACTGAACAGCTACTACAGTCTCAGGTCCAACAGAACACTGAACAGCTACTACAGTATCAGGTCCAACAGAACACTGAACAGCTACTACAGTCTCAGGTCCAAGAGAACACTGAGCAGCTACTACAGTCTCAGGTCCAACAGAACACTGAACAGCAGCTACTACAGTCTCAGGTCCAACAGAACACTGAGCAGCTACTACAGTCTCAGGTCCAACAGAACACTGAACAGCTACTACACTCTCAGGTCCAACAGAACACTGAACAGCTACTACAGTCTCAGGTCCAACAGAACACTGAACAGCTATTACACTCTCAGGTCCAACAGAACACTGAACAGCAGCTACTACAGTCTCAGGTCCAACAGAACACTGAACAGCAGCTACTACAGTCTCAGGTCCAACAGAACACTGAACAGCTACTACACTCTCAGGTCCAACAGAACACTGAACAGCAGCTACAGTCTCAGGTCCAACAGAACACTGAACAGCTACTACAGTCTCAGGTCCAACAGGACACTGAACAGCTACTACAGTCTCAGGTCCAACAGAACACTGAACAGCAGCTACTACAGTCTCAGGTCCAACAGAACACTGAACAGCAGCTACTACAGTCTCAGGTCCAACAGAACACTGAAGAGCAGCTACTACAGTCTCAGGTCCAACAGAACACTGAACAGCTACTACAGTCTCAGGTCCAACAGAACACTGAACAGCTACTAGTACTACAGTCTCAGGTCCAACAGAACATTGAACACCTACTACAGTCTCAGGTCCAACAGAACACTGAACAGTTACTACAGTCTCAGGTCCAACAGAACACTGAACAGCTACTACAGTCTCAGGTCCAACAGAACACTGAACAGCTACTACAGTCTCAGGTCCAACAGAACACTGAACAGCAGCTACTACAGTCTCAGGTCCAACAGAACACTGAACAGCTACTACAGTCTCAGGTCCAACAGAACACTGAACAGCAGCTACTACAGTCTCAGGTCCAACAGAACACTGAACAGCTACTACAGTCTCAGGTCCAACAGAACACTGAACAGCTACTACAGTCTCAGGTCCAACAGGACACTGAACAGCTACTACAGTTTCAGGTCCAATAGAACACTGAACAGCAGCTACTACAGTCTCAGGTCCAACAGAACACTGAACAGCAGCTACTACAGTCTCAGGTCCAACAGAACACTGAAGAGCAGCTACTACAGTCTCAGGTCCAACAGAACACTGAACAGCTACTACAGTCTCAGGTCCAACAGAACACTGAACAGCTACTAGTACTACAGTCTCAGGTCCAACAGAACACTGAACAGCTACTACAGTCTCAGGTCCAACAGAACACTGAACAGTTACTACAGTCTCAGGTCCAACAGAACACTGAACAGCTACTACAGTCTTAGGTCCAACAGAACACTGAACAGCTACTACAGTCTCATGTCCAACAGAATACTGAACAGCAGCTACTACAGTCTCAGGTCCAACAGAACACTGAACAGCTACTACAGTCTCAGGTCCAACAGAACACTGAACAGCTGCTACAGTCTCAGGTCCAACAGAACACTGAACAGCTACTACAGTCTCAGGTCCAACAGAACACTGAACAGCTACTACAGTCTCAGGTCCAACAGAACACTGAGCAGCTACTACAGTCTCAGGTCCAACAGAACACTGAACAGCAGCCACTACATCTCAGGTCCAACAGAACACTGAACAGCTACTACAGTCTCAGGTCCAACAGAACACTGAACAGCAGCTACTACAGTCTCAGGTCCAACAGAACACTGAGCAGCTACTACAGTCTCAGGTCCAACAGAACACTGAACAGCTACTACAGTCTCAGGTCCAACAGAACACTGAACAGCTACTACAGTCTCAGGTCCAACAGAACACTGAACAGCAGCTACTACAGTCTCAGGTCCAACAGAACACTGAACAGCTACTACAGTCTCAGGTCCAACAGAACACTGAACAGCAGCTACTACAGTCTCAGGTCCAACAGAACACTGAGCAGCTACTACAGTCTCAGGTCCAATAGAACACTGAACAGCTACTACACTCTCAGGTCCAACAGAACACTGAACAGCTACTACAGTCTCAGGTCCAACAGAACACTAAACAGCAGCTACTACAGTCTCAGGTCCAACAGAACACTGAACAGCTACTACAGTCTCAGGTCCAACAGAACACTGAACGGCTACTACAGTCTCAGGTCCAACAGAACACTGAACAGCTACTACAGTCTCAGGTCCAAGAGAACACTGAACAGCTACTACAGTCTTAGGTCCAACAGAACACTGAGCAGCTACTACAGTCTCAGGTCCAACAGAACATTGAACAGCTACTACAGTCTCAGGTCCCACAGAACACTGAACAGCTACTACAGTCTCAGGTCCAACAGAACACTGAACAGCTACTACAGTCTCAGGTCCAACAGAACACTGAACAGCTACTACAGTCTCAGGTCCAACAGAACACTGAACAGTTACTACAGTCTCAGGTCCAACAGAACACTGAACAGCTACTACAGTCTCAGGTCCAACAGAACACTGAACAGCTACTACAGTCTCAGGTCCAACAGAACACTGAACAGCAGCTACTACAGTCTCAGGTCCAACAGAACACTGAACAGCTACTACAGTCTCAGGTCCAACAGAACACTGAACAGCTGCTACAGTCTCAGGTCCAACAGAACACTGAACAGCTACTACAGTCTCAGGTCCAACAGAACACTGAACAGCTACTACAGTCTCAGGTCCAACAGAACACTGAGCAGCTACTACAGTCGCAGGTCCAACAGAACACTGAACAGCAGCCACTACAGTCTCAGGTCCAACAGAACACTGAACAGCTACTACAGTCTCAGGTCCAACAGAACACTGAACAGCAGCTACTACAGTCTCAGGTCCAACAGAACACTGAGCAGCTACTACAGTCTCAGGTCCAACAGAACACTGAACAGCTACTACAGTCTCAGGTCCAACAGAACACTGAACAGCTACTACAGTCTCAGGTCCAACAGAACACTGAACAGCAGCTACTACAGTCTCAGGTCCAACAGAACACTGAACAGCTACTACAGTCTCAGGTCCAACAGAACACTGAACAGCAGCTGCTACAGTCTCAGGTCCAACAGAACACTGAGCAGCTACTACAGTCTCAGGTCCAATAGAACACTGAACAGCTACTACACTCTCAGGTCCAACAGAACACTGAACAGCTACTACAGTCTCAGGTCCAACAGAACACTGAACAGCAGCTACTACAGTCTCAGGTCCAACAGAACACTGAACAGCTACTACAGTCTCAGGTCCAACAGAACACTGAACAGCTACTACAGTCTCAGGTCCAACAGAACACTGAACAGCTACTACAGTCTCAGGTCCAAGAGAACACTGAACAGCTACTACAGTCTTAGGTCCAACAGAACACTGAGCAGCTACTACAGTCTCAGGTCCAACAGAACACTGAACAGCTACTACAGTCTCAGGTCCAACAGAACACTGAACAGCTACTACAGTCTCAGGTCCAACAGAACACTGAACAGCTACTACAGTCTCAGGTCCAACAGAACACTGAACAGCTACTACAGTCTCAGGTCCAACAGAACACTGAACAGCTACTAGAGTCTCAGGTCCAACAGAACACTGAACAGCTACTACAGTCTCAGGTCCAACAGAACACTGAACAGCTACTACAGTCTCAGGTCCAACAGAACACTGAACAGCCGCTACTACAGTCTCAGGTCCAACAGAACACTGAACAGCTACTACAGTCTCAGGTCCAACAGAACACTGAACAGCTACTACAGTCTCAGGTCCAAGAGAACACTGAGCAGCTACTACAGTCTCAGGTCCAACAGAACACTGAACAGCTACTACAGTCTCAGGTCCAACAGAACACTGAACAGCTACTACAGTCTCAGGTCCAACAGAACACTGAACAGCTACTACAGTCTCAGGTCCAACAGAACACTGAACAGCTACTACAGTCTCAGGTCCAACAGAACACTGAACAGCTACTACAGTCTCAGGTCCAACAGAACACTGAACAGCTACTACAGTCTCAGGTCCAACAGAACACTGAACAGCTACTACAGTCTCAGGTCCAACAGAACACTGAACAGCCGCTACTACAGTCTCAGGTCCAACAGAACACTGAACAGCTACTACAGTCTCAGGTCCAACAGAACACTGAACAGCTACTACAGTCTCAGGTCCAACAGAACACTGAACAGCAGCTACTACAGTCTCATGTCCAACAGAACACTGAACAGCTACTGCAGTCTCAGGTCCAACAGAACACTGAACAGCAGCTACTACAGTCTCAGGTCCAACAGACCACTGAACAGCAGCTACTACAGTATCAGGTCCAACAGAACACTGAACAGCAGCTACTACAGTCTCAGGTCCAACAGAACACTGAACAGCTACTACAGTCTCAGGTCCAACAGAACACTGAACAGCTACTACAGTCTCAGGTCCAACAGAACACTGAACAGCAGCTACTACAGTCTCAGGTCCAACAGAACACTGAACAGCTACTACAGTCTCAGGTCCAACAGAACACTGAACAGCAGCTACTACAGTCTCAGGTCCAACAGAACACTGATCAGCTACTACAGTCTCCGGTCCAACAGAACACTGAACAGCTACTACAGTCTCAGGTCCAGCAGAACACTGAACAGCTACTACAGTATCAGGTCCAACAGAACACTGAACAGCTACTACAGTCTCAGGTCCAAGAGAACACTGAGCAGCTACTACAGTCTCAGGTCCAACAGAACACTGAACAGCAGCTACTACAGTCTCAGGTCCAACAGAACACTGAGCAGCTACTACAGTCTCAGGTCCAACAGAACACTGAACAGCTATTACACTCTCAGGTCCAACAGAACACTGAACAGCAGCTACTACAGTCTCAGGTCCAACAGAACACTGAACAGCAGCTACTACAGTCTCAGGTCCAACAGAACACTGAACAGCAGCTACTACAGTCTCAGGTCCAACAGAACACTGAACAGCTACTACACTCTCAGGTCCAACAGAACACTGAACAGCAGCTACAGTCTCAGGTCCAACAGAACACTGAACAGCTACTACAGTCTCAGGTCCAACAAGACACTGAACAGCTACTACAGTCTCAGGTCCAACAGAACACTGAACAGCAGCTACTACAGTCTCAGGTCCAACAGAACACTGAACAGCAGCTACTACAGTCTCAGGTCCAACAGAACACTGAAGAGCAGCTACTACAGTCTCAGGTCCAACAGAACACTGAACAGCTACTACAGTCTCAGGTCCAACAGAACACTGAACAGCAGCTACTACAGTCTCAGGTCCAACAGAACACTGAGCAGCTACTACAGTATCAGGTCCAACAGAACACTGAACAGCAGCTACTACAGTCTCAGGTCCAACAGAACACTGAACAGCTACTACAGTCTCAGGTCCAACAGAACACTGAACAGCTACTACAGTCTCAGGTCCAACAGAACACTGAACAGCAGCTACTACAGTCTCAGGTCCAACAGAACACTGAACAGCTACTACAGTCTCAGGTCCAACAGAACACTGAACAGCAGCTACTACAGTCTCAGGTCCAACAGAACACTGATCAGCTACTACAGTCTCCGGTCCAACAGAACACTGAACAGCTACTACAGTCTCAGGTCCAACAGAACACTGAACAGCTACTACAGTATCAGGTCCAACAGAACACTGAACAGCTACTACAGTCTCAGGTCCAAGAGAACACTGAGCAGCTACTACAGTCTCAGGTCCAACAGAACACTGAACAGCAGCTACTACAGTCTCAGGTCCAACAGAACACTGAGCAGCTACTACAGTCTCAGGTCCAACAGAACACTGAACAGCTACTACACTCTCAGGTCCAACAGAACACTGAACAGCTACTACAGTCTCAGGTCCAACAGAACACTGAACAGCTATTACACTCTCAGGTCCAACAGAACACTGAACAGCAGCTACTACAGTCTCAGGTCCAACAGAACACTGAACAGCAGCTACTACAGTCTCAGGTCCAACAGAACACTAAACAGCAGCTACTACAGTCTCAGGTCCAACAGAACACTGAACAGCTACTACACTCTCAGGTCCAACAGAACACTGAACAGCAGCTACAGTCTCAGGTCCAACAGAACACTGAACAGCTACTACAGTCTCAGGTCCAACAGGACACTGAACAGCTACTACAGTCTCAGGTCCAACAGAACACTGAACAGCAGCTACTACAGTCTCAGGTCCAACAGAACACTGAACAGCAGCTACTACAGTCTCAGGTCCAACAGAACACTGAAGAGCAGCTACTACAGTCTCAGGTCCAACAGAACACTGAACAGCTACTACAGTCTCAGGTCCAACAGAACACTGAACAGCTACTAGTACTACAGTCTCAGGTCCAACAGAACACTGAACACCTACTACAGTCTCAGGTCCCACAGAACACTGAACAGTTACTACAGTCTCAGGTCCAACAGAACACTGAACAGCTACTACAGTCTCAGGTCCAACAGAACACTGAACAGCTACTACAGTCTCAGGTCCAACAGAACACTGAACAGCTACTACAGTCTCAGGTCCAACAGAACACTGAACAGCTACTACAGTATCAGGTCCAACAGAACACTGAACAGCTACTACAGTCTCAGGTCCAAGAGAACACTGAGCAGCTACTACAGTCTCAGGTCCAACAGAACACTGAACAGCAGCTACTACAGTCTCAGGTCCAACAGAACACTGAGCAGCTACTACAGTCTCAGGTCCAACAGAACACTGAACAGCTACTACACTCTCAGGTCCAACAGAACACTGAACAGCTACTACAGTCTCAGGTCCAACAGAACACTGAACAGCTATTACACTCTCAGGTCCAACAGAACACTGAACAGCAGCTACTACAGTCTCAGGTCCAACAGAACACTGAACAGCAGCTACTACAGTCTCAGGTCCAACAGAACACTGAACAGCTACTACACTCTCAGGTCCAACAGAACACTGAACAGCAGCTACAGTCTCAGGTCCAACAGAACACTGAACAGCTACTACAGTCTCAGGTCCAACAGAACACTGAACACCTACTACAGTCTCAGGTCCAACAGAACACTGAACAGTTACTACAGTCTCAGGTCCAACAGAACACTGAACAGCTACTACAGTCTCAGGTCCAACAGAACACTGAACAGCTACTACAGTCTCAGGTCCAACAGAACACTGAACAGTTACTACAGTCTCAGGTCCAACAGAACACTGAACAGCTACTACAGTCTCAGGTCCAACAGAACACTGAACAGCTACTACACTCTCAGGTCCAACAGAACACTGAACAGCAGCTACAGTCTCAGGTCCAACAGAACACTGAACAGCTACTACAGTCTCAGGTCCAACAGGACACTGAACAGCTACTACAGTCTCAGGTCCAACAGAACACTGAACAGCAGCTACTACAGTCTCAGGTCCAACAGAACACTGAACAGCAGCTACTACAGTCTCAGGTCCAACAGAACACTGAAGAGCAGCTACTACAGTCTCAGGTCCAACAGAACACTGAACAGCTACTACAGTCTCAGGTCCAACAGAACACTGAACAGCTACTAGTACTACAGTCTCAGGTCCAACAGAACATTGAACACCTACTACAGTCTCAGGTCCAACAGAACACTGAACAGTTACTACAGTCTCAGGTCCAACAGAACACTGAACAGCTACTACAGTCTCAGGTCCAACAGAACACTGAACAGCTACTACAGTCTCAGGTCCAACAGAACACTGAACAGCAGCTACTACAGTCTCAGGTCCAACAGAACACTGAACAGCTACTACAGTCTCAGGTCCAACAGAACACTGAACAGCAGCTACTACAGTCTCAGGTCCAACAGAACACTGAACAGCTACTACAGTCTCAGGTCCAACAGAACACTGAACAGCTACTACAGTCTCAGGTCCAACAGGACACTGAACAGCTACTACAGTTTCAGGTCCAATAGAACACTGAACAGCAGCTACTACAGTCTCAGGTCCAACAGAACACTGAACAGCAGCTACTACAGTCTCAGGTCCAACAGAACACTGAAGAGCAGCTACTACAGTCTCATGTCCAACAGAACACTGAACAGCTACTACAGTCTCAGGTCCAACAGAACACTGAGCAGCTACTACAGTCTCAGGTCCAACAGAACACTGAACAGCTACTACAGTCTCAGGTCCAACAGAACACTGAACAGCTACTACAGTCTCAGGTCCAACAGAACACTGAACAGCAGCTACTACAGTCTCAGGTCCAACAGAACACTGAACAGCTACTACAGTCTCAGGTCCAACAGAACACTGAACAGCAGCTGCTACAGTCTCAGGTCCAACAGAACACTGAGCAGCTACTACAGTCTCAGGTCCAATAGAACACTGAACAGCTACTACACTCTCAGGTCCAACAGAACACTGAACAGCTACTACAGTCTCAGGTCCAACAGAACACTGAACAGCAGCTACTACAGTCTCAGGTCCAACAGAACACTGAACAGCTACTACAGTCTCAGGTCCAACAGAACACTGAACAGCTACTACAGTCTCAGGTCCAACAGAACACTGAACAGCTACTACAGTCTCAGGTCCAAGAGAACACTGAACAGCTACTACAGTCTTAGGTCCAACAGAACACTGAGCAGCTACTACAGTCTCAGGTCCAACAGAACACTGAACAGCTACTACAGTCTCAGGTCCAACAGAACACTGAACAGCTACTACAGTCTCAGGTCCAACAGAACACTGAACAGCTACTACAGTCTCAGGTCCAACAGAACACTGAACAGCTACTACAGTCTCAGGTCCAACAGAACACTGAACAGCTACTAGAGTCTCAGGTCCAACAGAACACTGAACAGCTACTACAGTCTCAGGTCCAACAGAACACTGAACAGCTACTACAGTCTCAGGTCCAACAGAACACTGAACAGCCGCTACTACAGTCTCAGGTCCAACAGAACACTGAACAGCTACTACAGTCTCAGGTCCAACAGAACACTGAACAGCTACTACAGTCTCAGGTCCAAGAGAACACTGAGCAGCTACTACAGTCTCAGGTCCAACAGAACACTGAACAGCTACTACAGTCTCAGGTCCAACAGAACACTGAACAGCTACTACAGTCTCAGGTCCAACAGAACACTGAACAGCTACTACAGTCTCAGGTCCAACAGAACACTGAACAGCTACTACAGTCTCAGGTCCAACAGAACACTGAACAGCTACTACAGTCTCAGGTCCAACAGAACACTGAACAGCTACTACAGTCTCAGGTCCAACAGAACACTGAACAGCTACTACAGTCTCAGGTCCAACAGAACACTGAACAGCCGCTACTACAGTCTCAGGTCCAACAGAACACTGAACAGCTACTACAGTCTCAGGTCCAACAGAACACTGAACAGCTACTACAGTCTCAGGTCCAACAGAACACTGAACAGCAGCTACTACAGTCTCATGTCCAACAGAACACTGAACAGCTACTGCAGTCTCAGGTCCAACAGAACACTGAACAGCAGCTACTACAGTCTCAGGTCCAACAGACCACTGAACAGCAGCTACTACAGTATCAGGTCCAACAGAACACTGAACAGCAGCTACTACAGTCTCAGGTCCAACAGAACACTGAACAGCTACTACAGTCTCAGGTCCAACAGAACACTGAACAGCTACTACAGTCTCAGGTCCAACAGAACACTGAACAGCAGCTACTACAGTCTCAGGTCCAACAGAACACTGAACAGCTACTACAGTCTCAGGTCCAACAGAACACTGAACAGCAGCTACTACAGTCTCAGGTCCAACAGAACACTGATCAGCTACTACAGTCTCCGGTCCAACAGAACACTGAACAGCTACTACAGTCTCAGGTCCAGCAGAACACTGAACAGCTACTACAGTATCAGGTCCAACAGAACACTGAACAGCTACTACAGTCTCAGGTCCAAGAGAACACTGAGCAGCTACTACAGTCTCAGGTCCAACAGAACACTGAACAGCAGCTACTACAGTCTCAGGTCCAACAGAACACTGAGCAGCTACTACAGTCTCAGGTCCAACAGAACACTGAACAGCTATTACACTCTCAGGTCCAACAGAACACTGAACAGCAGCTACTACAGTCTCAGGTCCAACAGAACACTGAACAGCAGCTACTACAGTCTCAGGTCCAACAGAACACTGAACAGCAGCTACTACAGTCTCAGGTCCAACAGAACACTGAACAGCTACTACACTCTCAGGTCCAACAGAACACTGAACAGCAGCTACAGTCTCAGGTCCAACAGAACACTGAACAGCTACTACAGTCTCAGGTCCAACAGGACACTGAACAGCTACTACAGTCTCAGGTCCAACAGAACACTGAACAGCAGCTACTACAGTCTCAGGTCCAACAGAACACTGAACAGCAGCTACTACAGTCTCAGGTCCAACAGAACACTGAAGAGCAGCTACTACAGTCTCAGGTCCAACAGAACACTGAACAGCTACTACAGTCTCAGGTCCAACAGAACACTGAACAGCAGCTACTACAGTCTCAGGTCCAACAGAACACTGAGCAGCTACTACAGTATCAGGTCCAACAGAACACTGAACAGCAGCTACTACAGTCTCAGGTCCAACAGAACACTGAACAGCTACTACAGTCTCAGGTCCAACAGAACACTGAACAGCTACTACAGTCTCAGGTCCAACAGAACACTGAACAGCAGCTACTACAGTCTCAGGTCCAACAGAACACTGAACAGCTACTACAGTCTCAGGTCCAACAGAACACTGAACAGCAGCTACTACAGTCTCAGGTCCAACAGAACACTGATCAGCTACTACAGTCTCCGGTCCAACAGAACACTGAACAGCTACTACAGTCTCAGGTCCAACAGAACACTGAACAGCTACTACAGTATCAGGTCCAACAGAACACTGAACAGCTACTACAGTCTCAGGTCCAAGAGAACACTGAGCAGCTACTACAGTCTCAGGTCCAACAGAACACTGAACAGCAGCTACTACAGTCTCAGGTCCAACAGAACACTGAGCAGCTACTACAGTCTCAGGTCCAACAGAACACTGAACAGCTACTACACTCTCAGGTCCAACAGAACACTGAACAGCTACTACAGTCTCAGGTCCAACAGAACACTGAACAGCTATTACACTCTCAGGTCCAACAGAACACTGAACAGCAGCTACTACAGTCTCAGGTCCAACAGAACACTGAACAGCAGCTACTACAGTCTCAGGTCCAACAGAACACTAAACAGCAGCTACTACAGTCTCAGGTCCAACAGAACACTGAACAGCTACTACACTCTCAGGTCCAACAGAACACTGAACAGCAGCTACAGTCTCAGGTCCAACAGAACACTGAACAGCTACTACAGTCTCAGGTCCAACAGGACACTGAACAGCTACTACAGTCTCAGGTCCAACAGAACACTGAACAGCAGCTACTACAGTCTCAGGTCCAACAGAACACTGAACAGCAGCTACTACAGTCTCAGGTCCAACAGAACACTGAAGAGCAGCTACTACAGTCTCAGGTCCAACAGAACACTGAACAGCTACTACAGTCTCAGGTCCAACAGAACACTGAACAGCTACTAGTACTACAGTCTCAGGTCCAACAGAACACTGAACACCTACTACAGTCTCAGGTCCCACAGAACACTGAACAGTTACTACAGTCTCAGGTCCAACAGAACACTGAACAGCTACTACAGTCTCAGGTCCAACAGAACACTGAACAGCTACTACAGTCTCAGGTCCAACAGAACACTGAACAGCTACTACAGTCTCAGGTCCAACAGAACACTGAACAGCTACTACAGTATCAGGTCCAACAGAACACTGAACAGCTACTACAGTCTCAGGTCCAAGAGAACACTGAGCAGCTACTACAGTCTCAGGTCCAACAGAACACTGAACAGCAGCTACTACAGTCTCAGGTCCAACAGAACACTGAGCAGCTACTACAGTCTCAGGTCCAACAGAACACTGAACAGCTACTACACTCTCAGGTCCAACAGAACACTGAACAGCTACTACAGTCTCAGGTCCAACAGAACACTGAACAGCTATTACACTCTCAGGTCCAACAGAACACTGAACAGCAGCTACTACAGTCTCAGGTCCAACAGAACACTGAACAGCAGCTACTACAGTCTCAGGTCCAACAGAACACTGAACAGCTACTACACTCTCAGGTCCAACAGAACACTGAACAGCAGCTACAGTCTCAGGTCCAACAGAACACTGAACAGCTACTACAGTCTCAGGTCCAACAGAACACTGAACACCTACTACAGTCTCAGGTCCAACAGAACACTGAACAGTTACTACAGTCTCAGGTCCAACAGAACACTGAACAGCTACTACAGTCTCAGGTCCAACAGAACACTGAACAGCTACTACAGTCTCAGGTCCAACAGAACACTGAACAGTTACTACAGTCTCAGGTCCAACAGAACACTGAACAGCTACTACAGTCTCAGGTCCAACAGAACACTGAACAGCTACTACACTCTCAGGTCCAACAGAACACTGAACAGCAGCTACAGTCTCAGGTCCAACAGAACACTGAACAGCTACTACAGTCTCAGGTCCAACAGGACACTGAACAGCTACTACAGTCTCAGGTCCAACAGAACACTGAACAGCAGCTACTACAGTCTCAGGTCCAACAGAACACTGAACAGCAGCTACTACAGTCTCAGGTCCAACAGAACACTGAAGAGCAGCTACTACAGTCTCAGGTCCAACAGAACACTGAACAGCTACTACAGTCTCAGGTCCAACAGAACACTGAACAGCTACTAGTACTACAGTCTCAGGTCCAACAGAACATTGAACACCTACTACAGTCTCAGGTCCAACAGAACACTGAACAGTTACTACAGTCTCAGGTCCAACAGAACACTGAACAGCTACTACAGTCTCAGGTCCAACAGAACACTGAACAGCTACTACAGTCTCAGGTCCAACAGAACACTGAACAGCAGCTACTACAGTCTCAGGTCCAACAGAACACTGAACAGCTACTACAGTCTCAGGTCCAACAGAACACTGAACAGCAGCTACTACAGTCTCAGGTCCAACAGAACACTGAACAGCTACTACAGTCTCAGGTCCAACAGAACACTGAACAGCTACTACAGTCTCAGGTCCAACAGGACACTGAACAGCTACTACAGTTTCAGGTCCAATAGAACACTGAACAGCAGCTACTACAGTCTCAGGTCCAACAGAACACTGAACAGCAGCTACTACAGTCTCAGGTCCAACAGAACACTGAAGAGCAGCTACTACAGTCTCAGGTCCAACAGAACACTGAACAGCTACTACAGTCTCAGGTCCAACAGAACACTGAACAGCTACTAGTACTACAGTCTCAGGTCCAACAGAACACTGAACAGCTACTACAGTCTCAGGTCCAACAGAACACTGAACAGTTACTACAGTCTCAGGTCCAACAGAACACTGAACAGCTACTACAGTCTTAGGTCCAACAGAACACTGAACAGCTACTACAGTCTCATGTCCAACAGAATACTGAACAGCAGCTACTACAGTCTCAGGTCCAACAGAACACTGAACAGCTACTACAGTCTCAGGTCCAACAGAACACTGAACAGCTGCTACAGTCTCAGGTCCAACAGAACACTGAACAGCTACTACAGTCTCAGGTCCAACAGAACACTGAACAGCTACTACAGTCTCAGGTCCAACAGAACACTGAGCAGCTACTACAGTCTCAGGTCCAACAGAACACTGAACAGCAGCCACTACATCTCAGGTCCAACAGAACACTGAACAGCTACTACAGTCTCAGGTCCAACAGAACACTGAACAGCAGCTACTACAGTCTCAGGTCCAACAGAACACTGAGCAGCTACTACAGTCTCAGGTCCAACAGAACACTGAACAGCTACTACAGTCTCAGGTCCAACAGAACACTGAACAGCTACTACAGTCTCAGGTCCAACAGAACACTGAACAGCAGCTACTACAGTCTCAGGTCCAACAGAACACTGAACAGCTACTACAGTCTCAGGTCCAACAGAACACTGAACAGCAGCTACTACAGTCTCAGGTCCAACAGAACACTGAGCAGCTACTACAGTCTCAGGTCCAATAGAACACTGAACAGCTACTACACTCTCAGGTCCAACAGAACACTGAACAGCTACTACAGTCTCAGGTCCAACAGAACACTAAACAGCAGCTACTACAGTCTCAGGTCCAACAGAACACTGAACAGCTACTACAGTCTCAGGTCCAACAGAACACTGAACGGCTACTACAGTCTCAGGTCCAACAGAACACTGAACAGCTACTACAGTCTCAGGTCCAAGAGAACACTGAACAGCTACTACAGTCTTAGGTCCAACAGAACACTGAGCAGCTACTACAGTCTCAGGTCCAACAGAACATTGAACAGCTACTACAGTCTCAGGTCCCACAGAACACTGAACAGCTACTACAGTCTCAGGTCCAACAGAACACTGAACAGCTACTACAGTCTCAGGTCCAACAGAACACTGAACAGCTACTACAGTCTCAGGTCCAACAGAACACTGAACAGTTACTACAGTCTCAGGTCCAACAGAACACTGAACAGCTACTACAGTCTCAGGTCCAACAGAACACTGAACAGCTACTACAGTCTCAGGTCCAACAGAACACTGAACAGCAGCTACTACAGTCTCAGGTCCAACAGAACACTGAACAGCTACTACAGTCTCAGGTCCAACAGAACACTGAACAGCTGCTACAGTCTCAGGTCCAACAGAACACTGAACAGCTACTACAGTCTCAGGTCCAACAGAACACTGAACAGCTACTACAGTCTCAGGTCCAACAGAACACTGAGCAGCTACTACAGTCGCAGGTCCAACAGAACACTGAACAGCAGCCACTACAGTCTCAGGTCCAACAGAACACTGAACAGCTACTACAGTCTCAGGTCCAACAGAACACTGAACAGCAGCTACTACAGTCTCAGGTCCAACAGAACACTGAGCAGCTACTACAGTCTCAGGTCCAACAGAACACTGAACAGCTACTACAGTCTCAGGTCCAACAGAACACTGAACAGCTACTACAGTCTCAGGTCCAACAGGACACTGAACAGCTACTACAGTTTCAGGTCCAATAGAACACTGAACAGCAGCTACTACAGTCTCAGGTCCAACAGAACACTGAACAGCAGCTACTACAGTCTCAGGTCCAACAGAACACTGAAGAGCAGCTACTACAGTCTCAGGTCCAACAGAACACTGAACAGCTACTACAGTCTCAGGTCCAACAGAACACTGAGCAGCTACTACAGTCTCAGGTCCAACAGAACACTGAACAGCTACTACAGTCTCAGGTCCAACAGAACACTGAACAGCTACTACAGTCTCAGGTCCAACAGAACACTGAACAGCAGCTACTACAGTCTCAGGTCCAACAGAACACTGAACAGCTACTACAGTCTCAGGTCCAACAGAACACTGAACAGCAGCTGCTACAGTCTCAGGTCCAACAGAACACTGAGCAGCTACTACAGTCTCAGGTCCAATAGAACACTGAACAGCTACTACACTCTCAGGTCCAACAGAACACTGAACAGCTACTACAGTCTCAGGTCCAACAGAACACTGAACAGCAGCTACTACAGTCTCAGGTCCAACAGAACACTGAACAGCTACTACAGTCTCAGGTCCAACAGAACACTGAACAGCTACTACAGTCTCAGGTCCAACAGAACACTGAACAGCTACTACAGTCTCAGGTCCAAGAGAACACTGAACAGCTACTACAGTCTTAGGTCCAACAGAACACTGAGCAGCTACTACAGTCTCAGGTCCAACAGAACACTGAACAGCTACTACAGTCTCAGGTCCAACAGAACACTGAACAGCTACTACAGTCTCAGGTCCAACAGAACACTGAACAGCTACTACAGTCTCAGGTCCAACAGAACACTGAACAGCTACTACAGTCTCAGGTCCAACAGAACACTGAACAGCTACTAGAGTCTCAGGTCCAACAGAACACTGAACAGCTACTACAGTCTCAGGTCCAACAGAACACTGAACAGCTACTACAGTCTCAGGTCCAACAGAACACTGAACAGCCGCTACTACAGTCTCAGGTCCAACAGAACACTGAACAGCTACTACAGTCTCAGGTCCAACAGAACACTGAACAGCTACTACAGTCTCAGGTCCAAGAGAACACTGAGCAGCTACTACAGTCTCAGGTCCAACAGAACACTGAACAGCTACTACAGTCTCAGGTCCAACAGAACACTGAACAGCTACTACAGTCTCAGGTCCAACAGAACACTGAACAGCTACTACAGTCTCAGGTCCAACAGAACACTGAACAGCTACTACAGTCTCAGGTCCAACAGAACACTGAACAGCTACTACAGTCTCAGGTCCAACAGAACACTGAACAGCTACTACAGTCTCAGGTCCAACAGAACACTGAACAGCTACTACAGTCTCAGGTCCAACAGAACACTGAACAGCCGCTACTACAGTCTCAGGTCCAACAGAACACTGAACAGCTACTACAGTCTCAGGTCCAACAGAACACTGAACAGCTACTACAGTCTCAGGTCCAACAGAACACTGAACAGCAGCTACTACAGTCTCATGTCCAACAGAACACTGAACAGCTACTGCAGTCTCAGGTCCAACAGAACACTGAACAGCAGCTACTACAGTCTCAGGTCCAACAGACCACTGAACAGCAGCTACTACAGTATCAGGTCCAACAGAACACTGAACAGCAGCTACTACAGTCTCAGGTCCAACAGAACACTGAACAGCTACTACAGTCTCAGGTCCAACAGAACACTGAACAGCTACTACAGTCTCAGGTCCAACAGAACACTGAACAGCAGCTACTACAGTCTCAGGTCCAACAGAACACTGAACAGCTACTACAGTCTCAGGTCCAACAGAACACTGAACAGCAGCTACTACAGTCTCAGGTCCAACAGAACACTGATCAGCTACTACAGTCTCCGGTCCAACAGAACACTGAACAGCTACTACAGTCTCAGGTCCAGCAGAACACTGAACAGCTACTACAGTATCAGGTCCAACAGAACACTGAACAGCTACTACAGTCTCAGGTCCAAGAGAACACTGAGCAGCTACTACAGTCTCAGGTCCAACAGAACACTGAACAGCAGCTACTACAGTCTCAGGTCCAACAGAACACTGAGCAGCTACTACAGTCTCAGGTCCAACAGAACACTGAACAGCTATTACACTCTCAGGTCCAACAGAACACTGAACAGCAGCTACTACAGTCTCAGGTCCAACAGAACACTGAACAGCAGCTACTACAGTCTCAGGTCCAACAGAACACTGAACAGCAGCTACTACAGTCTCAGGTCCAACAGAACACTGAACAGCTACTACACTCTCAGGTCCAACAGAACACTGAACAGCAGCTACAGTCTCAGGTCCAACAGAACACTGAACAGCTACTACAGTCTCAGGTCCAACAGGACACTGAACAGCTACTACAGTCTCAGGTCCAACAGAACACTGAACAGCAGCTACTACAGTCTCAGGTCCAACAGAACACTGAACAGCAGCTACTACAGTCTCAGGTCCAACAGAACACTGAAGAGCAGCTACTACAGTCTCAGGTCCAACAGAACACTGAACAGCTACTACAGTCTCAGGTCCAACAGAACACTGAACAGCAGCTACTACAGTCTCAGGTCCAACAGAACACTGAGCAGCTACTACAGTATCAGGTCCAACAGAACACTGAACAGCAGCTACTACAGTCTCAGGTCCAACAGAACACTGAACAGCTACTACAGTCTCAGGTCCAACAGAACACTGAACAGCTACTACAGTCTCAGGTCCAACAGAACACTGAACAGCAGCTACTACAGTCTCAGGTCCAACAGAACACTGAACAGCTACTACAGTCTCAGGTCCAACAGAACACTGAACAGCAGCTACTACAGTCTCAGGTCCAACAGAACACTGATCAGCTACTACAGTCTCCGGTCCAACAGAACACTGAACAGCTACTACAGTCTCAGGTCCAACAGAACACTGAACAGCTACTACAGTATCAGGTCCAACAGAACACTGAACAGCTACTACAGTCTCAGGTCCAAGAGAACACTGAGCAGCTACTACAGTCTCAGGTCCAACAGAACACTGAACAGCAGCTACTACAGTCTCAGGTCCAACAGAACACTGAGCAGCTACTACAGTCTCAGGTCCAACAGAACACTGAACAGCTACTACACTCTCAGGTCCAACAGAACACTGAACAGCTACTACAGTCTCAGGTCCAACAGAACACTGAACAGCTATTACACTCTCAGGTCCAACAGAACACTGAACAGCAGCTACTACAGTCTCAGGTCCAACAGAACACTGAACAGCAGCTACTACAGTCTCAGGTCCAACAGAACACTAAACAGCAGCTACTACAGTCTCAGGTCCAACAGAACACTGAACAGCTACTACACTCTCAGGTCCAACAGAACACTGAACAGCAGCTACAGTCTCAGGTCCAACAGAACACTGAACAGCTACTACAGTCTCAGGTCCAACAGGACACTGAACAGCTACTACAGTCTCAGGTCCAACAGAACACTGAACAGCAGCTACTACAGTCTCAGGTCCAACAGAACACTGAACAGCAGCTACTACAGTCTCAGGTCCAACAGAACACTGAAGAGCAGCTACTACAGTCTCAGGTCCAACAGAACACTGAACAGCTACTACAGTCTCAGGTCCAACAGAACACTGAACAGCTACTAGTACTACAGTCTCAGGTCCAACAGAACACTGAACACCTACTACAGTCTCAGGTCCCACAGAACACTGAACAGTTACTACAGTCTCAGGTCCAACAGAACACTGAACAGCTACTACAGTCTCAGGTCCAACAGAACACTGAACAGCTACTACAGTCTCAGGTCCAACAGAACACTGAACAGCTACTACAGTCTCAGGTCCAACAGAACACTGAACAGCTACTACAGTATCAGGTCCAACAGAACACTGAACAGCTACTACAGTCTCAGGTCCAAGAGAACACTGAGCAGCTACTACAGTCTCAGGTCCAACAGAACACTGAACAGCAGCTACTACAGTCTCAGGTCCAACAGAACACTGAGCAGCTACTACAGTCTCAGGTCCAACAGAACACTGAACAGCTACTACACTCTCAGGTCCAACAGAACACTGAACAGCTACTACAGTCTCAGGTCCAACAGAACACTGAACAGCTATTACACTCTCAGGTCCAACAGAACACTGAACAGCAGCTACTACAGTCTCAGGTCCAACAGAACACTGAACAGCAGCTACTACAGTCTCAGGTCCAACAGAACACTGAACAGCTACTACACTCTCAGGTCCAACAGAACACTGAACAGCAGCTACAGTCTCAGGTCCAACAGAACACTGAACAGCTACTACAGTCTCAGGTCCAACAGAACACTGAACACCTACTACAGTCTCAGGTCCAACAGAACACTGAACAGTTACTACAGTCTCAGGTCCAACAGAACACTGAACAGCTACTACAGTCTCAGGTCCAACAGAACACTGAACAGCTACTACAGTCTCAGGTCCAACAGAACACTGAACAGTTACTACAGTCTCAGGTCCAACAGAACACTGAACAGCTACTACAGTCTCAGGTCCAACAGAACACTGAACAGCTACTACACTCTCAGGTCCAACAGAACACTGAACAGCAGCTACAGTCTCAGGTCCAACAGAACACTGAACAGCTACTACAGTCTCAGGTCCAACAGGACACTGAACAGCTACTACAGTCTCAGGTCCAACAGAACACTGAACAGCAGCTACTACAGTCTCAGGTCCAACAGAACACTGAACAGCAGCTACTACAGTCTCAGGTCCAACAGAACACTGAAGAGCAGCTACTACAGTCTCAGGTCCAACAGAACACTGAACAGCTACTACAGTCTCAGGTCCAACAGAACACTGAACAGCTACTAGTACTACAGTCTCAGGTCCAACAGAACATTGAACACCTACTACAGTCTCAGGTCCAACAGAACACTGAACAGTTACTACAGTCTCAGGTCCAACAGAACACTGAACAGCTACTACAGTCTCAGGTCCAACAGAACACTGAACAGCTACTACAGTCTCAGGTCCAACAGAACACTGAACAGCAGCTACTACAGTCTCAGGTCCAACAGAACACTGAACAGCTACTACAGTCTCAGGTCCAACAGAACACTGAACAGCAGCTACTACAGTCTCAGGTCCAACAGAACACTGAACAGCTACTACAGTCTCAGGTCCAACAGAACACTGAACAGCTACTACAGTCTCAGGTCCAACAGGACACTGAACAGCTACTACAGTTTCAGGTCCAATAGAACACTGAACAGCAGCTACTACAGTCTCAGGTCCAACAGAACACTGAACAGCAGCTACTACAGTCTCAGGTCCAACAGAACACTGAAGAGCAGCTACTACAGTCTCAGGTCCAACAGAACACTGAACAGCTACTACAGTCTCAGGTCCAACAGAACACTGAACAGCTACTAGTACTACAGTCTCAGGTCCAACAGAACACTGAACAGCTACTACAGTCTCAGGTCCAACAGAACACTGAACAGTTACTACAGTCTCAGGTCCAACAGAACACTGAACAGCTACTACAGTCTTAGGTCCAACAGAACACTGAACAGCTACTACAGTCTCATGTCCAACAGAATACTGAACAGCAGCTACTACAGTCTCAGGTCCAACAGAACACTGAACAGCTACTACAGTCTCAGGTCCAACAGAACACTGAACAGCTGCTACAGTCTCAGGTCCAACAGAACACTGAACAGCTACTACAGTCTCAGGTCCAACAGAACACTGAACAGCTACTACAGTCTCAGGTCCAACAGAACACTGAGCAGCTACTACAGTCTCAGGTCCAACAGAACACTGAACAGCAGCCACTACATCTCAGGTCCAACAGAACACTGAACAGCTACTACAGTCTCAGGTCCAACAGAACACTGAACAGCAGCTACTACAGTCTCAGGTCCAACAGAACACTGAGCAGCTACTACAGTCTCAGGTCCAACAGAACACTGAACAGCTACTACAGTCTCAGGTCCAACAGAACACTGAACAGCTACTACAGTCTCAGGTCCAACAGAACACTGAACAGCAGCTACTACAGTCTCAGGTCCAACAGAACACTGAACAGCTACTACAGTCTCAGGTCCAACAGAACACTGAACAGCAGCTACTACAGTCTCAGGTCCAACAGAACACTGAGCAGCTACTACAGTCTCAGGTCCAATAGAACACTGAACAGCTACTACACTCTCAGGTCCAACAGAACACTGAACAGCTACTACAGTCTCAGGTCCAACAGAACACTAAACAGCAGCTACTACAGTCTCAGGTCCAACAGAACACTGAACAGCTACTACAGTCTCAGGTCCAACAGAACACTGAACGGCTACTACAGTCTCAGGTCCAACAGAACACTGAACAGCTACTACAGTCTCAGGTCCAAGAGAACACTGAACAGCTACTACAGTCTTAGGTCCAACAGAACACTGAGCAGCTACTACAGTCTCAGGTCCAACAGAACATTGAACAGCTACTACAGTCTCAGGTCCCACAGAACACTGAACAGCTACTACAGTCTCAGGTCCAACAGAACACTGAACAGCTACTACAGTCTCAGGTCCAACAGAACACTGAACAGCTACTACAGTCTCAGGTCCAACAGAACACTGAACAGTTACTACAGTCTCAGGTCCAACAGAACACTGAACAGCTACTACAGTCTCAGGTCCAACAGAACACTGAACAGCTACTACAGTCTCAGGTCCAACAGAACACTGAACAGCAGCTACTACAGTCTCAGGTCCAACAGAACACTGAACAGCTACTACAGTCTCAGGTCCAACAGAACACTGAACAGCTGCTACAGTCTCAGGTCCAACAGAACACTGAACAGCTACTACAGTCTCAGGTCCAACAGAACACTGAACAGCTACTACAGTCTCAGGTCCAACAGAACACTGAGCAGCTACTACAGTCGCAGGTCCAACAGAACACTGAACAGCAGCCACTACAGTCTCAGGTCCAACAGAACACTGAACAGCTACTACAGTCTCAGGTCCAACAGAACACTGAACAGCAGCTACTACAGTCTCAGGTCCAACAGAACACTGAGCAGCTACTACAGTCTCAGGTCCAACAGAACACTGAACAGCTACTACAGTCTCAGGTCCAACAGAACACTGAACAGCTACTACAGTCTCAGGTCCAACAGAACACTGAACAGCAGCTACTACAGTCTCAGGTCCAACAGAACACTGAACAGCTACTACAGTCTCAGGTCCAACAGAACACTGAACAGCAGCTGCTACAGTCTCAGGTCCAACAGAACACTGAGCAGCTACTACAGTCTCAGGTCCAATAGAACACTGAACAGCTACTACACTCTCAGGTCCAACAGAACACTGAACAGCTACTACAGTCTCAGGTCCAACAGAACACTGAACAGCAGCTACTACAGTCTCAGGTCCAACAGAACACTGAACAGCTACTACAGTCTCAGGTCCAACAGAACACTGAACAGCTACTACAGTCTCAGGTCCAACAGAACACTGAACAGCTACTACAGTCTCAGGTCCAAGAGAACACTGAACAGCTACTACAGTCTTAGGTCCAACAGAACACTGAGCAGCTACTACAGTCTCAGGTCCAACAGAACACTGAACAGCTACTACAGTCTCAGGTCCAACAGAACACTGAACAGCTACTACAGTCTCAGGTCCAACAGAACACTGAACAGCTACTACAGTCTCAGGTCCAACAGAACACTGAACAGCTACTACAGTCTCAGGTCCAACAGAACACTGAACAGCTACTAGAGTCTCAGGTCCAACAGAACACTGAACAGCTACTACAGTCTCAGGTCCAACAGAACACTGAACAGCTACTACAGTCTCAGGTCCAACAGAACACTGAACAGCCGCTACTACAGTCTCAGGTCCAACAGAACACTGAACAGCTACTACAGTCTCAGGTCCAACAGAACACTGAACAGCTACTACAGTCTCAGGTCCAAGAGAACACTGAGCAGCTACTACAGTCTCAGGTCCAACAGAACACTGAACAGCTACTACAGTCTCAGGTCCAACAGAACACTGAACAGCTACTACAGTCTCAGGTCCAACAGAACACTGAACAGCTACTACAGTCTCAGGTCCAACAGAACACTGAACAGCTACTACAGTCTCAGGTCCAACAGAACACTGAACAGCTACTACAGTCTCAGGTCCAACAGAACACTGAACAGCTACTACAGTCTCAGGTCCAACAGAACACTGAACAGCTACTACAGTCTCAGGTCCAACAGACCACTGAACAGCCGCTACTACAGTCTCAGGTCCAACAGAACACTGAACAGCTACTACAGTCTCAGGTCCAACAGAACACTGAACAGCTACTACAGTCTCAGGTCCAACAGAACACTGAACAGCAGCTACTACAGTCTCATGTCCCACAGAACACTGAACAGCTACTGCAGTCTCAGGTCCAACAGAACACTGAACAGCAGCTACTACAGTCTCAGGTCCAACAGACCACTGAACAGCAGCTACTACAGTATCAGGTCCAACAGAACACTGAACAGCAGCTACTACAGTCTCAGGTCCAACAGAACACTGAACAGCTACTACAGTCTCAGGTCCAACAGAACACTGAACAGCTACTACAGTCTCAGGTCCAACAGAACACTGAACAGCAGCTACTACAGTCTCAGGTCCAACAGAACACTGAACAGCTACTACAGTCTCAGGTCCAACAGAACACTGAACAGCAGCTACTACAGTCTCAGGTCCAACAGAACACTGATCAGCTACTACAGTCTCCGGTCCAACAGAACACTGAACAGCTACTACAGTCTCAGGTCCAGCAGAACACTGAACAGCTACTACAGTATCAGGTCCAACAGAACACTGAACAGCTACTACAGTCTCAGGTCCAAGAGAACACTGAGCAGCTACTACAGTCTCAGGTCCAACAGAACACTGAACAGCAGCTACTACAGTCTCAGGTCCAACAGAACACTGAGCAGCTACTACAGTCTCAGGTCCAACAGAACACTGAACAGCTATTACACTCTCAGGTCCAACAGAACACTGAACAGCAGCTACTACAGTCTCAGGTCCAACAGAACACTGAACAGCAGCTACTACAGTCTCAGGTCCAACAGAACACTGAACAGCAGCTACTACAGTCTCAGGTCCAACAGAACACTGAACAGCTACTACACTCTCAGGTCCAACAGAACACTGAACAGCAGCTACAGTCTCAGGTCCAACAGAACACTGAACAGCTACTACAGTCTCAGGTCCAACAGGACACTGAACAGCTACTACAGTCTCAGGTCCAACAGAACACTGAACAGCAGCTACTACAGTCTCAGGTCCAACAGAACACTGAACAGCAGCTACTACAGTCTCAGGTCCAACAGAACACTGAAGAGCAGCTACTACAGTCTCAGGTCCAACAGAACACTGAACAGCTACTACAGTCTCAGGTCCAACAGAACACTGAACAGCTACTAGTACTACAGTCTCAGGTCCAACAGAACACTGAACACCTACTACAGTCTCAGGTCCAACAGAACACTGAACAGTTACTACAGTCTCAGGTCCAACAGAACACTGAACAGCTACTACAGTCTCAGGTCCAACAGAACACTGAACAGCTACTACAGTCTCAGGTCCAACAGAACACTGAACAGCAGCTACTACAGTCTCAGGTCCAACAGAACACTGAACAGCTACTACAGTCTCAGGTCCAACAGAACACTGAACAGCAGCTACTACAGTCTCAGGTCCAACAGAACACTGAACAGCTACTACAGTCTCAGGTCCAACAGGACACTGAACAGCTACTACAGTCTCAGGTCCAATAGAACACTGAACAGCAGCTACTACAGTCTCAGGTCCAACAGAACACTGAACAGCAGCTACTACAGTCTCAGGTCCAACAGAACACTGAAGAGCAGCTACTACAGTCTCAGGTCCAACAGAACACTGAACAGCTACTACAGTCTCAGGTCCAACAGAACACTGAACAGCTACTAGTACTACAGTCTCAGGTCCAACAGAACACTGAACAGCTACTACAGTCTCAGGTCCAACAGAACACTGAACAGTTACTACAGTCTCAGGTCCAACAGAACACTGAACAGCTACTACAGTCTCAGGTCCAACAGAACACTGAACAGCTACTACAGTCTCAGGTCCAACAGAACACTGAACAGCAGCTACTACAGTCTCAGGTCCAACAGGACACTGAACAGCTACTACAGTCTCAGGTCCAACAGAACACTGAACAGCTGCTACAGTCTCAGGTCCAACAGAACACTGAACGGCTACTACAGTCTCAGGTCCAACAGAACACTGAACAGCTACTACAGTCTCAGGTCCAACAGAACACTGAGCAGCTACTACAGTCTCAGGTCCAACAGAACACTGAACAGCAGCCACTACAGTCTCAGGTCCAACAGAACACTGAACAGCTACTACAGTCTCAGGTCCAACAGAACACTGAACAGCAGCTACTACAGTCTCAGGTCCAACAGAACACTGAGCAGCTACTACAGTCTCAGGTCCAACAGAACACTGAACAGCTACTACAGTCTCAGGTCCAACAGAACATTGAACACCTACTACAGTCTCAGGTCCAACAGAACACTGAACAGTTACTACAGTCTTAGGTCCAACAGAACACTGAACAGCTACTACAGTCTCAGGTCCAACAGAACACTGAACAGCTACTACAGTCTCAGGTCCAACAGAACACTGAACAGCTACTACACTCTCATGTCCAACAGAACACTGAACAGCAGCTACAGTCTCAGGTCCAACAGAACACTGAACAGCTACTACAGTCTCAGGTCCAACAGAACACTGAACACCTACTACAGTCTCAGGTCCAACAGAACACTGAACAGTTACTACAGTCTCAGGTCCAACAGAACACTGAACAGCTACTACAGTCTCAGGTCCAACAGAACACTGAACAGCTACTACAGTCTCAGGTCCAACAGAACACTGAACAGTTACTACAGTCTCAGGTCCAACAGAACACTGAACAGCTACTACAGTCTCAGGTCCAACAGAACACTGAACAGCTACTACACTCTCAGGTCCAACAGAACACTGAACAGCAGCTACAGTCTCAGGTCCAACAGAACACTGAACAGCTACTACAGTCTCAGGTCCAACAGGACACTGAACAGCTACTACAGTCTCAGGTCCAACAGAACACTGAACAGCAGCTACTACAGTCTCAGGTCCAACAGAACACTGAACAGCAGCTACTACAGTCTCAGGTCCAACAGAACACTGAAGAGCAGCTACTACAGTCTCAGGTCCAACAGAACACTGAACAGCTACTACAGTCTCAGGTCCAACAGAACACTGAACAGCTACTAGTACTACAGTCTCAGGTCCAACAGAACATTGAACACCTACTACAGTCTCAGGTCCAACAGAACACTGAACAGTTACTACAGTCTCAGGTCCAACAGAACACTGAACAGCTACTACAGTCTCAGGTCCAACAGAACACTGAACAGCTACTACAGTCTCAGGTCCAACAGAACACTGAACAGCAGCTACTACAGTCTCAGGTCCAACAGAACACTGAACAGCTACTACAGTCTCAGGTCCAACAGAACACTGAACAGCAGCTACTACAGTCTCAGGTCCAACAGAACACTGAACAGCTACTACAGTCTCAGGTCCAACAGAACACTGAACAGCTACTACAGTCTCAGGTCCAACAGGACACTGAACAGCTACTACAGTTTCAGGTCCAATAGAACACTGAACAGCAGCTACTACAGTCTCAGGTCCAACAGAACACTGAACAGCAGCTACTACAGTCTCAGGTCCAACAGAACACTGAAGAGCAGCTACTACAGTCTCAGGTCCAACAGAACACTGAACAGCTACTACAGTCTCAGGTCCAACAGAACACTGAACAGCTACTAGTACTACAGTCTCAGGTCCAACAGAACACTGAACAGCTACTACAGTCTCAGGTCCAACAGAACACTGAACAGTTACTACAGTCTCAGGTCCAACAGAACACTGAACAGCTACTACAGTCTTAGGTCCAACAGAACACTGAACAGCTACTACAGTCTCATGTCCAACAGAATACTGAACAGCAGCTACTACAGTCTCAGGTCCAACAGAACACTGAACAGCTACTACAGTCTCAGGTCCAACAGAACACTGAACAGCTGCTACAGTCTCAGGTCCAACAGAACACTGAACAGCTACTACAGTCTCAGGTCCAACAGAACACTGAACAGCTACTACAGTCTCAGGTCCAACAGAACACTGAGCAGCTACTACAGTCTCAGGTCCAACAGAACACTGAACAGCAGCCACTACATCTCAGGTCCAACAGAACACTGAACAGCTACTACAGTCTCAGGTCCAACAGAACACTGAACAGCAGCTACTACAGTCTCAGGTCCAACAGAACACTGAGCAGCTACTACAGTCTCAGGTCCAACAGAACACTGAACAGCTACTACAGTCTCAGGTCCAACAGAACACTGAACAGCTACTACAGTCTCAGGTCCAACAGAACACTGAACAGCAGCTACTACAGTCTCAGGTCCAACAGAACACTGAACAGCTACTACAGTCTCAGGTCCAACAGAACACTGAACAGCAGCTACTACAGTCTCAGGTCCAACAGAACACTGAGCAGCTACTACAGTCTCAGGTCCAATAGAACACTGAACAGCTACTACACTCTCAGGTCCAACAGAACACTGAACAGCTACTACAGTCTCAGGTCCAACAGAACACTAAACAGCAGCTACTACAGTCTCAGGTCCAACAGAACACTGAACAGCTACTACAGTCTCAGGTCCAACAGAACACTGAACGGCTACTACAGTCTCAGGTCCAACAGAACACTGAACAGCTACTACAGTCTCAGGTCCAAGAGAACACTGAACAGCTACTACAGTCTTAGGTCCAACAGAACACTGAGCAGCTACTACAGTCTCAGGTCCAACAGAACATTGAACAGCTACTACAGTCTCAGGTCCCACAGAACACTGAACAGCTACTACAGTCTCAGGTCCAACAGAACACTGAACAGCTACTACAGTCTCAGGTCCAACAGAACACTGAACAGCTACTACAGTCTCAGGTCCAACAGAACACTGAACAGTTACTACAGTCTCAGGTCCAACAGAACACTGAACAGCTACTACAGTCTCAGGTCCAACAGAACACTGAACAGCTACTACAGTCTCAGGTCCAACAGAACACTGAACAGCAGCTACTACAGTCTCAGGTCCAACAGAACACTGAACAGCTACTACAGTCTCAGGTCCAACAGAACACTGAACAGCTGCTACAGTCTCAGGTCCAACAGAACACTGAACAGCTACTACAGTCTCAGGTCCAACAGAACACTGAACAGCTACTACAGTCTCAGGTCCAACAGAACACTGAGCAGCTACTACAGTCGCAGGTCCAACAGAACACTGAACAGCAGCCACTACAGTCTCAGGTCCAACAGAACACTGAACAGCTACTACAGTCTCAGGTCCAACAGAACACTGAACAGCAGCTACTACAGTCTCAGGTCCAACAGAACACTGAGCAGCTACTACAGTCTCAGGTCCAACAGAACACTGAACAGCTACTACAGTCTCAGGTCCAACAGAACACTGAACAGCTACTACAGTCTCAGGTCCAACAGAACACTGAACAGCAGCTACTACAGTCTCAGGTCCAACAGAACACTGAACAGCTACTACAGTCTCAGGTCCAACAGAACACTGAACAGCAGCTGCTACAGTCTCAGGTCCAACAGAACACTGAGCAGCTACTACAGTCTCAGGTCCAATAGAACACTGAACAGCTACTACACTCTCAGGTCCAACAGAACACTGAACAGCTACTACAGTCTCAGGTCCAACAGAACACTGAACAGCAGCTACTACAGTCTCAGGTCCAACAGAACACTGAACAGCTACTACAGTCTCAGGTCCAACAGAACACTGAACAGCTACTACAGTCTCAGGTCCAACAGAACACTGAACAGCTACTACAGTCTCAGGTCCAAGAGAACACTGAACAGCTACTACAGTCTTAGGTCCAACAGAACACTGAGCAGCTACTACAGTCTCAGGTCCAACAGAACACTGAACAGCTACTACAGTCTCAGGTCCAACAGAACACTGAACAGCTACTACAGTCTCAGGTCCAACAGAACACTGAACAGCTACTACAGTCTCAGGTCCAACAGAACACTGAACAGCTACTACAGTCTCAGGTCCAACAGAACACTGAACAGCTACTAGAGTCTCAGGTCCAACAGAACACTGAACAGCTACTACAGTCTCAGGTCCAACAGAACACTGAACAGCTACTACAGTCTCAGGTCCAACAGAACACTGAACAGCCGCTACTACAGTCTCAGGTCCAACAGAACACTGAACAGCTACTACAGTCTCAGGTCCAACAGAACACTGAACAGCTACTACAGTCTCAGGTCCAAGAGAACACTGAGCAGCTACTACAGTCTCAGGTCCAACAGAACACTGAACAGCTACTACAGTCTCAGGTCCAACAGAACACTGAACAGCTACTACAGTCTCAGGTCCAACAGAACACTGAACAGCTACTAGAGTCTCAGGTCCAACAGAACACTGAACAGCTACTACAGTCTCAGGTCCAACAGAACACTGAACAGCTACTACAGTCTCAGGTCCAACAGAACACTGAACAGCTACTACAGTCTCAGGTCCAACAGAACACTGAACAGCTACTACAGTCTCAGGTCCAACAGACCACTGAACAGCCGCTACTACAGTCTCAGGTCCAACAGAACACTGAACAGCTACTACAGTCTCAGGTCCAACAGAACACTGAACAGCTACTACAGTCTCAGGTCCAACAGAACACTGAACAGCAGCTACTACAGTCTCATGTCCCACAGAACACTGAACAGCTACTGCAGTCTCAGGTCCAACAGAACACTGAACAGCAGCTACTACAGTCTCAGGTCCAACAGACCACTGAACAGCAGCTACTACAGTATCAGGTCCAACAGAACACTGAACAGCAGCTACTACAGTCTCAGGTCCAACAGAACACTGAACAGCTACTACAGTCTCAGGTCCAACAGAACACTGAACAGCTACTACAGTCTCAGGTCCAACAGAACACTGAACAGCAGCTACTACAGTCTCAGGTCCAACAGAACACTGAACAGCTACTACAGTCTCAGGTCCAACAGAACACTGAACAGCAGCTACTACAGTCTCAGGTCCAACAGAACACTGATCAGCTACTACAGTCTCCGGTCCAACAGAACACTGAACAGCTACTACAGTCTCAGGTCCAGCAGAACACTGAACAGCTACTACAGTATCAGGTCCAACAGAACACTGAACAGCTACTACAGTCTCAGGTCCAAGAGAACACTGAGCAGCTACTACAGTCTCAGGTCCAACAGAACACTGAACAGCAGCTACTACAGTCTCAGGTCCAACAGAACACTGAGCAGCTACTACAGTCTCAGGTCCAACAGAACACTGAACAGCTATTACACTCTCAGGTCCAACAGAACACTGAACAGCAGCTACTACAGTCTCAGGTCCAACAGAACACTGAACAGCAGCTACTACAGTCTCAGGTCCAACAGAACACTGAACAGCAGCTACTACAGTCTCAGGTCCAACAGAACACTGAACAGCTACTACACTCTCAGGTCCAACAGAACACTGAACAGCAGCTACAGTCTCAGGTCCAACAGAACACTGAACAGCTACTACAGTCTCAGGTCCAACAGGACACTGAACAGCTACTACAGTCTCAGGTCCAACAGAACACTGAACAGCAGCTACTACAGTCTCAGGTCCAACAGAACACTGAACAGCAGCTACTACAGTCTCAGGTCCAACAGAACACTGAAGAGCAGCTACTACAGTCTCAGGTCCAACAGAACACTGAACAGCTACTACAGTCTCAGGTCCAACAGAACACTGAACAGCTACTAGTACTACAGTCTCAGGTCCAACAGAACACTGAACACCTACTACAGTCTCAGGTCCAACAGAACACTGAACAGTTACTACAGTCTCAGGTCCAACAGAACACTGAACAGCTACTACAGTCTCAGGTCCAACAGAACACTGAACAGCTACTACAGTCTCAGGTCCAACAGAACACTGAACAGCAGCTACTACAGTCTCAGGTCCAACAGAACACTGAACAGCTACTACAGTCTCAGGTCCAACAGAACACTGAACAGCAGCTACTACAGTCTCAGGTCCAACAGAACACTGAACAGCTACTACAGTCTCAGGTCCAACAGGACACTGAACAGCTACTACAGTCTCAGGTCCAATAGAACACTGAACAGCAGCTACTACAGTCTCAGGTCCAACAGAACACTGAACAGCAGCTACTACAGTCTCAGGTCCAACAGAACACTGAAGAGCAGCTACTACAGTCTCAGGTCCAACAGAACACTGAACAGCTACTACAGTCTCAGGTCCAACAGAACACTGAACAGCTACTAGTACTACAGTCTCAGGTCCAACAGAACACTGAACAGCTACTACAGTCTCAGGTCCAACAGAACACTGAACAGTTACTACAGTCTCAGGTCCAACAGAACACTGAACAGCTACTACAGTCTCAGGTCCAACAGAACACTGAACAGCTACTACAGTCTCAGGTCCAACAGAACACTGAACAGCAGCTACTACAGTCTCAGGTCCAACAGGACACTGAACAGCTACTACAGTCTCAGGTCCAACAGAACACTGAACAGCTGCTACAGTCTCAGGTCCAACAGAACACTGAACGGCTACTACAGTCTCAGGTCCAACAGAACACTGAACAGCTACTACAGTCTCAGGTCCAACAGAACACTGAGCAGCTACTACAGTCTCAGGTCCAACAGAACACTGAACAGCAGCCACTACAGTCTCAGGTCCAACAGAACACTGAACAGCTACTACAGTCTCAGGTCCAACAGAACACTGAACAGCAGCTACTACAGTCTCAGGTCCAACAGAACACTGAGCAGCTACTACAGTCTCAGGTCCAACAGAACACTGAACAGCTACTACAGTCTCAGGTCCAACAGAACATTGAACACCTACTACAGTCTCAGGTCCAACAGAACACTGAACAGTTACTACAGTCTTAGGTCCAACAGAACACTGAACAGCTACTACAGTCTCAGGTCCAACAGAACACTGAACAGCTACTACAGTCTCAGGTCCAACAGAACACTGAACAGCAGCTACTACAGTCTCAGGTCCAACAGAACACTGAACAGCTACTACAGTCTCAGGTCCAACAGAACACTGAACAGCAGCTACTACAGTCTCAGGTCCAACAGAACACTGAACAGCTACTACAGTCTCAGGTCCAACAGAACACTGAACAGCTACTACAGTCTCAGGTCCAACAGAACACTGAACAGCTACTACAGTCTCAGGTCCAACAGAACACTGAACAGCTACTAGAGTCTCAGGTCCAACAGAACACTGAACAGCTACTACAGTCTCAGGTCCAACAGAACACTGAACAGCTACTACAGTCTCAGGTCCAACAGAACACTGAACAGCCGCTACTACAGTCTCAGGTCCAACAGAACACTGAACAGCTACTACAGTCTCAGGTCCAACAGAACACTGAACAGCTACTACAGTCTCAGGTCCAAGAGAACACTGAGCAGCTACTACAGTCTCAGGTCCAACAGAACACTGAACAGCTACTACAGTCTCAGGTCCAACAGAACACTGAACAGCTACTAGAGTCTCAGGTCCAACAGAACACTGAACAGCTACTACAGTCTCAGGTCCAACAGAACACTGAACAGCTACTACAGTCTCAGGTCCAACAGAACACTGAACAGCCGCTACTACAGTCTCAGGTCCAACAGAACACTGAACAGCTACTACAGTCTCAGGTCCAACAGAACACTGAACAGCTACTACAGTCTCAGGTCCAAGAGAACACTGAGCAGCTACTACAGTCTCAGGTCCAACAGAACACTGAACAGCTACTACAGTCTCAGGTCCAACAGAACACTGAACAGCTACTACAGTCTCAGGTCCAACAGAACACTGAACAGCTACTACAGTCTCAGGTCCAACAGAACACTGAACAGCTACTACAGTCTCAGGTCCAACAGAACACTGAACAGCTACTACAGTCTCAGGTCCAACAGAACACTGAACAGCTACTACAGTCTCAGGTCCAACAGAACACTGAACAGCTACTACAGTCTCAGGTCCAACAGAACACTGAACAGCCGCTACTACAGTCTCAGGTCCAACAGAACACTGAACAGCTACTACAGTCTCAGGTCCAACAGAACACTGAACAGCTACTACAGTCTCAGGTCCAACAGAACACTGAACAGCAGCTACTACAGTCTCATGTCCAACAGAACACTGAACAGCTACTGCAGTCTCAGGTCCAACAGAACACTGAACAGCTACTACAGTCTCAGGTCCAAGAGAACACTGAGCAGCTACTACAGTCTCAGGTCCAACAGAACACTGAACAGCAGCTACTACAGTCTCAGGTCCAACAGAACACTGAGCAGCTACTACAGTCTCAGGTCCAACAGAACACTGAACAGCTATTACACTCTCAGGTCCAACAGAACACTGAACAGCAGCTACTACAGTCTCAGGTCCAACAGAACACTGAACAGCAGCTACTACAGTCTCAGGTCCAACAGAACACTGAACAGCAGCTACTACAGTCTCAGGTCCAACAGAACACTGAACAGCTACTACACTCTCAGGTCCAACAGAACACTGAACAGCAGCTACAGTCTCAGGTCCAACAGAACACTGAACAGCTACTACAGTCTCAGGTCCAACAGGACACTGAACAGCTACTACAGTCTCAGGTCCAACAGAACACTGAACAGCAGCTACTACAGTCTCAGGTCCAACAGAACACTGAACAGCAGCTACTACAGTCTCAGGTCCAACAGAACACTGAAGAGCAGCTACTACAGTCTCAGGTCCAACAGAACACTGAACAGCTACTACAGTCTCAGGTCCAACAGAACACTGAACAGCTACTAGTACTACAGTCTCAGGTCCAACAGAACACTGAACACCTACTACAGTCTCAGGTCCAACAGAACACTGAACAGTTACTACAGTCTCAGGTCCAACAGAACACTGAACAGCTACTACAGTCTCAGGTCCAACAGAACACTGAACAGCTACTACAGTCTCAGGTCCAACAGAACACTGAACAGCAGCTACTACAGTCTCAGGTCCAACAGAACACTGAACAGCTACTACAGTCTCAGGTCCAACAGAACACTGAACAGCAGCTACTACAGTCTCAGGTCCAACAGAACACTGAACAGCTACTACAGTCTCAGGTCCAACAGGACACTGAACAGCTACTACAGTCTCAGGTCCAATAGAACACTGAACAGCAGCTACTACAGTCTCAGGTCCAACAGAACACTGAACAGCAGCTACTACAGTCTCAGGTCCAACAGAACACTGAAGAGCAGCTACTACAGTCTCAGGTCCAACAGAACACTGAACAGCTACTACAGTCTCAGGTCCAACAGAACACTGAACAGCTACTAGTACTACAGTCTCAGGTCCAACAGAACACTGAACAGCTACTACAGTCTCAGGTCCAACAGAACACTGAACAGTTACTACAGTCTCAGGTCCAACAGAACACTGAACAGCTACTACAGTCTCAGGTCCAACAGAACACTGAACAGCTACTACAGTCTCAGGTCCAACAGAACACTGAACAGCAGCTACTACAGTCTCAGGTCCAACAGGACACTGAACAGCTACTACAGTCTCAGGTCCAACAGAACACTGAACAGCTGCTACAGTCTCAGGTCCAACAGAACACTGAACGGCTACTACAGTCTCAGGTCCAACAGAACACTGAACAGCTACTACAGTCTCAGGTCCAACAGAACACTGAGCAGCTACTACAGTCTCAGGTCCAACAGAACACTGAACAGCAGCCACTACAGTCTCAGGTCCAACAGAACACTGAACAGCTACTACAGTCTCAGGTCCAACAGAACACTGAACAGCAGCTACTACAGTCTCAGGTCCAACAGAACACTGAGCAGCTACTACAGTCTCAGGTCCAACAGAACACTGAACAGCTACTACAGTCTCAGGTCCAACAGAACATTGAACACCTACTACAGTCTCAGGTCCAACAGAACACTGAACAGTTACTACAGTCTTAGGTCCAACAGAACACTGAACAGCTACTACAGTCTCAGGTCCAACAGAACACTGAACAGCTACTACAGTCTCAGGTCCAACAGAACACTGAACAGCAGCTACTACAGTCTCAGGTCCAACAGAACACTGAACAGCTACTACAGTCTCAGGTCCAACAGAACACTGAACAGCAGCTACTACAGTCTCAGGTCCAACAGAACACTGAACAGCTACTACAGTCTCAGGTCCAACAGAACACTGAACAGCTACTACAGTCTCAGGTCCAACAGAACACTGAACAGCTACTACAGTCTCAGGTCCAACAGAACACTGAACAGCTACTAGAGTCTCAGGTCCAACAGAACACTGAACAGCTACTACAGTCTCAGGTCCAACAGAACACTGAACAGCTACTACAGTCTCAGGTCCAACAGAACACTGAACAGCCGCTACTACAGTCTCAGGTCCAACAGAACACTGAACAGCTACTACAGTCTCAGGTCCAACAGAACACTGAACAGCTACTACAGTCTCAGGTCCAAGAGAACACTGAGCAGCTACTACAGTCTCAGGTCCAACAGAACACTGAACAGCTACTACAGTCTCAGGTCCAACAGAACACTGAACAGCTACTAGAGTCTCAGGTCCAACAGAACACTGAACAGCTACTACAGTCTCAGGTCCAACAGAACACTGAACAGCTACTACAGTCTCAGGTCCAACAGAACACTGAACAGCCGCTACTACAGTCTCAGGTCCAACAGAACACTGAACAGCTACTACAGTCTCAGGTCCAACAGAACACTGAACAGCTACTACAGTCTCAGGTCCAAGAGAACACTGAGCAGCTACTACAGTCTCAGGTCCAACAGAACACTGAACAGCTACTACAGTCTCAGGTCCAACAGAACACTGAACAGCTACTACAGTCTCAGGTCCAACAGAACACTGAACAGCTACTACAGTCTCAGGTCCAACAGAACACTGAACAGCTACTACAGTCTCAGGTCCAACAGAACACTGAACAGCTACTACAGTCTCAGGTCCAACAGAACACTGAACAGCTACTACAGTCTCAGGTCCAACAGAACACTGAACAGCTACTACAGTCTCAGGTCCAACAGAACACTGAACAGCCGCTACTACAGTCTCAGGTCCAACAGAACACTGAACAGCTACTACAGTCTCAGGTCCAACAGAACACTGAACAGCTACTACAGTCTCAGGTCCAACAGAACACTGAACAGCAGCTACTACAGTCTCATGTCCAACAGAACACTGAACAGCTACTGCAGTCTCAGGTCCAACAGAACACTGAACAGCAGCTACTACAGTCTCAGGTCCAACAGACCACTGAACAGCAGCTACTACAGTATCAGGTCCAACAGAACACTGAACAGCAGCTACTACAGTCTCAGGTCCAACAGAACACTGAACAGCTACTACAGTCTCAGGTCCAACAGAACACTGAACAGCTACTACAGTCTCAGGTCCAACAGAACACTGAACAGCAGCTACTACAGTCTCAGGTCCAACAGAACACTGAACAGCTACTACAGTCTCAGGTCCAACAGAACACTGAACAGCAGCTACTACAGTCTCAGGTCCAACAGAACACTGATCAGCTACTACAGTCTCCGGTCCAACAGAACACTGAACAGCTACTACAGTCTCAGGTCCAGCAGAACACTGAACAGCTACTACAGTATCAGGTCCAACAGAACACTGAACAGCTACTACAGTCTCAGGTCCAAGAGAACACTGAGCAGCTACTACAGTCTCAGGTCCAACAGAACACTGAACAGCAGCTACTACAGTCTCAGGTCCAACAGAACACTGAGCAGCTACTACAGTCTCAGGTCCAACAGAACACTGAACAGCTATTACACTCTCAGGTCCAACAGAACACTGAACAGCAGCTACTACAGTCTCAGGTCCAACAGAACACTGAACAGCAGCTACTACAGTCTCAGGTCCAACAGAACACTGAACAGCAGCTACTACAGTCTCAGGTCCAACAGAACACTGAACAGCTACTACACTCTCAGGTCCAACAGAACACTGAACAGCAGCTACAGTCTCAGGTCCAACAGAACACTGAACAGCTACTACAGTCTCAGGTCCAACAGGACACTGAACAGCTACTACAGTCTCAGGTCCAACAGAACACTGAACAGCAGCTACTACAGTCTCAGGTCCAACAGAACACTGAACAGCAGCTACTACAGTCTCAGGTCCAACAGAACACTGAAGAGCAGCTACTACAGTCTCAGGTCCAACAGAACACTGAACAGCTACTACAGTCTCAGGTCCAACAGAACACTGAACAGCTACTAGTACTACAGTCTCAGGTCCAACAGAACACTGAACACCTACTACAGTCTCAGGTCCAACAGAACACTGAACAGTTACTACAGTCTCAGGTCCAACAGAACACTGAACAGCTACTACAGTCTCAGGTCCAACAGAACACTGAACAGCTACTACAGTCTCAGGTCCAACAGAACACTGAACAGCAGCTACTACAGTCTCAGGTCCAACAGAACACTGAACAGCTACTACAGTCTCAGGTCCAACAGAACACTGAACAGCAGCTACTACAGTCTCAGGTCCAACAGAACACTGAACAGCTACTACAGTCTCAGGTCCAACAGGACACTGAACAGCTACTACAGTCTCAGGTCCAATAGAACACTGAACAGCAGCTACTACAGTCTCAGGTCCAACAGAACACTGAACAGCAGCTACTACAGTCTCAGGTCCAACAGAACACTGAAGAGCAGCTACTACAGTCTCAGGTCCAACAGAACACTGAACAGCTACTACAGTCTCAGGTCCAACAGAACACTGAACAGCTACTAGTACTACAGTCTCAGGTCCAACAGAACACTGAACAGCTACTACAGTCTCAGGTCCAACAGAACACTGAACAGTTACTACAGTCTCAGGTCCAACAGAACACTGAACAGCTACTACAGTCTCAGGTCCAACAGAACACTGAACAGCTACTACAGTCTCAGGTCCAACAGAACACTGAACAGCAGCTACTACAGTCTCAGGTCCAACAGGACACTGAACAGCTACTACAGTCTCAGGTCCAACAGAACACTGAACAGCTGCTACAGTCTCAGGTCCAACAGAACACTGAACGGCTACTACAGTCTCAGGTCCAACAGAACACTGAACAGCTACTACAGTCTCAGGTCCAACAGAACACTGAGCAGCTACTACAGTCTCAGGTCCAACAGAACACTGAACAGCAGCCACTACAGTCTCAGGTCCAACAGAACACTGAACAGCTACTACAGTCTCAGGTCCAACAGAACACTGAACAGCAGCTACTACAGTCTCAGGTCCAACAGAACACTGAGCAGCTACTACAGTCTCAGGTCCAACAGAACACTGAACAGCTACTACAGTCTCAGGTCCAACAGAACATTGAACACCTACTACAGTCTCAGGTCCAACAGAACACTGAACAGTTACTACAGTCTTAGGTCCAACAGAACACTGAACAGCTACTACAGTCTCAGGTCCAACAGAACACTGAACAGCTACTACAGTCTCAGGTCCAACAGAACACTGAACAGCAGCTACTACAGTCTCAGGTCCAACAGAACACTGAACAGCTACTACAGTCTCAGGTCCAACAGAACACTGAACAGCAGCTACTACAGTCTCAGGTCCAACAGAACACTGAACAGCTACTACAGTCTCAGGTCCAACAGAACACTGAACAGCTACTACAGTCTCAGGTCCAACAGGACACTGAACAGCTACTACAGTCTCAGGTCCAATAGAACACTGAACAGCAGCTACTACAGTCTCAGGTCCAACAGAACACTGAACAGCAGCTACTACAGTCTCAGGTCCAACAGAACACTGAAGAGCAGCTACTACAGTCTCAGGTCCAACAGAACACTGAACAGCTACTACAGTCTCAGGTCCAACAGAACACTGAACAGCTACTAGTACTACAGTCTCAGGTCCAACAGAACACTGAACAGCTACTACAGTCTCAGGTCCAACAGAACACTGAACAGTTACTACAGTCTCAGGTCCAACAGAACACTGAACAGCTACTACAGTCTCAGGTCCAACAGAACACTGAACAGCTACTACAGTCTCAGGTCCAACAGAATACTGAACAGCAGCTACTACAGTCTCAGGTCCAACAGAACACTGAACAGCTACTACAGTCTCAGGTCCAACAGAACACTGAACAGCTGCTACAGTCTCAGGTCCAACAGAACACTGAACAGCTACTACAGTCTCAGGTCCAACAGAACACTGAACAGCTACTACAGTCTCAGGTCCAACAGAACACTGAGCAGCTACTACAGTCTCAGGTCCAACAGAACACTGAACAGCAGCCACTACATCTCAGGTCCAACAGAACACTGAACAGCTACTACAGTCTCAGGTCCAACAGAACACTGAACAGCAGCTACTACAGTCTCAGGTCCAACAGAACACTGAGCAGCTACTACAGTCTCAGGTCCAACAGAACACTGAACAGCTACTACAGTCTCAGGTCCAACAGAACACTGAACAGCTACTACAGTCTCAGGTCCAACAGAACACTGAACAGCAGCTACTACAGTCTCAGGTCCAACAGAACACTGAACAGCTACTACAGTCTCAGGTCCAACAGAACACTGAACAGCAGCTACTACAGTCTCAGGTCCAACAGAACACTGAGCAGCTACTACAGTCTCAGGTCCAATAGAACACTGAACAGCTACTACACTCTCAGGTCCAACAGAACACTGAACAGCTACTACAGTCTCAGGTCCAACAGAACACTGAACAGCAGCTACTACAGTCTCAGGTCCAACAGAACACTGAACAGCTACTACAGTCTCAGGTCCAACAGAACACTGAACGGCTACTACAGTCTCAGGTCCAACAGAACACTGAACAGCTACTACAGTCTCAGGTCCAAGAGAACACTGAACAGCTACTACAGTCTTAGGTCCAACAGAACACTGAGCAGCTACTACAGTCTCAGGTCCAACAGAACACTGAACAGCTACTACAGTCTCAGGTCCCACAGAACACTGAACAGCTACTACAGTCTCAGGTCCAACAGAACACTGAACAGCTACTACAGTCTCAGGTCCAACAGAACACTGAACAGTTACTACAGTCTCAGGTCCAACAGAACACTGAACAGCTACTACAGTCTCAGGTCCAACAGAACACTGAACAGCTACTACAGTCTCAGGTCCAACAGAACACTGAACAGCAGCTACTACAGTCTCAGGTCCAACAGAACACTGAACAGCTACTACAGTCTCAGGTCCAACAGAACACTGAACAGCTGCTACAGTCTCAGGTCCAACAGAACACTGAACAGCTACTACAGTCTCAGGTCCAACAGAACACTGAACAGCTACTACAGTCTCAGGTCCAACAGAACACTGAGCAGCTACTACAGTCTCAGGTCCAACAGAACACTGAACAGCAGCCACTACAGTCTCAGGTCCAACAGAACACTGAACAGCTACTACAGTCTCAGGTCCAACAGAACACTGAACAGCAGCTACTACAGTCTCAGGTCCAACAGAACACTGAGCAGCTACTACAGTCTCAGGTCCAACAGAACACTGAACAGCTACTACAGTCTCAGGTCCAACAGAACACTGAACAGCTACTACAGTCTCAGGTCCAACAGAACACTGAACAGCAGCTACTACAGTCTCAGGTCCAACAGAACACTGAACAGCTACTACAGTCTCAGGTCCAACAGAACACTGAACAGCAGCTGCTACAGTCTCAGGTCCAACAGAACACTGAGCAGCTACTACAGTCTCAGGTCCAATAGAACACTGAACAGCTACTACACTCTCAGGTCCAACAGAACACTGAACAGCTACTACAGTCTCAGGTCCAACAGAACACTGAACAGCAGCTACTACAGTCTCAGGTCCAACAGAACACTGAACAGCTACTACAGTCTCAGGTCCAACAGAACACTGAACAGCTACTACAGTCTCATGTCCAACAGAACACTGAACAGCTACTACAGTCTCAGGTCCAAGAGAACACTGAACAGCTACTACAGTCTTAGGTCCAACAGAACACTGAGCAGCTACTACAGTCTCAGGTGCAACAGAACACTGAACAGCTACTACAGTCTCAGGTCCAACAGAACACTGAACAGCTACTACAGTCTCAGGTCCAACAGAACACTGAACAGCTACTACAGTCTCAGGTCCAACAGAACACTGACCAGCTACTACAGTCTCAGGTCCAACAGAACACTGAACAGCTACTAGAGTCTCAGGTCCAACAGAACACTGAACAGCTACTACAGTCTCAGGTCCAACAGAACACTGAACAGCTACTACAGTCTCAGGTCCAACAGAACACTGAACAGCCGCTACTACAGTCTCAGGTCCAACAGAACACTGAACAGCTACTACAGTCTCAGGTCCAACAGAACACTGAACAGCTACTACAGTCTCAGGTCCAAGAGAACACTGAGCAGCTACTACAGTCTCAGGTCCAACAGAACACTGAACAGCTACTACAGTCTCAGGTCCAACAGAACACTGAACAGCTACTACAGTCTCAGGTCCAACAGAACACTGAACAGCTACTACAGTCTCAGGTCCAACAGAACACTGAACAGCTACTACAGTCTCAGGTCCAACAGAACACTGAACAGCTACTACAGTCTCAGGTCCAACAGAACACTGAACAGCTACTACAGTCTCAGGTCCAACAGAACACTGAACAGCTACTACAGTCTCAGGTCCAACAGAACACTGAACAGCTACTACAGTCTCAGGTCCAACAGGACACTGAACAGCTACTACAGTCTCAGGTCCAATAGAACACTGAACAGCAGCTACTACAGTCTCAGGTCCAACAGAACACTGAACAGCAGCTACTACAGTCTCAGGTCCAACAGAACACTGAAGAGCAGCTACTACAGTCTCAGGTCCAACAGAACACTGAACAGCTACTACAGTCTCAGGTCCAACAGAACACTGAACAGCTACTAGTACTACAGTCTCAGGTCCAACAGAACACTGAACAGCTACTACAGTCTCAGGTCCAACAGAACACTGAACAGTTACTACAGTCTCAGGTCCAACAGAACACTGAACAGCTACTACAGTCTCAGGTCCAACAGAACACTGAACAGCTACTACAGTCTCAGGTCCAACAGAATACTGAACAGCAGCTACTACAGTCTCAGGTCCAACAGAACACTGAACAGCTACTACAGTCTCAGGTCCAACAGAACACTGAACAGCTGCTACAGTCTCAGGTCCAACAGAACACTGAACAGCTACTACAGTCTCAGGTCCAACAGAACACTGAACAGCTACTACAGTCTCAGGTCCAACAGAACACTGAGCAGCTACTACAGTCTCAGGTCCAACAGAACACTGAACAGCAGCCACTACATCTCAGGTCCAACAGAACACTGAACAGCTACTACAGTCTCAGGTCCAACAGAACACTGAACAGCAGCTACTACAGTCTCAGGTCCAACAGAACACTGAGCAGCTACTACAGTCTCAGGTCCAACAGAACACTGAACAGCTACTACAGTCTCAGGTCCAACAGAACACTGAACAGCTACTACAGTCTCAGGTCCAACAGAACACTGAACAGCAGCTACTACAGTCTCAGGTCCAACAGAACACTGAACAGCTACTACAGTCTCAGGTCCAACAGAACACTGAACAGCAGCTACTACAGTCTCAGGTCCAACAGAACACTGAGCAGCTACTACAGTCTCAGGTCCAATAGAACACTGAACAGCTACTACACTCTCAGGTCCAACAGAACACTGAACAGCTACTACAGTCTCAGGTCCAACAGAACACTGAACAGCAGCTACTACAGTCTCAGGTCCAACAGAACACTGAACAGCTACTACAGTCTCAGGTCCAACAGAACACTGAACGGCTACTACAGTCTCAGGTCCAACAGAACACTGAACAGCTACTACAGTCTCAGGTCCAAGAGAACACTGAACAGCTACTACAGTCTTAGGTCCAACAGAACACTGAGCAGCTACTACAGTCTCAGGTCCAACAGAACACTGAACAGCTACTACAGTCTCAGGTCCCACAGAACACTGAACAGCTACTACAGTCTCAGGTCCAACAGAACACTGAACAGCTACTACAGTCTCAGGTCCAACAGAACACTGAACAGTTACTACAGTCTCAGGTCCAACAGAACACTGAACAGCTACTACAGTCTCAGGTCCAACAGAACACTGAACAGCTACTACAGTCTCAGGTCCAACAGAACACTGAACAGCAGCTACTACAGTCTCAGGTCCAACAGAACACTGAACAGCTACTACAGTCTCAGGTCCAACAGAACACTGAACAGCTGCTACAGTCTCAGGTCCAACAGAACACTGAACAGCTACTACAGTCTCAGGTCCAACAGAACACTGAACAGCTACTACAGTCTCAGGTCCAACAGAACACTGAGCAGCTACTACAGTCTCAGGTCCAACAGAACACTGAACAGCAGCCACTACAGTCTCAGGTCCAACAGAACACTGAACAGCTACTACAGTCTCAGGTCCAACAGAACACTGAACAGCAGCTACTACAGTCTCAGGTCCAACAGAACACTGAGCAGCTACTACAGTCTCAGGTCCAACAGAACACTGAACAGCTACTACAGTCTCAGGTCCAACAGAACACTGAACAGCTACTACAGTCTCAGGTCCAACAGAACACTGAACAGCAGCTACTACAGTCTCAGGTCCAACAGAACACTGAACAGCTACTACAGTCTCAGGTCCAACAGAACACTGAACAGCAGCTGCTACAGTCTCAGGTCCAACAGAACACTGAGCAGCTACTACAGTCTCAGGTCCAATAGAACACTGAACAGCTACTACACTCTCAGGTCCAACAGAACACTGAACAGCTACTACAGTCTCAGGTCCAACAGAACACTGAACAGCAGCTACTACAGTCTCAGGTCCAACAGAACACTGAACAGCTACTACAGTCTCAGGTCCAACAGAACACTGAACAGCTACTACAGTCTCATGTCCAACAGAACACTGAACAGCTACTACAGTCTCAGGTCCAAGAGAACACTGAACAGCTACTACAGTCTTAGGTCCAACAGAACACTGAGCAGCTACTACAGTCTCAGGTGCAACAGAACACTGAACAGCTACTACAGTCTCAGGTCCAACAGAACACTGAACAGCTACTACAGTCTCAGGTCCAACAGAACACTGAACAGCTACTACAGTCTCAGGTCCAACAGAACACTGAACAGCTACTACAGTCTCAGGTCCAACAGAACACTGAACAGCTACTAGAGTCTCAGGTCCAACAGAACACTGAACAGCTACTACAGTCTCAGGTCCAACAGAACACTGAACAGCTACTACAGTCTCAGGTCCAACAGAACACTGAACAGCCGCTACTACAGTCTCAGGTCCAACAGAACACTGAACAGCTACTACAGTCTCAGGTCCAACAGAACACTGAACAGCTACTACAGTCTCAGGTCCAAGAGAACACTGAGCAGCTACTACAGTCTCAGGTCCAACAGAACACTGAACAGCTACTACAGTCTCAGGTCCAACAGAACACTGAACAGCTACTACAGTCTCAGGTCCAACAGAACACTGAACAGCTACTACAGTCTCAGGTCCAACAGAACACTGAACAGCTACTACAGTCTCAGGTCCAACAGAACACTGAACAGCTACTACAGTCTCAGGTCCAACAGAACACTGAACAGCTACTACAGTCTCAGGTCCAACAGAACACTGAACAGCTACTACAGTCTCAGGTCCAACAGAACACTGAACAGCCGCTACTACAGTCTCAGGTCCAACAGAACACTGAACAGCTACTACAGTCTCAGGTCCAACAGAACACTGAACAGCTACTACAGTCTCAGGTCCAACAGAACACTGAACAGCAGCTACTACAGTCTCATGTCCAACAGAACACTGAACAGCTACTGCAGTCTCAGGTCCAACAGAACACTGAACAGCAGCTACTACAGTCTCAGGTCCAACAGACCACTGAACAGCAGCTACTACAGTATCAGGTCCAACAGAACACTGAACAGCAGCTACTACAGTCTCAGGTCCAACAGAACACTGAACAGCTACTACAGTCTCAGGTCCAACAGAACACTGAACAGCTACTACAGTCTCAGGTCCAACAGAACACTGAACAGCAGCTACTACAGTCTCAGGTCCAACAGAACACTGAACAGCTACTACAGTCTCAGGTCCAACAGAACACTGAACAGCAGCTACTACAGTCTCAGGTCCAACAGAACACTGATCAGCTACTACAGTCTCCGGTCCAACAGAACACTGAACAGCTACTACAGTCTCAGGTCCAGCAGAACACTGAACAGCTACTACAGTATCAGGTCCAACAGAACACTGAACAGCTACTACAGTCTCAGGTCCAAGAGAACACTGAGCAGCTACTACAGTCTCAGGTCCAACAGAACACTGAACAGCAGCTACTACAGTCTCAGGTCCAACAGAACACTGAGCAGCTACTACAGTCTCAGGTCCAACAGAACACTGAACAGCTACTACACTCTCAGGTCCAACAGAACACTGAACAGCTACTACAGTCTCAGGTCCAACAGAACACTGAACAGCTATTACACTCTCAGGTCCAACAGAACACTGAACAGCAGCTACTACAGTCTCAGGTCCAACAGAACACTGAACAGCAGCTACTACAGTCTCAGGTCCAACAGAACACTGAACAGCAGCTACTACAGTCTCAGGTCCAACAGAACACTGAACAGCTACTACACTCTCAGGTCCAACAGAACACTGAACAGCAGCTACAGTCTCAGGTCCAACAGAACACTGAACAGCTACTACAGTCTCAGGTCCAACAGGACACTGAACAGCTACTACAGTCTCAGGTCCAACAGAACACTGAACAGCAGCTACTACAGTCTCAGGTCCAACAGAACACTGAACAGCAGCTACTACAGTCTCAGGTCCAACAGAACACTGAAGAGCAGCTACTACAGTCTCAGGTCCAACAGAACACTGAACAGCTACTACAGTCTCAGGTCCAACAGAACACTGAACAGCTACTAGTACTACAGTCTCAGGTCCAACAGAACACTGAACACCTACTACAGTCTCAGGTCCAACAGAACACTGAACAGTTACTACAGTCTCAGGTCCAACAGAACACTGAACAGCTACTACAGTCTCAGGTCCAACAGAACACTGAACAGCTACTACAGTCTCAGGTCCAACAGAACACTGAACAGCAGCTACTACAGTCTCAGGTCCAACAGAACACTGAACAGCTACTACAGTCTCAGGTCCAACAGAACACTGAACAGCAGCTACTACAGTCTCAGGTCCAACAGAACACTGAACAGCTACTACAGTCTCAGGTCCAACAGGACACTGAACAGCTACTACAGTCTCAGGTCCAATAGAACACTGAACAGCAGCTACTACAGTCTCAGGTCCAACAGAACACTGAACAGCAGCTACTACAGTCTCAGGTCCAACAGAACACTGAAGAGCAGCTACTACAGTCTCAGGTCCAACAGAACACTGAACAGCTACTACAGTCTCAGGTCCAACAGAACACTGAACAGCTACTAGTACTACAGTCTCAGGTCCAACAGAACACTGAACAGCTACTACAGTCTCAGGTCCAACAGAACACTGAACAGTTACTACAGTCTCAGGTCCAACAGAACACTGAACAGCTACTACAGTCTCAGGTCCAACAGAACACTGAACAGCTACTACAGTCTCAGGTCCAACAGAACACTGAACAGCAGCTACTACAGTCTCAGGTCCAACAGAACACTGAACAGCTACTACAGTCTCAGGTCCAACAGAACACTGAACAGCTGCTACAGTCTCAGGTCCAACAGAACACTGAACAGCTACTACAGTCTCAGGTCCAACAGAACACTGAACAGCTACTACAGTCTCAGGTCCAACAGAACACTGAGCAGCTACTACAGTCTCAGGTCCAACAGAACACTGAACAGCAGCCACTACAGTCTCAGGTCCAACAGAACACTGAACAGCTACTACAGTCTCAGGTCCAACAGAACACTGAACAGCAGCTACTACAGTCTCAGGTCCAACAGAACACTGAGCAGCTACTACAGTCTCAGGTCCAACAGAACACTGAACAGCTACTACAGTCTCAGGTCCAACAGAACACTGAACAGCTACTACAGTCTCAGGTCCAACAGAACACTGAACAGCAGCTACTACAGTCTCAGGTCCAACAGAACACTGAACAGCTACTACAGTCTCAGGTCCAACAGAACACTGAACAGCAGCTACTACAGTCTCAGGTCCAACAGAACACTGAGCAGCTACTACAGTCTGAGGTCCAATAGAACACTGAACAGCTACTACACTCTCAGGTCCAACAGAACACTGAACAGCTACTACAGTCTCAGGTTCAACAGAACACTGAACAGCAGCTACTACAGTCTCAGGTCCAACAGAACACTGAACAGCTACTACAGTCTCAGGTCCAACAGAACACTGAACAGCTACTACAGTCTCAGGTCCAACAGAACACTGAACAGCTACTACAGTCTCAGGTCCAAGAGAACACTGAACAGCTACTACAGTCTTAGGTCCAACAGAACACTGAGCAGCTACTACAGTCTCAGGTCCAACAGAACACTGAACAGCTACTACAGTCTCAGGTCCAACAGAACACTGAACAGCTACTACAGTCTCAGGTCCAACAGAACACTGAACAGCTACTACAGTCTCAGGTCCAACAGAACACTGAACAGCCGCTACTACAGTCTCAGGTCCAACAGAACACTGAACAGCTACTACAGTCTCAGGTCCAACAGAACACTGAACAGCTACTACAGTCTCAGGTCCAACAGAACACTGAACAGCAGCTACTACAGTCTCAGGTCCAACAGAACACTGAACAGCTACTACAGTCTCAGGTCCAACAGAACACTGAACAGCTGCTACAGTCTCAGGTCCAACAGAACACTGAACAGCTACTACAGTCTCAGGTCCAACAGAACACTGAACAGCTACTACAGTCTCAGGTCCAACAGAACACTGAGCAGCTACTACAGTCTCAGGTCCAACAGAACACTGAACAGCAGCCACTACAGTCTCAGGTCCAACAGAACACTGAACAGCTACTACAGTCTCAGGTCCAACAGAACACTGAACAGCAGCTACTACAGTCTCAGGTCCAACAGAACACTGAGCAGCTACTACAGTCTCAGGTCCAACAGAACACTGAACAGCTACTACAGTCTCAGGTCCAACAGAACACTGAACAGCTACTACAGTCTCAGGTCCAACAGAACACTGAACAGCAGCTACTACAGTCTCAGGTCCAACAGAACACTGAACAGCTACTACAGTCTCAGGTCCAACAGAACACTGAACAGCAGCTGCTACAGTCTCAGGTCCAACAGAACACTGAGCAGCTACTACAGTCTCAGGTCCAATAGAACACTGAACAGCTACTACACTCTCAGGTCCAACAGAACACTGAACAGCTACTACAGTCTCAGGTCCAACAGAACACTGAACAGCAGCTACTACAGTCTCAGGTCCAACAGAACACTGAACAGCTACTACAGTCTCAGGTCCAACAGAACACTGAACAGCTACTACAGTCTCATGTCCAACAGAACACTGAACAGCTACTACAGTCTCAGGTCCAAGAGAACACTGAACAGCTACTACAGTCTTAGGTCCAACAGAACACTGAACAGCTACTACAGTCTCAGGTCCAACAGAACACTGAACAGCTACTACAGTCTCAGGTCCAACAGAACACTGAACAGCTACTACAGTCTCAGGTCCAACAGAACACTGAACAGCTACTACAGTCTCAGGTCCAACAGAACACTGAACAGCTACTACAGTCTCAGGTCCAAGAGAACACTGAACAGCTACTACAGTCTTAGGTCCAACAGAACACTGAGCAGCTACTACAGTCTCAGGTCCAACAGAACACTGAACAGCTACTACAGTCTCAGGTCCAACAGAACACTGAACAGCTACTACAGTCTCAGGTCCAACAGAACACTGAACAGCTACTAGAGTCTCAGGTCCAACAGAACACTGAACAGCTACTACAGTCTCAGGTCCAACAGAACACTGAACAGCTACTACAGTCTCAGGTCCAACAGAACACTGAACAGCCGCTACTACAGTCTCAGGTCCAACAGAACACTGAACAGCTACTACAGTCTCAGGTCCAACAGAACACTGAACAGCTACTACAGTCTCAGGTCCAAGAGAACACTGAGCAGCTACTACAGTCTCAGGTCCAACAGAACACTGAACAGCTACTACAGTCTCAGGTCCAACAGAACACTGAACAGCTACTACAGTCTCAGGTCCAAGAGAACACTGAGCAGCTACTACAGTCTCAGGTCCAACAGAACACTGAACAGCTACTACAGTCTCAGGTCCAACAGAACACTGAACAGCTACTACAGTCTCAGGTCCAACAGAACACTGAACAGCTACTACAGTCTCAGGTCCAACAGAACACTGAACAGCTACTACAGTCTCAGGTCCAACAGAACACTGAACAGCTACTACAGTCTCAGGTCCAACAGAACACTGAACAGCTACTACAGTCTCAGGTCCAACAGAACACTGAACAGCTACTACAGTCTCAGGTCCAACAGAACACTGAACAGCCGCTACTACAGTCTCAGGTCCAACAGAACACTGAACAGCTACTACAGTCTCAGGTCCAACAGAACACTGAACAGCTACTACAGTCTCAGGTCCAACAGAACACTGAACAGCAGCTACTACAGTCTCATGTCCAACAGAACACTGAACAGCTACTGCAGTCTCAGGTCCAACAGAACACTGAACAGCAGCTACTACAGTCTCAGGTCCAACAGACCACTGAACAGCAGCTACTACAGTATCAGGTCCAACAGAACACTGAACAGCAGCTACTACAGTCTCAGGTCCAACAGAACACTGAACAGCTACTACAGTCTCAGGTCCAACAGAACACTGAACAGCTACTACAGTCTCAGGTCCAACAGAACACTGAACAGCAGCTACTACAGTCTCAGGTCCAACAGAACACTGAACAGCTACTACAGTCTCAGGTCCAACAGAACACTGAACAGCAGCTACTACAGTCTCAGGTCCAACAGAACACTGATCAGCTACTACAGTCTCCGGTCCAACAGAACACTGAACAGCTACTACAGTCTCAGGTCCAGCAGAACACTGAACAGCTACTACAGTATCAGGTCCAACAGAACACTGAACAGCTACTACAGTCTCAGGTCCAACAGAACACTGAACAGTTACTACAGTCTCAGGTCCAACAGAACACTGAACAGCTACTACAGTCTCAGGTCCAACAGAACACTGAACAGCTACTACAGTCTCAGGTCCAACAGAACACTGAACAGCAGCTACTACAGTCTCAGGTCCAACAGAACACTGAACAGCTACTACAGTCTCAGGTCCAACAGAACACTGAACAGCTGCTACAGTCTCAGGTCCAACAGAACACTGAACAGCTACTACAGTCTCAGGTCCAACAGAACACTGAACAGCTACTACAGTCTCAGGTCCAACAGAACACTGAGCAGCTACTACAGTCTCAGGTCCAACAGAACACTGAACAGCAGCCACTACAGTCTCAGGTCCAACAGAACACTGAACAGCTACTACAGTCTCAGGTCCAACAGAACACTGAACAGCAGCTACTACAGTCTCAGGTCCAACAGAACACTGAGCAGCTACTACAGTCTCAGGTCCAACAGAACACTGAACAGCTACTACAGTCTCAGGTCCAACAGAACACTGAACAGCTACTACAGTCTCAGGTCCAACAGAACACTGAACAGCAGCTACTACAGTCTCAGGTCCAACAGAACACTGAACAGCTACTACAGTCTCAGGTCCAACAGAACACTGAACAGCAGCTACTACAGTCTCAGGTCCAACAGAACACTGAGCAGCTACTACAGTCTGAGGTCCAATAGAACACTGAACAGCTACTACACTCTCAGGTCCAACAGAACACTGAACAGCTACTACAGTCTCAGGTTCAACAGAACACTGAACAGCAGCTACTACAGTCTCAGGTCCAACAGAACACTGAACAGCTACTACAGTCTCAGGTCCAACAGAACACTGAACAGCTACTACAGTCTCAGGTCCAACAGAACACTGAACAGCTACTACAGTCTCAGGTCCAAGAGAACACTGAACAGCTACTACAGTCTTAGGTCCAACAGAACACTGAGCAGCTACTACAGTCTCAGGTCCAACAGAACACTGAACAGCTACTACAGTCTCAGGTCCAACAGAACACTGAACAGCTACTACAGTCTCAGGTCCAACAGAACACTGAACAGCTACTACAGTCTCAGGTCCAACAGAACACTGAACAGCCGCTACTACAGTCTCAGGTCCAACAGAACACTGAACAGCTACTACAGTCTCAGGTCCAACAGAACACTGAACAGCTACTACAGTCTCAGGTCCAACAGAACACTGAACAGCAGCTACTACAGTCTCAGGTCCAACAGAACACTGAACAGCTACTACAGTCTCAGGTCCAACAGAACACTGAACAGCTGCTACAGTCTCAGGTCCAACAGAACACTGAACAGCTACTACAGTCTCAGGTCCAACAGAACACTGAACAGCTACTACAGTCTCAGGTCCAACAGAACACTGAGCAGCTACTACAGTCTCAGGTCCAACAGAACACTGAACAGCAGCCACTACAGTCTCAGGTCCAACAGAACACTGAACAGCTACTACAGTCTCAGGTCCAACAGAACACTGAACAGCAGCTACTACAGTCTCAGGTCCAACAGAACACTGAGCAGCTACTACAGTCTCAGGTCCAACAGAACACTGAACAGCTACTACAGTCTCAGGTCCAACAGAACACTGAACAGCTACTACAGTCTCAGGTCCAACAGAACACTGAACAGCAGCTACTACAGTCTCAGGTCCAACAGAACACTGAACAGCTACTACAGTCTCAGGTCCAACAGAACACTGAACAGCAGCTGCTACAGTCTCAGGTCCAACAGAACACTGAGCAGCTACTACAGTCTCAGGTCCAATAGAACACTGAACAGCTACTACACTCTCAGGTCCAACAGAACACTGAACAGCTACTACAGTCTCAGGTCCAACAGAACACTGAACAGCAGCTACTACAGTCTCAGGTCCAACAGAACACTGAACAGCTACTACAGTCTCAGGTCCAACAGAACACTGAACAGCTACTACAGTCTCATGTCCAACAGAACACTGAACAGCTACTACAGTCTCAGGTCCAAGAGAACACTGAACAGCTACTACAGTCTTAGGTCCAACAGAACACTGAACAGCTACTACAGTCTCAGGTCCAACAGAACACTGAACAGCTACTACAGTCTCAGGTCCAACAGAACACTGAACAGCTACTACAGTCTCAGGTCCAACAGAACACTGAACAGCTACTACAGTCTCAGGTCCAACAGAACACTGAACAGCTACTACAGTCTCAGGTCCAAGAGAACACTGAACAGCTACTACAGTCTTAGGTCCAACAGAACACTGAGCAGCTACTACAGTCTCAGGTCCAACAGAACACTGAACAGCTACTACAGTCTCAGGTCCAACAGAACACTGAACAGCTACTACAGTCTCAGGTCCAACAGAACACTGAACAGCTACTAGAGTCTCAGGTCCAACAGAACACTGAACAGCTACTACAGTCTCAGGTCCAACAGAACACTGAACAGCTACTACAGTCTCAGGTCCAACAGAACACTGAACAGCCGCTACTACAGTCTCAGGTCCAACAGAACACTGAACAGCTACTACAGTCTCAGGTCCAACAGAACACTGAACAGCTACTACAGTCTCAGGTCCAAGAGAACACTGAGCAGCTACTACAGTCTCAGGTCCAACAGAACACTGAACAGCTACTACAGTCTCAGGTCCAACAGAACACTGAACAGCTACTACAGTCTCAGGTCCAAGAGAACACTGAGCAGCTACTACAGTCTCAGGTCCAACAGAACACTGAACAGCTACTACAGTCTCAGGTCCAACAGAACACTGAACAGCTACTACAGTCTCAGGTCCAACAGAACACTGAACAGCTACTACAGTCTCAGGTCCAACAGAACACTGAACAGCTACTACAGTCTCAGGTCCAACAGAACACTGAACAGCTACTACAGTCTCAGGTCCAACAGAACACTGAACAGCTACTACAGTCTCAGGTCCAACAGAACACTGAACAGCTACTACAGTCTCAGGTCCAACAGAACACTGAACAGCCGCTACTACAGTCTCAGGTCCAACAGAACACTGAACAGCTACTACAGTCTCAGGTCCAACAGAACACTGAACAGCTACTACAGTCTCAGGTCCAACAGAACACTGAACAGCAGCTACTACAGTCTCATGTCCAACAGAACACTGAACAGCTACTGCAGTCTCAGGTCCAACAGAACACTGAACAGCAGCTACTACAGTCTCAGGTCCAACAGACCACTGAACAGCAGCTACTACAGTATCAGGTCCAACAGAACACTGAACAGCAGCTACTACAGTCTCAGGTCCAACAGAACACTGAACAGCTACTACAGTCTCAGGTCCAACAGAACACTGAACAGCTACTACAGTCTCAGGTCCAACAGAACACTGAACAGCAGCTACTACAGTCTCAGGTCCAACAGAACACTGAACAGCTACTACAGTCTCAGGTCCAACAGAACACTGAACAGCAGCTACTACAGTCTCAGGTCCAACAGAACACTGATCAGCTACTACAGTCTCCGGTCCAACAGAACACTGAACAGCTACTACAGTCTCAGGTCCAGCAGAACACTGAACAGCTACTACAGTATCAGGTCCAACAGAACACTGAACAGCTACTACAGTCTCAGGTCCAAGAGAACACTGAGCAGCTACTACAGTCTCAGGTCCAACAGAACACTGAACAGCAGCTACTACAGTCTCAGGTCCAACAGAACACTGAGCAGCTACTACAGTCTCAGGTCCAACAGAACACTGAACAGCTACTACACTCTCAGGTCCAACAGAACACTGAACAGCTACTACAGTCTCAGGTCCAACAGAACACTGAACAGCTATTACACTCTCAGGTCCAACAGAACACTGAACAGCAGCTACTACAGTCTCAGGTCCAACAGAACACTGAACAGCAGCTACTACAGTCTCAGGTCCAACAGAACACTGAACAGCAGCTACTACAGTCTCAGGTCCAACAGAACACTGAACAGCTACTACACTCTCAGGTCCAACAGAACACTGAACAGCAGCTACAGTCTCAGGTCCAACAGAACACTGAACAGCTACTACAGTCTCAGGTCCAACAGGACACTGAACAGCTACTACAGTCTCAGGTCCAACAGAACACTGAACAGCAGCTACTACAGTCTCAGGTCCAACAGAACACTGAACAGCAGCTACTACAGTCTCAGGTCCAACAGAACACTGAAGAGCAGCTACTACAGTCTCAGGTCCAACAGAACACTGAACAGCTACTACAGTCTCAGGTCCAACAGAACACTGAACAGCTACTAGTACTACAGTCTCAGGTCCAACAGAACACTGAACACCTACTACAGTCTCAGGTCCAACAGAACACTGAACAGTTACTACAGTCTCAGGTCCAACAGAACACTGAACAGCTACTACAGTCTCAGGTCCAACAGAACACTGAACAGCTACTACAGTCTCAGGTCCAACAGAACACTGAACAGCAGCTACTACAGTCTCAGGTCCAACAGAACACTGAACAGCTACTACAGTCTCAGGTCCAACAGAACACTGAACAGCAGCTACTACAGTCTCAGGTCCAACAGAACACTGAACAGCTACTACAGTCTCAGGTCCAACAGGACACTGAACAGCTACTACAGTCTCAGGTCCAATAGAACACTGAACAGCAGCTACTACAGTCTCAGGTCCAACAGAACACTGAACAGCAGCTACTACAGTCTCAGGTCCAACAGAACACTGAAGAGCAGCTACTACAGTCTCAGGTCCAACAGAACACTGAACAGCTACTACAGTCTCAGGTCCAACAGAACACTGAACAGCTACTACAGTCTCAGGTCCAACAGAACACTGAACAGTTACTACAGTCTCAGGTCCAACAGAACACTGAACAGCTACTACAGTCTCAGGTCCAACAGAACACTGAACAGCTACTACAGTCTCAGGTCCAACAGAACACTGAACAGCAGCTACTACAGTCTCAGGTCCAACAGAACACTGAACAGCTACTACAGTCTCAGGTCCAACAGAACACTGAACAGCTGCTACAGTCTCAGGTCCAACAGAACACTGAACAGCTACTACAGTCTCAGGTCCAACAGAACACTGAACAGCTACTACAGTCTCAGGTCCAACAGAACACTGAGCAGCTACTACAGTCTCAGGTCCAACAGAACACTGAACAGCAGCCACTACAGTCTCAGGTCCAACAGAACACTGAACAGCTACTACAGTCTCAGGTCCAACAGAACACTGAACAGCAGCTACTACAGTCTCAGGTCCAACAGAACACTGAGCAGCTACTACAGTCTCAGGTCCAACAGAACACTGAACAGCTACTACAGTCTCAGGTCCAACAGAACACTGAACAGCTACTACAGTCTCAGGTCCAACAGAACACTGAACAGCAGCTACTACAGTCTCAGGTCCAACAGAACACTGAACAGCTACTACAGTCTCAGGTCCAACAGAACACTGAACAGCAGCTACTACAGTCTCAGGTCCAACAGAACACTGAGCAGCTACTACAGTCTGAGGTCCAATAGAACACTGAACAGCTACTACACTCTCAGGTCCAACAGAACACTGAACAGCTACTACAGTCTCAGGTCCCACAGAACACTGAACAGCTACTACAGTCTCAGGTCCAACAGAACACTGAACAGCTACTACAGTCTCAGGTCCAACAGAACACTGAACAGTTACTACAGTCTCAGGTCCAACAGAACACTGAACAGCTACTACAGTCTCAGGTCCAACAGAACACTGAACAGCTACTACAGTCTCAGGTCCAACAGAACACTGAACAGCAGCTACTACAGTCTCAGGTCCAACAGAACACTGAACAGCTACTACAGTCTCAGGTCCAACAGAACACTGAACAGCTGCTACAGTCTCAGGTCCAACAGAACACTGAACAGCTACTACAGTCTCAGGTCCAACAGAACACTGAACAGCTACTACAGTCTCAGGTCCAACAGAACACTGAGCAGCTACTACAGTCTCAGGTCCAACAGAACACTGAACAGCAGCCACTACAGTCTCAGGTCCAACAGAACACTGAACAGCTACTACAGTCTCAGGTCCAACAGAACACTGAACAGCAGCTACTACAGTCTCAGGTCCAACAGAACACTGAGCAGCTACTACAGTCTCAGGTCCAACAGAACACTGAACAGCTACTACAGTCTCAGGTCCAACAGAACACTGAACAGCTACTACAGTCTCAGGTCCAACAGAACACTGAACAGCAGCTACTACAGTCTCAGGTCCAACAGAACACTGAACAGCTACTACAGTCTCAGGTCCAACAGAACACTGAACAGCAGCTGCTACAGTCTCAGGTCCAACAGAACACTGAGCAGCTACTACAGTCTCAGGTCCAATAGAACACTGAACAGCTACTACACTCTCAGGTCCAACAGAACACTGAACAGCTACTACAGTCTCAGGTCCAACAGAACACTGAACAGCAGCTACTACAGTCTCAGGTCCAACAGAACACTGAACAGCTACTACAGTCTCAGGTCCAACAGAACACTGAACAGCTACTACAGTCTCATGTCCAACAGAACACTGAACAGCTACTACAGTCTCAGGTCCAAGAGAACACTGAACAGCTACTACAGTCTTAGGTCCAACAGAACACTGAGCAGCTACTACAGTCTCAGGTGCAACAGAACACTGAACAGCTACTACAGTCTCAGGTCCAACAGAACACTGAACAGCTACTACAGTCTCAGGTCCAACAGAACACTGAACAGCTACTACAGTCTCAGGTCCAACAGAACACTGAACAGCTACTACAGTCTCAGGTCCAACAGAACACTGAACAGCTACTAGAGTCTCAGGTCCAACAGAACACTGAACAGCTACTACAGTCTCAGGTCCAACAGAACACTGAACAGCTACTACAGTCTCAGGTCCAACAGAACACTGAACAGCCGCTACTACAGTCTCAGGTCCAACAGAACACTGAACAGCTACTACAGTCTCAGGTCCAACAGAACACTGAACAGCTACTACAGTCTCAGGTCCAAGAGAACACTGAGCAGCTACTACAGTCTCAGGTCCAACAGAACACTGAACAGCTACTACAGTCTCAGGTCCAACAGAACACTGAACAGCTACTACAGTCTCAGGTCCAACAGAACACTGAACAGCTACTACAGTCTCAGGTCCAACAGAACACTGAACAGCTACTACAGTCTCAGGTCCAACAGAACACTGAACAGCTACTACAGTCTCAGGTCCAACAGAACACTGAACAGCTACTACAGTCTCAGGTCCAACAGAACACTGAACAGCTACTACAGTCTCAGGTCCAACAGAACACTGAACAGCCGCTACTACAGTCTCAGGTCCAACAGAACACTGAACAGCTACTACAGTCTCAGGTCCAACAGAACACTGAACAGCTACTACAGTCTCAGGTCCAACAGAACACTGAACAGCAGCTACTACAGTCTCATGTCCAACAGAACACTGAACAGCTACTGCAGTCTCAGGTCCAACAGAACACTGAACAGCAGCTACTACAGTCTCAGGTCCAACAGACCACTGAACAGCAGCTACTACAGTATCAGGTCCAACAGAACACTGAACAGCAGCTACTACAGTCTCAGGTCCAACAGAACACTGAACAGCTACTACAGTCTCAGGTCCAACAGAACACTGAACAGCTACTACAGTCTCAGGTCCAACAGAACACTGAACAGCAGCTACTACAGTCTCAGGTCCAACAGAACACTGAACAGCTACTACAGTCTCAGGTCCAACAGAACACTGAACAGCAGCTACTACAGTCTCAGGTCCAACAGAACACTGATCAGCTACTACAGTCTCCGGTCCAACAGAACACTGAACAGCTACTACAGTCTCAGGTCCAGCAGAACACTGAACAGCTACTACAGTATCAGGTCCAACAGAACACTGAACAGCTACTACAGTCTCAGGTCCAAGAGAACACTGAGCAGCTACTACAGTCTCAGGTCCAACAGAACACTGAACAGCAGCTACTACAGTCTCAGGTCCAACAGAACACTGAGCAGCTACTACAGTCTCAGGTCCAACAGAACACTGAACAGCTACTACACTCTCAGGTCCAACAGAACACTGAACAGCTACTACAGTCTCAGGTCCAACAGAACACTGAACAGCTATTACACTCTCAGGTCCAACAGAACACTGAACAGCAGCTACTACAGTCTCAGGTCCAACAGAACACTGAACAGCAGCTACTACAGTCTCAGGTCCAACAGAACACTGAACAGCAGCTACTACAGTCTCAGGTCCAACAGAACACTGAACAGCTACTACACTCTCAGGTCCAACAGAACACTGAACAGCAGCTACAGTCTCAGGTCCAACAGAACACTGAACAGCTACTACAGTCTCAGGTCCAACAGGACACTGAACAGCTACTACAGTCTCAGGTCCAACAGAACACTGAACAGCAGCTACTACAGTCTCAGGTCCAACAGAACACTGAACAGCAGCTACTACAGTCTCAGGTCCAACAGAACACTGAAGAGCAGCTACTACAGTCTCAGGTCCAACAGAACACTGAACAGCTACTACAGTCTCAGGTCCAACAGAACACTGAACAGCTACTAGTACTACAGTCTCAGGTCCAACAGAACACTGAACACCTACTACAGTCTCAGGTCCAACAGAACACTGAACAGTTACTACAGTCTCAGGTCCAACAGAACACTGAACAGCTACTACAGTCTCAGGTCCAACAGAACACTGAACAGCTACTACAGTCTCAGGTCCAACAGAACACTGAACAGCAGCTACTACAGTCTCAGGTCCAACAGAACACTGAACAGCTACTACAGTCTCAGGTCCAACAGAACACTGAACAGCAGCTACTACAGTCTCAGGTCCAACAGAACACTGAACAGCTACTACAGTCTCAGGTCCAACAGGACACTGAACAGCTACTACAGTCTCAGGTCCAATAGAACACTGAACAGCAGCTACTACAGTCTCAGGTCCAACAGAACACTGAACAGCAGCTACTACAGTCTCAGGTCCAACAGAACACTGAAGAGCAGCTACTACAGTCTCAGGTCCAACAGAACACTGAACAGCTACTACAGTCTCAGGTCCAACAGAACACTGAACAGCTACTAGTACTACAGTCTCAGGTCCAACAGAACACTGAACAGCTACTACAGTCTCAGGTCCAACAGAACACTGAACAGTTACTACAGTCTCAGGTCCAACAGAACACTGAACAGCTACTACAGTCTCAGGTCCAACAGAACACTGAACAGCTACTACAGTCTCAGGTCCAACAGAACACTGAACAGCAGCTACTACAGTCTCAGGTCCAACAGAACACTGAACAGCTACTACAGTCTCAGGTCCAACAGAACACTGAACAGTTACTACAGTCTCAGGTCCAACAGAACACTGAACAGCTACTACAGTCTCAGGTCCAACAGAACACTGAACAGCTACTACAGTCTCAGGTCCAACAGAACACTGAACAGCAGCTACTACAGTCTCAGGTCCAACAGAACACTGAACAGCTACTACAGTCTCAGGTCCAACAGAACACTGAACAGCTGCTACAGTCTCAGGTCCAACAGAACACTGAACAGCTACTACAGTCTCAGGTCCAACAGAACACTGAACAGCTACTACAGTCTCAGGTCCAACAGAACACTGAGCAGCTACTACAGTCTCAGGTCCAACAGAACACTGAACAGCAGCCACTACAGTCTCAGGTCCAACAGAACACTGAACAGCTACTACAGTCTCAGGTCCAACAGAACACTGAACAGCAGCTACTACAGTCTCAGGTCCAACAGAACACTGAGCAGCTACTACAGTCTCAGGTCCAACAGAACACTGAACAGCTACTACAGTCTCAGGTCCAACAGAACACTGAACAGCTACTACAGTCTCAGGTCCAACAGAACACTGAACAGCAGCTACTACAGTCCCAGGTCCAACAGAACACTGAACAGCTACTACAGTCTCAGGTCCAACAGAACACTGAACAGCAGCTACTACAGTCTCAGGTCCAACAGAACACTGAGCAGCTACTACAGTCTGAGGTCCAATAGAACACTGAACAGCTACTACACTCTCAGGTCCAACAGAACACTGAACAGCTACTACAGTCTCAGGTTCAACAGAACACTGAACAGCAGCTACTACAGTCTCAGGTCCAACAGAACACTGAACAGCTACTACAGTCTCAGGTCCAACAGAACACTGAACAGCTACTACAGTCTCAGGTCCAACAGAACACTGAACAGCTACTACAGTCTCAGGTCCAAGAGAACACTGAACAGCTACTACAGTCTTAGGTCCAACAGAACACTGAGCAGCTACTACAGTCTCAGGTCCAACAGAACACTGAACAGCTACTACAGTCTCAGGTCCAACAGAACACTGAACAGCTACTACAGTCTCAGGTCCAACAGAACACTGAACAGCTACTACAGTCTCAGGTCCAACAGAACACTGAACAGCCGCTACTACAGTCTCAGGTCCAACAGAACACTGAACAGCTACTACAGTCTCAGGTCCAACAGAACACTGAACAGCTACTACAGTCTCAGGTCCAACAGAACACTGAACAGCTACTACAGTCTCAGGTCCAACAGAACACTGAGCAGCTACTACAGTCTCAGGTCCAACAGAACACTGAACAGCAGCCACTACAGTCTCAGGTCCAACAGAACACTGAACAGCTACTACAGTCTCAGGTCCAACAGAACACTGAACAGCAGCTACTACAGTCTCAGGTCCAACAGAACACTGAGCAGCTACTACAGTCTCAGGTCCAACAGAACACTGAACAGCTACTACAGTCTCAGGTCCAACAGAACACTGAACAGCTACTACAGTCTCAGGTCCAACAGAACACTGAACAGCAGCTACTACAGTCTCAGGTCCAACAGAACACTGAACAGCTACTACAGTCTCAGGTCCAACAGAACACTGAACAGCAGCTGCTACAGTCTCAGGTCCAACAGAACACTGAGCAGCTACTACAGTCTCAGGTCCAATAGAACACTGAACAGCTACTACACTCTCAGGTCCAACAGAACACTGAACAGCTACTACAGTCTCAGGTCCAACAGAACACTGAACAGCAGCTACTACAGTCTCAGGTCCAACAGAACACTGAACAGCTACTACAGTCTCAGGTCCAACAGAACACTGAACAGCTACTACAGTCTCATGTCCAACAGAACACTGAACAGCTACTACAGTCTCAGGTCCAAGAGAACACTGAACAGCTACTACAGTCTTAGGTCCAACAGAACACTGAACAGCTACTACAGTCTCAGGTCCAACAGAACACTGAACAGCTACTACAGTCTCAGGTCCAACAGAACACTGAACAGCTACTACAGTCTCAGGTCCAACAGAACACTGAACAGCTACTACAGTCTCAGGTCCAACAGAACACTGAACAGCTACTACAGTCTCAGGTCCAAGAGAACACTGAACAGCTACTACAGTCTTAGGTCCAACAGAACACTGAGCAGCTACTACAGTCTCAGGTCCAACAGAACACTGAACAGCTACTACAGTCTCAGGTCCAACAGAACACTGAACAGCTACTACAGTCTCAGGTCCAACAGAACACTGAACAGCTACTAGAGTCTCAGGTCCAACAGAACACTGAACAGCTACTACAGTCTCAGGTCCAACAGAACACTGAACAGCTACTACAGTCTCAGGTCCAACAGAACACTGAACAGCCGCTACTACAGTCTCAGGTCCAACAGAACACTGAACAGCTACTACAGTCTCAGGTCCAACAGAACACTGAACAGCTACTACAGTCTCAGGTCCAAGAGAACACTGAGCAGCTACTACAGTCTCAGGTCCAACAGAACACTGAACAGCTACTACAGTCTCAGGTCCAACAGAACACTGAACAGCTACTACAGTCTCAGGTCCAAGAGAACACTGAGCAGCTACTACAGTCTCAGGTCCAACAGAACACTGAACAGCTACTACAGTCTCAGGTCCAACAGAACACTGAACAGCTACTACAGTCTCAGGTCCAACAGAACACTGAACAGCTACTACAGTCTCAGGTCCAACAGAACACTGAACAGCTACTACAGTCTCAGGTCCAACAGAACACTGAACAGCTACTACAGTCTCAGGTCCAACAGAACACTGAACAGCTACTACAGTCTCAGGTCCAACAGAACACTGAACAGCTACTACAGTCTCAGGTCCAACAGAACACTGAACAGCCGCTACTACAGTCTCAGGTCCAACAGAACACTGACCAGCTACTACAGTCTCAGGTCCAACAGAACACTGAACAGCTACTACAGTCTCAGGTCCAACAGAACACTGAACAGCAGCTACTACAGTCTCATGTCCAACAGAACACTGAACAGCTACTGCAGTCTCAGGTCCAACAGAACACTGAACAGCAGCTACTACAGTCTCAGGTCCAACAGACCACTGAACAGCAGCTACTACAGTATCAGGTCCAACAGAACACTGAACAGCAGCTACTACAGTCTCAGGTCCAACAGAACACTGAACAGCTACTACAGTCTCAGGTCCAACAGAACACTGAACAGCTACTACAGTCTCAGGTCCAACAGAACACTGAACAGCAGCTACTACAGTCTCAGGTCCAACAGAACACTGAACAGCTACTACAGTCTCAGGTCCAACAGAACACTGAACAGCAGCTACTACAGTCTCAGGTCCAACAGAACACTGATCAGCTACTACAGTCTCCGGTCCAACAGAACACTGAACAGCTACTACAGTCTCAGGTCCAGCAGAACACTGAACAGCTACTACAGTATCAGGTCCAACAGAACACTGAACAGCTACTACAGTCTCAGGTCCAAGAGAACACTGAGCAGCTACTACAGTCTCAGGTCCAACAGAACACTGAACAGCAGCTACTACAGTCTCAGGTCCAACAGAACACTGAGCAGCTACTACAGTCTCAGGTCCAACAGAACACTGAACAGCTACTACACTCTCAGGTCCAACAGAACACTGAACAGCTACTACAGTCTCAGGTCCAACAGAACACTGAACAGCTATTACACTCTCAGGTCCAACAGAACACTGAACAGCAGCTACTACAGTCTCAGGTCCAACAGAACACTGAACAGCAGCTACTACAGTCTCAGGTCCAACAGAACACTGAACAGCAGCTACTACAGTCTCAGGTCCAACAGAACACTGAACAGCTACTACACTCTCAGGTCCAACAGAACACTGAACAGCAGCTACAGTCTCAGGTCCAACAGAACACTGAACAGCTACTACAGTCTCAGGTCCAACAGGACACTGAACAGCTACTACAGTCTCAGGTCCAACAGAACACTGAACAGCAGCTACTACAGTCTCAGGTCCAACAGAACACTGAACAGCTACTACAGTCTCAGGTCCAACAGAACACTGAACAGCAGCTACTACAGTCTCATGTCCAACAGAACACTGAACAGCTACTGCAGTCTCAGGTCCAACAGAACACTGAACAGCAGCTACTACAGTCTCAGGTCCAACAGACCACTGAACAGCAGCTACTACAGTATCAGGTCCAACAGAACACTGAACAGCAGCTACTACAGTCTCAGGTCCAACAGAACACTGAACAGCTACTACAGTCTCAGGTCCAACAGAACACTGAACAGCTACTACAGTCTCAGGTCCAACAGAACACTGAACAGCAGCTACTACAGTCTCAGGTCCAACAGAACACTGAACAGCTACTACAGTCTCAGGTCCAACAGAACACTGAACAGCAGCTACTACAGTCTCAGGTCCAACAGAACACTGATCAGCTACTACAGTCTCCGGTCCAACAGAACACTGAACAGCTACTACAGTCTCAGGTCCAGCAGAACACTGAACAGCTACTACAGTATCAGGTCCAACAGAACACTGAACAGCTACTACAGTCTCAGGTCCAAGAGAACACTGAGCAGCTACTACAGTCTCAGGTCCAACAGAACACTGAACAGCAGCTACTACAGTCTCAGGTCCAACAGAACACTGAGCAGCTACTACAGTCTCAGGTCCAACAGAACACTGAACAGCTACTACACTCTCAGGTCCAACAGAACACTGAACAGCTACTACAGTCTCAGGTCCAACAGAACACTGAACAGCTATTACACTCTCAGGTCCAACAGAACACTGAACAGCAGCTACTACAGTCTCAGGTCCAACAGAACACTGAACAGCAGCTACTACAGTCTCAGGTCCAACAGAACACTGAACAGCAGCTACTACAGTCTCAGGTCCAACAGAACACTGAACAGCTACTACACTCTCAGGTCCAACAGAACACTGAACAGCAGCTACAGTCTCAGGTCCAACAGAACACTGAACAGCTACTACAGTCTCAGGTCCAACAGGACACTGAACAGCTACTACAGTCTCAGGTCCAACAGAACACTGAACAGCAGCTACTACAGTCTCAGGTCCAACAGAACACTGAACAGCAGCTACTACAGTCTCAGGTCCAACAGAACACTGAAGAGCAGCTACTACAGTCTCAGGTCCAACAGAACACTGAACAGCTACTACAGTCTCAGGTCCAACAGAACACTGAACAGCTACTAGTACTACAGTCTCAGGTCCAACAGAACACTGAACACCTACTACAGTCTCAGGTCCAACAGAACACTGAACAGTTACTACAGTCTCAGGTCCAACAGAACACTGAACAGCTACTACAGTCTCAGGTCCAACAGAACACTGAACAGCTACTACAGTCTCAGGTCCAACAGAACACTGAACAGCAGCTACTACAGTCTCAGGTCCAACAGAACACTGAACAGCTACTACAGTCTCAGGTCCAACAGAACACTGAACAGCAGCTACTACAGTCTCAGGTCCAACAGAACACTGAACAGCTACTACAGTCTCAGGTCCAACAGGACACTGAACAGCTACTACAGTCTCAGGTCCAATAGAACACTGAACAGCAGCTACTACAGTCTCAGGTCCAACAGAACACTGAACAGCAGCTACTACAGTCTCAGGTCCAACAGAACACTGAAGAGCAGCTACTACAGTCTCAGGTCCAACAGAACACTGAACAGCTACTACAGTCTCAGGTCCAACAGAACACTGAACAGCTACTAGTACTACAGTCTCAGGTCCAACAGAACACTGAACAGCTACTACAGTCTCAGGTCCAACAGAACACTGAACAGTTACTACAGTCTCAGGTCCAACAGAACACTGAACAGCTACTACAGTCTCAGGTCCAACAGAACACTGAACAGCTACTACAGTCTCAGGTCCAACAGAACACTGAACAGCAGCTACTACAGTCTCAGGTCCAACAGAACACTGAACAGCTACTACAGTCTCAGGTCCAACAGAACACTGAACAGCTGCTACAGTCTCAGGTCCAACAGAACACTGAACAGCTACTACAGTCTCAGGTCCAACAGAACACTGAACAGCTACTACAGTCTCAGGTCCAACAGAACACTGAGCAGCTACTACAGTCTCAGGTCCAACAGAACACTGAACAGCAGCCACTACAGTCTCAGGTCCAACAGAACACTGAACAGCTACTACAGTCTCAGGTCCAACAGAACACTGAACAGCAGCTACTACAGTCTCAGGTCCAACAGAACACTGAGCAGCTACTACAGTCTCAGGTCCAACAGAACACTGAACAGCTACTACAGTCTCAGGTCCAACAGAACACTGAACAGCTACTACAGTCTCAGGTCCAACAGAACACTGAACAGCAGCTACTACAGTCTCAGGTCCAACAGAACACTGAACAGCTACTACAGTCTCAGGTCCAACAGAACACTGAACAGCTACTACAGTCTCAGGTCCAACAGAACACTGAACAGCTACTACAGTCTCAGGTCCAACAGAACACTGAACAGCTACTACAGTCTCAGGTCCAACAGAACACTGAGCAGCTACTACAGTCTCAGGTCCAACAGAACACTGAACAGCAGCCACTACAGTCTCAGGTCCAACAGAACACTGAACAGCTACTACAGTCTCAGGTCCAACAGAACACTGAACAGCAGCTACTACAGTCTCAGGTCCAACAGAACACTGAGCAGCTACTACAGTCTCAGGTCCAACAGAACACTGAACAGCTACTACAGTCTCAGGTCCAACAGAACACTGAACAGCTACTACAGTCTCAGGTCCAACAGAACACTGAACAGCAGCTACTACAGTCTCAGGTCCAACAGAACACTGAACAGCTACTACAGTCTCAGGTCCAACAGAACACTGAACAGCAGCTGCTACAGTCTCAGGTCCAACAGAACACTGAGCAGCTACTACAGTCTCAGGTCCAATAGAACACTGAACAGCTACTACACTCTCAGGTCCAACAGAACACTGAACAGCTACTACAGTCTCAGGTCCAACAGAACACTGAACAGCAGCTACTACAGTCTCAGGTCCAACAGAACACTGAACAGCTACTACAGTCTCAGGTCCAACAGAACACTGAACAGCTACTACAGTCTCATGTCCAACAGAACACTGAACAGCTACTACAGTCTCAGGTCCAAGAGAACACTGAACAGCTACTACAGTCTTAGGTCCAACAGAACACTGAACAGCTACTACAGTCTCAGGTCCAACAGAACACTGAACAGCTACTACAGTCTCAGGTCCAACAGAACACTGAACAGCTACTACAGTCTCAGGTCCAACAGAACACTGAACAGCTACTACAGTCTCAGGTCCAACAGAACACTGAACAGCTACTACAGTCTCAGGTCCAAGAGAACACTGAACAGCTACTACAGTCTTAGGTCCAACAGAACACTGAGCAGCTACTACAGTCTCAGGTCCAACAGAACACTGAACAGCTACTACAGTCTCAGGTCCAACAGAACACTGAACAGCTACTACAGTCTCAGGTCCAACAGAACACTGAACAGCTACTAGAGTCTCAGGTCCAACAGAACACTGAACAGCTACTACAGTCTCAGGTCCAACAGAACACTGAACAGCTACTACAGTCTCAGGTCCAACAGAACACTGAACAGCCGCTACTACAGTCTCAGGTCCAACAGAACACTGAACAGCTACTACAGTCTCAGGTCCAACAGAACACTGAACAGCTACTACAGTCTCAGGTCCAAGAGAACACTGAGCAGCTACTACAGTCTCAGGTCCAACAGAACACTGAACAGCTACTACAGTCTCAGGTCCAACAGAACACTGAACAGCTACTACAGTCTCAGGTCCAAGAGAACACTGAGCAGCTACTACAGTCTCAGGTCCAACAGAACACTGAACAGCTACTACAGTCTCAGGTCCAACAGAACACTGAACAGCTACTACAGTCTCAGGTCCAACAGAACACTGAACAGCTACTACAGTCTCAGGTCCAACAGAACACTGAACAGCTACTACAGTCTCAGGTCCAACAGAACACTGAACAGCTACTACAGTCTCAGGTCCAACAGAACACTGAACAGCTACTACAGTCTCAGGTCCAACAGAACACTGAACAGCTACTACAGTCTCAGGTCCAACAGAACACTGAACAGCCGCTACTACAGTCTCAGGTCCAACAGAACACTGAACAGCTACTACAGTCTCAGGTCCAACAGAACACTGAACAGCTACTACAGTCTCAGGTCCAACAGAACACTGAACAGCAGCTACTACAGTCTCATGTCCAACAGAACACTGAACAGCTACTGCAGTCTCAGGTCCAACAGAACACTGAACAGCAGCTACTACAGTCTCAGGTCCAACAGACCACTGAACAGCAGCTACTACAGTATCAGGTCCAACAGAACACTGAACAGCAGCTACTACAGTCTCAGGTCCAACAGAACACTGAACAGCTACTACAGTCTCAGGTCCAACAGAACACTGAACAGCTACTACAGTCTCAGGTCCAACAGAACACTGAACAGCAGCTACTACAGTCTCAGGTCCAACAGAACACTGAACAGCTACTACAGTCTCAGGTCCAACAGAACACTGAACAGCAGCTACTACAGTCTCAGGTCCAACAGAACACTGATCAGCTACTACAGTCTCCGGTCCAACAGAACACTGAACAGCTACTACAGTCTCAGGTCCAGCAGAACACTGAACAGCTACTACAGTATCAGGTCCAACAGAACACTGAACAGCTACTACAGTCTCAGGTCCAAGAGAACACTGAGCAGCTACTACAGTCTCAGGTCCAACAGAACACTGAACAGCAGCTACTACAGTCTCAGGTCCAACAGAACACTGAGCAGCTACTACAGTCTCAGGTCCAACAGAACACTGAACAGCTACTACACTCTCAGGTCCAACAGAACACTGAACAGCTACTACAGTCTCAGGTCCAACAGAACACTGAACAGCTATTACACTCTCAGGTCCAACAGAACACTGAACAGCAGCTACTACAGTCTCAGGTCCAACAGAACACTGAACAGCAGCTACTACAGTCTCAGGTCCAACAGAACACTGAACAGCAGCTACTACAGTCTCAGGTCCAACAGAACACTGAACAGCTACTACACTCTCAGGTCCAACAGAACACTGAACAGCAGCTACAGTCTCAGGTCCAACAGAACACTGAACAGCTACTACAGTCTCAGGTCCAACAGGACACTGAACAGCTACTACAGTCTCAGGTCCAACAGAACACTGAACAGCAGCTACTACAGTCTCAGGTCCAACAGAACACTGAACAGCTACTACAGTCTCAGGTCCAACAGAACACTGAACAGCAGCTACTACAGTCTCATGTCCAACAGAACACTGAACAGCTACTGCAGTCTCAGGTCCAACAGAACACTGAACAGCAGCTACTACAGTCTCAGGTCCAACAGACCACTGAACAGCAGCTACTACAGTATCAGGTCCAACAGAACACTGAACAGCAGCTACTACAGTCTCAGGTCCAACAGAACACTGAACAGCTACTACAGTCTCAGGTCCAACAGAACACTGAACAGCTACTACAGTCTCAGGTCCAACAGAACACTGAACAGCAGCTACTACAGTCTCAGGTCCAACAGAACACTGAACAGCTACTACAGTCTCAGGTCCAACAGAACACTGAACAGCAGCTACTACAGTCTCAGGTCCAACAGAACACTGATCAGCTACTACAGTCTCCGGTCCAACAGAACACTGAACAGCTACTACAGTCTCAGGTCCAGCAGAACACTGAACAGCTACTACAGTATCAGGTCCAACAGAACACTGAACAGCTACTACAGTCTCAGGTCCAAGAGAACACTGAGCAGCTACTACAGTCTCAGGTCCAACAGAACACTGAACAGCAGCTACTACAGTCTCAGGTCCAACAGAACACTGAGCAGCTACTACAGTCTCAGGTCCAACAGAACACTGAACAGCTACTACACTCTCAGGTCCAACAGAACACTGAACAGCTACTACAGTCTCAGGTCCAACAGAACACTGAACAGCTATTACACTCTCAGGTCCAACAGAACACTGAACAGCAGCTACTACAGTCTCAGGTCCAACAGAACACTGAACAGCAGCTACTACAGTCTCAGGTCCAACAGAACACTGAACAGCAGCTACTACAGTCTCAGGTCCAACAGAACACTGAACAGCTACTACACTCTCAGGTCCAACAGAACACTGAACAGCAGCTACAGTCTCAGGTCCAACAGAACACTGAACAGCTACTACAGTCTCAGGTCCAACAGGACACTGAACAGCTACTACAGTCTCAGGTCCAACAGAACACTGAACAGCAGCTACTACAGTCTCAGGTCCAACAGAACACTGAACAGCAGCTACTACAGTCTCAGGTCCAACAGAACACTGAAGAGCAGCTACTACAGTCTCAGGTCCAACAGAACACTGAACAGCTACTACAGTCTCAGGTCCAACAGAACACTGAACAGCTACTAGTACTACAGTCTCAGGTCCAACAGAACACTGAACACCTACTACAGTCTCAGGTCCAACAGAACACTGAACAGTTACTACAGTCTCAGGTCCAACAGAACACTGAACAGCTACTACAGTCTCAGGTCCAACAGAACACTGAACAGCTACTACAGTCTCAGGTCCAACAGAACACTGAACAGCAGCTACTACAGTCTCAGGTCCAACAGAACACTGAACAGCTACTACAGTCTCAGGTCCAACAGAACACTGAACAGCAGCTACTACAGTCTCAGGTCCAACAGAACACTGAACAGCTACTACAGTCTCAGGTCCAACAGGACACTGAACAGCTACTACAGTCTCAGGTCCAATAGAACACTGAACAGCAGCTACTACAGTCTCAGGTCCAACAGAACACTGAACAGCAGCTACTACAGTCTCAGGTCCAACAGAACACTGAAGAGCAGCTACTACAGTCTCAGGTCCAACAGAACACTGAACAGCTACTACAGTCTCAGGTCCAACAGAACACTGAACAGCTACTAGTACTACAGTCTCAGGTCCAACAGAACACTGAACAGCTACTACAGTCTCAGGTCCAACAGAACACTGAACAGTTACTACAGTCTCAGGTCCAACAGAACACTGAACAGCTACTACAGTCTCAGGTCCAACAGAACACTGAACAGCTACTACAGTCTCAGGTCCAACAGAACACTGAACAGCAGCTACTACAGTCTCAGGTCCAACAGAACACTGAACAGCTACTACAGTCTCAGGTCCAACAGAACACTGAACAGCTGCTACAGTCTCAGGTCCAACAGAACACTGAACAGCTACTACAGTCTCAGGTCCAACAGAACACTGAACAGCTACTACAGTCTCAGGTCCAACAGAACACTGAGCAGCTACTACAGTCTCAGGTCCAACAGAACACTGAACAGCAGCCACTACAGTCTCAGGTCCAACAGAACACTGAACAGCTACTACAGTCTCAGGTCCAACAGAACACTGAACAGCAGCTACTACAGTCTCAGGTCCAACAGAACACTGAGCAGCTACTACAGTCTCAGGTCCAACAGAACACTGAACAGCTACTACAGTCTCAGGTCCAACAGAACACTGAACAGCTACTACAGTCTCAGGTCCAACAGAACACTGAACAGCAGCTACTACAGTCTCAGGTCCAACAGAACACTGAACAGCTACTACAGTCTCAGGTCCAACAGAACACTGAACAGCAGCTACTACAGTCTCAGGTCCAACAGAACACTGAGCAGCTACTACAGTCTGAGGTCCAATAGAACACTGAACAGCTACTACACTCTCAGGTCCAACAGAACACTGAACAGCTACTACAGTCTCAGGTTCAACAGAACACTGAACAGCAGCTACTACAGTCTCAGGTCCAACAGAACACTGAACAGCTACTACAGTCTCAGGTCCAACAGAACACTGAACAGCTACTACAGTCTCAGGTCCAACAGAACACTGAACAGCTACTACAGTCTCAGGTCCAAGAGAACACTGAACAGCTACTACAGTCTTAGGTCCAACAGAACACTGAGCAGCTACTACAGTCTCAGGTCCAACAGAACACTGAACAGCTACTACAGTCTCAGGTCCAACAGAACACTGAACAGCTACTACAGTCTCAGGTCCAACAGAACACTGAACAGCTACTACAGTCTCAGGTCCAACAGAACACTGAACAGCCGCTACTACAGTCTCAGGTCCAACAGAACACTGAACAGCTACTACAGTCTCAGGTCCAACAGAACACTGAACAGCAGCTACTACATTTTCAGGTCCAACAGAACACTGAACAGCAGCTACTACAGTCTCAGGTCCAACAGAACACTGAACAGCTACTACAGTCTCAGGTCCAACAGAACACTGAACAGCTACTACAGTCTCAGGTCCAACAGAACACTGAACAGCAGCTACTACAGTCTCAGGTCCAACAGAACACTGAACAGCTACTGCAGTCTCAGGTCCAACAGAACACTGAACAGCAGCTACTACAGTCTCAGGTCCAACAGAACACTGAACAGCTACTACAGTCTCAGGTCCAACAGAACACTGAACAGCTACTACAGTCTCATGTCCAACAGAACACTGAACAGCAGCTACTACAGTCTCAGGTCCAACAGAACACTGAACAGCTACTGCAGTCTCAGGTCCAACAGAACACTGAACAGCAGCTACTACAGTCTCAGGTCCAACAGAACACTGAACAGCAGCTACTACAGTCTCAGGTCCAACAGAACACTGAACAGCAGCTACTACAGTCTCAGGTCCAACAGAACACTGAACAGCTACTACAGTCTCAGGTCCAACAGAACACTGAACAGCTACTACAGTCTCAGGTCCGACAGAACACTGAACAGCAGCTACTACAGTCTCAGGTCCAACAGAACACTGAACAGCTACTACAGTCTCAGGTCCTACAGAACACTGAACAGCTACTACAGTCTCAGGTCCAACAGAACACTGAACAGCTACTACAGTCTCAGGTCCAACAGAACACTGAACAGCTACTACAGTCTCAGGTCCAACAGAACACTGAACAGCAGCTACTACAGTCTCAGGTCCAACAGAACACTGAACAGCTACTACAGTCTCAGGTCCAACAGAACACTGAACAGCTACTACAGTCTCAGGTCCAACAGAACACTGAACAGCTACTACAGTCTCAGGTCCAAGAGAACACTGAGCAGCTACTACAGTCTCAGGTCCAACAGAACACTGAACAGCTACTACAGTCTCAGGTCCAACAGAACACTGAGCAGCTACTACAGTCTCAGGTCCAACAGAACACTGAACAGCTACTACAGTCTCAGGTCCAACAGAACACTGAACAGCTACTACAGTCTCAGGTCCAACAGAACACTGAACAGCCGCTACTACAGTCTCAGGTCCAACAGACCACTGAACAGCAGCTACTACAGTCTCAGGTCCAACAGAACACTGAACAGCTACTACAGTCTCAGGTCCAACAGAACACTGAACAGCTACTACAGTCTCAGGTCCAACAGAACACTGAACAGCAGCTACTACAGTCTCAGGTCCAACAGAACACTGAACAGCTACTGCAGTCTCAGGTCCAACAGAACACTGAACAGCAGCTACTACAGTCTCAGGTCCAACAGAACACTGAACAGCTACTATAGTCTCAGGTCCAACAGAACACTGAGCAGCTACTACAGTCTCATGTCCAACAGAACACTGAACAGCAGTAACTACAGTCTCAGGTCCAACAGAACACTGAACAGCTACTGCAGTCTCAGGTCCAATAGAACACTGAACAGCAGCTACTACAGTCTCAGGTCCAACAGAACACTGAACAGCAGCTACTACAGTCTCAGGTCCAACAGAACACTGAACAGCAGCTACTACAGTCTCAGGTCCAACAGAACACTGAACAGCTACTACAGTCTCAGGTCCAACAGAACACTGAACAGCTACTACAGTCTCAGGTCCAACAGAACACTGAACAGCAGCTACTACAGTCTCAGGTCCAACATAACACTGAACAGCTACTACAGTCTCAGGTCCAACAGAACACTGAACAGCTACTACAGTCTCAGGTCCAACAGAACACTGAACAGCAGCTACTACAGTCTCAGGTCCAACAGAACACTGAACAGCTACTACAGTCTCAGGTCCAACAGAACACTGAACAGCTACTACAGTCTCAGGTCCAAGAGAACACTGAGCAGCTACTACAGTCTCAGGTCCAAGAGAACACTGAGCAGCTACTACAGTCTCAGGTCCAACAGAACACTGAACAGCTACTACAGTCTCAGGTCCAAGAGAACACTGAGCAGCTACTACAGTCTCAGGTCCAAGAGAACACTGAGCAGCTACTACAGTCTCAGGTCCAACAGAACACTGAACAGCTACTACAGTCTCAGGTCCAACAGAACACTGAACAGCTACTACAGTCTCAGGTCCAACAGAACACTGAACAGCCGCTACTACAGTCTCAGGTCCAACAGAACACTGAACAGCTACTACAGTCTCAGGTCCAACAGAACACTGAACAGCTACTACAGTCTCAGGTCCAAGAGAACACTGAGCAGCTACTACAGTCTCAGGTCCAACAGAACACTGAACAGCTACTACAGTCTCAGGTCCAACAGAACACTGAACAGCTACTACAGTCTCAGGTCCAACAGAACACTGAACAGCTACTACAGTCTCAGGTCCAACAGAACACTGAACAGCTACTACAGTCTCAGGTCCAACAGAACACTGAACAGCTACTACAGTCTCAGGTCCAACAGAACACTGAACAGCTACTACAGTCTCAGGTCCAACAGAACACTGAACAGCTACTACAGTCTCAGGTCCAACAGAACACTGAACAGCCGCTACTACAGTCTCAGGTCCAACAGAACACTGAACAGCTACTACAGTCTCAGGTCCAACAGAACACTGAACAGCTACTACAGTCTCAGGTCCAACAGAACACTGAACAGCAGCTACTACAGTCTCATGTCCAACAGAACACTGAACAGCTACTGCAGTCTCAGGTCCAACAGAACACTGAACAGCAGCTACTACAGTCTCAGGTCCAACAGACCACTGAACAGCAGCTACTACAGTATCAGGTCCAACAGAACACTGAACAGCAGCTACTACAGTCTCAGGTCCAACAGAACACTGAACAGCTACTACAGTCTCAGGTCCAACAGAACACTGAACAGCTACTACAGTCTCAGGTCCAACAGAACACTGAACAGCAGCTACTACAGTCTCAGGTCCAACAGAACACTGAACAGCTACTACAGTCTCAGGTCCAACAGAACACTGAACAGCAGCTACTACAGTCTCAGGTCCAACAGAACACTGATCAGCTACTACAGTCTCCGGTCCAACAGAACACTGAACAGCTACTACAGTCTCAGGTCCAGCAGAACACTGAACAGCTACTACAGTATCAGGTCCAACAGAACACTGAACAGCTACTACAGTCTCAGGTCCAAGAGAACACTGAGCAGCTACTACAGTCTCAGGTCCAACAGAACACTGAACAGCAGCTACTACAGTCTCAGGTCCAACAGAACACTGAGCAGCTACTACAGTCTCAGGTACAACAGAACACTGAACAGCTACTACACTCTCAGGTCCAACAGAACAATGAACAGCTACTACAGTCTCAGGTCCAACAGAACACTGAACAGCTATTACACTCTCAGGTCCAACAGAACACTGAACAGCAGCTACTACAGTCTCAGGTCCAACAGAACACTGAACAGCAGCTACTACAGTCTCAGGTCCAACAGAACACTGAACAGCAGCTACTACAGTCTCAGGTCCAACAGAACACTGAACAGCTACTACACTCTCAGGTCCAACAGAACACTGAACAGCAGCTACAGTCTCAGGTCCAACAGAACACTGAACAGCTACTACAGTCTCAGGTCCAACAGGACACTGAACAGCTACTACAGTCTCAGGTCCAACAGAACACTGAACAGCAGCTACTACAGTCTCAGGTCCAACAGAACACTGAACAGCAGCTACTACAGTCTCAGGTCCAACAGAACACTGAAGAGCAGCTACTACAGTCTCAGGTCCAACAGAACACTGAACAGCTACTACAGTCTCAGGTCCAACAGAACACTGAACAGCTACTAGTACTACAGTCTCAGGTCCAACAGAACACTGAACACCTACTACAGTCTCAGGTCCAACAGAACACTGAACAGTTACTACAGTCTCAGGTCCAACAGAACACTGAACAGCTACTACAGTCTCAGGTCCAACAGAACACTGAACAGCTACTACAGTCTCAGGTCCAACAGAACACTGAACAGCAGCTACTACAGTCTCAGGTCCAACAGAACACTGAACAGCTACTACAGTCTCAGGTCCAACAGAACACTGAACAGCAGCTACTACAGTCTCAGGTCCAACAGAACACTGAACAGCTACTAGTACTACAGTCTCAGGTCCAACAGAACACTGAACAGCTACTACAGTCTCAGGTCCAACAGAACACTGAACAGTTACTACAGTCTCAGGTCCAACAGAACACTGAACAGCTACTACAGTCTCAGGTCCAACAGAACACTGAACAGCTACTACAGTCTCAGGTCCAACAGAACACTGAACAGCAGCTACTACAGTCTCAGGTCCAACAGAACACTGAACAGCTACTACAGTCTCAGGTCCAACAGAACACTGAACAGCTGCTACAGTCTCAGGTCCAACAGAACACTGAACAGCTACTACAGTCTCAGGTCCAACAGAACACTGAACAGCTACTACAGTCTCAGGTCCAACAGAACACTGAGCAGCTACTACAGTCTCAGGTCCAACAGAACACTGAACAGCTACTACAGTCTCAGGTCCAACAGGACACTGAACAGCTACTACAGTCTCAGGTCCAATAGAACACTGAACAGCAGCTACTACAGTCTCAGGTCCAACAGAACACTGAACAGCAGCTACTACAGTCTCAGGTCCAACAGAACACTGAAGAGCAGCTACTACAGTCTCAGGTCCAACAGAACACTGAACAGCTACTACAGTCTCAGGTCCAACAGAACACTGAACAGCTACTAGTACTACAGTCTCAGGTCCAACAGAACACTGAACAGCTACTACAGTCTCAGGTCCAACAGAACACTGAACAGTTACTACAGTCTCAGGTCCAACAGAACACTGAACAGCTACTACAGTCTCAGGTCCAACAGAACACTGAACAGCTACTACAGTCTCAGGTCCAACAGAACACTGAACAGCAGCTACTACAGTCTCAGGTCCAACAGAACACTGAACAGCTACTACAGTCTCAGGTCCAACAGAACACTGAACAGCTGCTACAGTCTCAGGTCCAACAGAACACTGAACAGCTACTACAGTCTCAGGTCCAACAGAACACTGAACAGCTACTACAGTCTCAGGTCCAACAGAACACTGAGCAGCTACTACAGTCTCAGGTCCAACAGAACACTGAACAGCTACTACAGTCTCAGGTCCAACAGAACACTGAACAGCTACTACAGTCTCAGGTCCAACAGAACACTGAACAGCTACTACAGTCTCAGGTCCAACAGAACACTGAACAGCTACTACAGTCTCAGGTCCAACAGAACACTGAACAGCCGCTACTACAGTCTCAGGTCCAACAGAACACTGAACAGCTACTACAGTCTCAGGTCCAACAGAACACTGAACAGCTACTACAGTCTCAGGTCCAACAGAACACTGAACAGCAGCTACTACAGTCTCATGTCCAACAGAACACTGAACAGCTACTGCAGTCTCAGGTCCAACAGAACACTGAACAGCAGCTACTACAGTCTCAGGTCCAACAGACCACTGAACAGCAGCTACTACAGTATCAGGTCCAACAGAACACTGAACAGCAGCTACTACAGTCTCAGGTCCAACAGAACACTGAACAGCTACTACAGTCTCAGGTCCAACAGAACACTGAACAGCTACTACAGTCTCAGGTCCAACAGAACACTGAACAGCAGCTACTACAGTCTCAGGTCCAACAGAACACTGAACAGCTACTACAGTCTCAGGTCCAACAGAACACTGAACAGCAGCTACTACAGTCTCAGGTCCAACAGAACACTGATCAGCTACTACAGTCTCCGGTCCAACAGAACACTGAACAGCTACTACAGTCTCAGGTCCAGCAGAACACTGAACAGCTACTACAGTATCAGGTCCAACAGAACACTGAACAGCTACTACAGTCTCAGGTCCAAGAGAACACTGAGCAGCTACTACAGTCTCAGGTCCAACAGAACACTGAACAGCAGCTACTACAGTCTCAGGTCCAACAGAACACTGAGCAGCTACTACAGTCTCAGGTCCAACAGAACACTGAACAGCTACTACACTCTCAGGTCCAACAGAACACTGAACAGCTACTACAGTCTCAGGTCCAACAGAACACTGAACAGCTATTACACTCTCAGGTCCAACAGAACACTGAACAGCAGCTACTACAGTCTCAGGTCCAACAGAACACTGAACAGCAGCTACTACAGTCTCAGGTCCAACAGAACACTGAACAGCAGCTACTACAGTCTCAGGTCCAACAGAACACTGAACAGCTACTACACTCTCAGGTCCAACAGAACACTGAACAGCAGCTACAGTCTCAGGTCCAACAGAACACTGAACAGCTACTACAGTCTCAGGTCCAACAGGACACTGAACAGCTACTACAGTCTCAGGTCCAACAGAACACTGAACAGCAGCTACTACAGTCTCAGGTCCAACAGAACACTGAACAGCAGCTACTACAGTCTCAGGTCCAACAGAACACTGAAGAGCAGCTACTACAGTCTCAGGTCCAACAGAACACTGAACAGCTACTACAGTCTCAGGTCCAACAGAACACTGAACAGCTACTAGTACTACAGTCTCAGGTCCAACAGAACACTGAACACCTACTACAGTCTCAGGTCCAACAGAACACTGAACAGTTACTACAGTCTCAGGTCCAACAGAACACTGAACAGCTACTACAGTCTCAGGTCCAACAGAACACTGAACAGCTACTACAGTCTCAGGTCCAACAGAACACTGAACAGCAGCTACTACAGTCTCAGGTCCAACAGAACACTGAACAGCTACTACAGTCTCAGGTCCAACAGAACACTGAACAGCAGCTACTACAGTCTCAGGTCCAACAGAACACTGAACAGCTACTACAGTCTCAGGTCCAACAGGACACTGAACAGCTACTACAGTCTCAGGTCCAATAGAACACTGAACAGCAGCTACTACAGTCTCAGGTCCAACAGAACACTGAACAGCAGCTACTACAGTCTCAGGTCCAACAGAACACTGAAGAGCAGCTACTACAGTCTCAGGTCCAACAGAACACTGAACAGCTACTACAGTCTCAGGTCCAACAGAACACTGAACAGCTACTAGTACTACAGTCTCAGGTCCAACAGAACACTGAACAGCTACTACAGTCTCAGGTCCAACAGAACACTGAACAGTTACTACAGTCTCAGGTCCAACAGAACACTGAACAGCTACTACAGTCTCAGGTCCAACAGAACACTGAACAGCTACTACAGTCTCAGGTCCAACAGAACACTGAACAGCAGCTACTACAGTCTCAGGTCCAACAGAACACTGAACAGCTACTACAGTCTCAGGTCCAACAGAACACTGAACAGCTGCTACAGTCTCAGGTCCAACAGAACACTGAACAGCTACTACAGTCTCAGGTCCAACAGAACACTGAACAGCTACTACAGTCTCAGGTCCAACAGAACACTGAGCAGCTACTACAGTCTCAGGTCCAACAGAACACTGAACAGCAGCCACTACAGTCTCAGGTCCAACAGAACACTGAACAGCTACTACAGTCTCAGGTCCAACAGAACACTGAACAGCAGCTACTACAGTCTCAGGTCCAACAGAACACTGAGCAGCTACTACAGTCTCAGGTCCAACAGAACACTGAACAGCTACTACAGTCTCAGGTCCAACAGAACACTGAACAGCTACTACAGTCTCAGGTCCAACAGAACACTGAACAGCAGCTACTACAGTCTCAGGTCCAACAGAACACTGAACAGCTACTACAGTCTCAGGTCCAACAGAACACTGAACAGCAGCTACTACAGTCTCAGGTCCAACAGAACACTGAGCAGCTACTACAGTCTGAGGTCCAATAGAACACTGAACAGCTACTACACTCTCAGGTCCAACAGAACACTGAACAGCTACTACAGTCTCAGGTTCAACAGAACACTGAACAGCAGCTACTACAGTCTCAGGTCCAACAGAACACTGAACAGCTACTACAGTCTCAGGTCCAACAGAACACTGAACAGCTACTACAGTCTCAGGTCCAACAGAACACTGAACAGCTACTACAGTCTCAGGTCCAAGAGAACACTGAACAGCTACTACAGTCTTAGGTCCAACAGAACACTGAGCAGCTACTACAGTCTCAGGTCCAACAGAACACTGAACAGCTACTACAGTCTCAGGTCCAACAGAACACTGAACAGCTACTACAGTCTCAGGTCCAACAGAACACTGAACAGCTACTACAGTCTCAGGTCCAACAGAACACTGAACAGCCGCTACTACAGTCTCAGGTCCAACAGAAGACTGAACAGCTACTACAGTCTCAGGTCCAACAGAACACTGAACAGCAGCTACTACATTTTCAGGTCCAACAGAACACTGAACAGCAGCTACTACAGTCTCAGGTCCAACAGAACACTGAACAGCTACTACAGTCTCAGGTCCAACAGAACACTGAACAGCTACTACAGTCTCAGGTCCAACAGAACACTGAACAGCAGCTACTACAGTCTCAGGTCCAACAGAACACTGAACAGCTACTGCAGTCTCAGGTCCAACAGAACACTGAACAGCAGCTACTACAGTCTCAGGTCCAACAGAACACTGAACAGCTACTACAGTCTCAGGTCCAACAGAACACTGAACAGCTACTACAGTCTCATGTCCAACAGAACACTGAACAGCAGCTACTACAGTCTCAGGTCCAACAGAACACTGAACAGCTACTGCAGTCTCAGGTCCAACAGAACACTGAACAGCAGCTACTACAGTCTCAGGTCCAACAGAACACTGAACAGCAGCTACTACAGTCTCAGGTCCAACAGAACACTGAACAGCAGCTACTACAGTCTCAGGTCCAACAGAACACTGAACAGCTACTACAGTCTCAGGTCCAACAGAACACTGAACAGCTACTACAGTCTCAGGTCCGACAGAACACTGAACAGCAGCTACTACAGTCTCAGGTCCAACAGAACACTGAACAGCTACTACAGTCTCAGGTCCTACAGAACACTGAACAGCTACTACAGTCTCAGGTCCAACAGAACACTGAACAGCTACTACAGTCTCAGGTCCAACAGAACACTGAACAGCTACTACAGTCTCAGGTCCAACAGAACACTGAACAGCAGCTACTACAGTCTCAGGTCCAACAGAACACTGAACAGCTACTACAGTCTCAGGTCCAACAGAACACTGAACAGCTACTACAGTCTCAGGTCCAACAGAACACTGAACAGCTACTACAGTCTCAGGTCCAAGAGAACACTGAGCAGCTACTACAGTCTCAGGTCCAACAGAACACTGAACAGCTACTACAGTCTCAGGTCCAACAGAACACTGAGCAGCTACTACAGTCTCAGGTCCAACAGAACACTGAACAGCTACTACAGTCTCAGGTCCAACAGAACACTGAACAGCTACTACAGTCTCAGGTCCAACAGAACACTGAACAGCCGCTACTACAGTCTCAGGTCCAACAGACCACTGAACAGCAGCTACTACAGTCTCAGGTCCAACAGAACACTGAACAGCTACTACAGTCTCAGGTCCAACAGAACACTGAACAGCTACTACAGTCTCAGGTCCAACAGAACACTGAACAGCAGCTACTACAGTCTCAGGTCCAACAGAACACTGAACAGCTACTGCAGTCTCAGGTCCAACAGAACACTGAACAGCAGCTACTACAGTCTCAGGTCCAACAGAACACTGAACAGCTACTATAGTCTCAGGTCCAACAGAACACTGAACAGCTACTACAGTCTCATGTCCAACAGAACACTGAACAGCAGTAACTACAGTCTCAGGTCCAACAGAACACTGAACAGCTACTGCAGTCTCAGGTCCAATAGAACACTGAACAGCAGCTACTACAGTCTCAGGTCCAACAGAACACTGAACAGCAGCTACTACAGTCTCAGGTCCAACAGAACACTGAACAGCAGCTACTACAGTCTCAGGTCCAACAGAACACTGAACAGCTACTACAGTCTCAGGTCCAACAGAACACTGAACAGCTACTACAGTCTCAGGTCCAACAGAACACTGAACAGCAGCTACTACAGTCTCAGGTCCAACAGAACACTGAACAGCTACTACAGTCTCAGGTCCAACAGAACACTGAACAGCTACTACAGTCTCAGGTCCAACAGAACACTGAACAGCAGCTACTACAGTCTCAGGTCCAACAGAACACTGAACAGCTACTACAGTCTCAGGTCCAACAGAACACTGAACAGCTACTACAGTCTCAGGTCCAAGAGAACACTGAGCAGCTACTACAGTCTCAGGTCCAAGAGAACACTGAGCAGCTACTACAGTCTCAGGTCCAACAGAACACTGAACAGCTACTACAGTCTCAGGTCCAAGAGAACACTGAGCAGCTACTACAGTCTCAGGTCCAAGAGAACACTGAGCAGCTACTACAGTCTCAGGTCCAACAGAACACTGAACAGCTACTACAGTCTCAGGTCCAACAGAACACTGAACAGCTACTACAGTCTCAGGTCCAACAGAACACTGAACAGCTACTACAGTCTCAGGTCCAACAGAACACTGAACAGCTACTACAGTCTCAGGTCCAACAGAACACTGAACAGCTACTACAGTCTCAGGTCCAACAGAACACTGAACAGCTACTACAGTCTCAGGTCCAACAGAACACTGAACAGCAGCTACTACATTCTCAGGTCCAACAGAACACTGAACAGCAGCTACTACAGTCTCAGGTCCAACAGAACACTGAACAGCTACTACAGTCTCAGGTCCAACAGAACACTGAACAGCTACTACAGTCTCAGGTCCAACAGAACACTGAACAGCAGCTACTACAGTCTCAGGTCCAACAGAACACTGAACAGCTACTGCAGTCTCAGGTCCAACAGAACACTGAACAGCAGCTACTACAGTCTCAGGTCCAACAGAACACTGAACAGCTACTATAGTCTCAGGTCCAACAGAACACTGAACAGCTACTACAGTCTCATGTCCAACAGAACACTGAACAGCAGTAACTACAGTCTCAGGTCCAACAGAACACTGAACAGCTACTGCAGTCTCAGGTCCAATAGAACACTGAACAGCAGCTACTACAGTCTCAGGTCCAACAGAACACTGAACAGCAGCTACTACAGTCTCAGGTCCAACAGAACACTGAACAGCAGCTACTACAGTCTCAGGTCCAACAGAACACTGAACAGCTACTACAGTCTCAGGTCCAACAGAACACTGAACAGCTACTACAGTCTCAGGTCCAACAGAACACTGAACAGCAGCTACTACAGTCTCAGGTCCAACAGAACACTGAACAGCTACTACAGTCTCAGGTCCAACAGAACACTGAACAGCTACTACAGTCTCAGGTCCAACAGAACACTGAACAGCAGCTACTACAGTCTCAGGTCCAACAGAACACTGAACAGCTACTACAGTCTCAGGTCCAACAGAACACTGAACAGCTACTACAGTCTCAGGTCCAAGAGAACACTGAGCAGCTACTACAGTCTCAGGTCCAAGAGAACACTGAGCAGCTACTACAGTCTCAGGTCCAACAGAACACTGAACAGCTACTACAGTCTCAGGTCCAAGAGAACACTGAGCAGCTACTACAGTCTCAGGTCCAAGAGAACACTGAGCAGCTACTACAGTCTCAGGTCCAACAGAACACTGAACAGCTACTACAGTCTCAGGTCCAACAGAACACTGAACAGCTACTACAGTCTCAGGTCCAACAGAACACTGAACAGCTACTACAGTCTCAGGTCCAACAGAACACTGAACAGCTACTACAGTCTCAGGTCCAACAGAACACTGAACAGCTACTACAGTCTCAGGTCCAACAGAACACTGAACAGCTACTACAGTCTCAGGTCCAACAGAACACTGAACAGCCGCTACTACAGTCTCAGGTCCAACAGAACACTGAACAGCTACTACAGTCTCAGGTCCAACAGAACACTGAACAGCAGCTACTACATTATCAGGTCCAACAGAACACTGAACAGCAGCTACTACAGTATCAGGTCCAACAGAACACTGAACAGCTACTACAGTCTCAGGTCCAACAGAACACTGAACAGCTACTACAGTCTCAGGTCCAACAGAACACTGAACAGCAGCTACTACAGTCTCAGGTCCAACAGAACACTGAACAGCTACTGCAGTCTCAGGTCCAACAGAACACTGAACAGCAGCTACTACAGTCTCAGGTCCAACAGAACACTGAACAGCTACTACAGTCTCAGGTCCAACAGAACACTGAACAGCTACTACAGTCTCATGTCCAACAGAACACTGAACAGCAGCTACTACAGTCTCAGGTCCAACAGAACACTGAACAGCTACTGCAGTCTCAGGTCCAACAGAACACTGAACAGCAGCTACTACAGTCTCAGGTCCAACAGAACACTGAACAGCAGCTACTACAGTCTCAGGTCCAACAGAACACTGAACAGCAGCTACTACAGTCTCAGGTCCAACAGAACACTGAACAGCTACTACAGTCTCAGGTCCAACAGAACACTGAACAGCTACTACAGTCTCAGGTCCAACAGAACACTGAACAGCAGCTACTACAGTCTCAGGTCCAACAAAACATTGAACAGCTACTACAGTCTCAGGTCCAACAGAACACTGAACAGCAGCTACTACAGTCTCAGGTCCAACAGAACACTGAGCAGCTACTACAGTCTCCGGTCCAACAGAACACTGAACAGCTACTACAGTCTCAGGTCCAACAGAACACTGAACAGCTACTACAGTCTCAGGTCCAACAGAACACTGAACAGCTACTACAGTCTCAGGTCCAACAGAACACTGAACAGCTACTACAGTCTCAGGTCCAACAGAACACTGAACAGCTACTACAGTCTCAGGTCCAACAGAACACTGAACAGCTACTACAGTCTCAGGTCCAACAGAACACTGAACAGCTACTAGAGTCTCAGGTCCAACAGAACACTGAACAGCTACTACAGTCTCAGGTCCAACAGAACACTGAACAGCTACTACAGTCTCAGGTCCAACAGAACACTGAACAGCCGCTACTACAGTCTCAGGTCCAACAGAACACTGAACAGCTACTACAGTCTCAGGTCCAACAGAACACTGAACAGCTACTACAGTCTCAGGTCCAAGAGAACACTGAGCAGCTACTACAGTCTCAGGTCCAACAGAACACTGAACAGCTACTACAGTCTCAGGTCCAACAGAACACTGAACAGCTACTACAGTCTCAGGTCCAACAGAACACTGAACAGCTACTACAGTCTCAGGTCCAACAGAACACTGAACAGCTACTACAGTCTCAGGTCCAACAGAACACTGAACAGCAGCTACTACAGTCTCAGGTCCAACAAAACATTGAACAGCTACTACAGTCTCAGGTCCAACAGAACACTGAACAGCAGCTACTACAGTCTCAGGTCCAACAGAACACTGAGCAGCTACTACAGTCTCCGGTCCAACAGAACACTGAACAGCTACTACAGTCTCAGGTCCAACAGAACACTGAACAGCTACTACAGTCTCAGGTCCAACAGAACACTGAACAGCTACTACAGTCTCAGGTCCAACAGAACACTGAACAGCTACTACAGTCTCAGGTCCAACAGAACACTGAACAGCTACTACAGTCTCAGGTCCAACAGAACACTGAACAGCTACTACAGTCTCAGGTCCAACAGAACACTGAACAGCTACTAGAGTCTCAGGTCCAACAGAACACTGAACAGCTACTACAGTCTCAGGTCCAACAGAACACTGAACAGCTACTACAGTCTCAGGTCCAACAGAACACTGAACAGCCGCTACTACAGTCTCAGGTCCAACAGAACACTGAACAGCTACTACAGTCTCAGGTCCAACAGAACACTGAACAGCTACTACAGTCTCAGGTCCAAGAGAACACTGAGCAGCTACTACAGTCTCAGGTCCAACAGAACACTGAACAGCTACTACTGTCTCAGGTCCAACAGAACACTGAACAGCTACTACAGTCTCAGGTCCAACAGAACACTGAACAGCTACTACAGTCTCAGGTCCAACAGAACACTGAACAGCTACTACAGTCTCAGGTCCAACAGAACACTGAACAGCTACTACAGTCTCAGGTCCAACAGAACACTGAACAGCTACTACAGTCTCAGGTCCAACAGAACACTGAACAGCTACTACAGTCTCAGGTCCAACAGAACACTGAACAGCCGCTACTACAGTCTCAGGTCCAACAGAACACTGAACAGCTACTACAGTCTCAGGTCCAACAGAACACTGAACAGCTACTACAGTCTCAGGTCCAACAGAACACTGAACAGCAGCTACTACAGTCTCATGTCCAACAGAACACTGAACAGCTACTGCAGTCTCAGGTCCAACAGAACACTGAACAGCAGCTACTACAGTCTCAGGTCCAACAGACCACTGAACAGCAGCTACTACAGTATCAGGTCCAACAGAACACTGAACAGCAGCTACTACAGTCTCAGGTCCAACAGAACACTGAACAGCTACTACAGTCTCAGGTCCAACAGAACACTGAACAGCTACTACAGTCTCAGGTCCAACAGAACACTGAACAGCAGCTACTACAGTCTCAGGTCCAACAGAACACTGAACAGCTACTACAGTCTCAGGTCCAACAGAACACTGAACAGCAGCTACTACAGTCTCAGGTCCAACAGAACACTGATCAGCTACTACAGTCTCCGGTCCAACAGAACACTGAACAGCTACTACAGTCTCAGGTCCAGCAGAACACTGAACAGCTACTACAGTATCAGGTCCAACAGAACACTGAACAGCTACTACAGTCTCAGGTCCAAGAGAACACTGAGCAGCTACTACAGTCTCAGGTCCAACAGAACACTGAACAGCAGCTACTACAGTCTCAGGTCCAACAGAACACTGAGCAGCTACTACAGTCTCAGGTCCAACAGAACACTGAACAGCTACTACACTCTCAGGTCCAACAGAACACTGAACAGCTACTACAGTCTCAGGTCCAACAGAACACTGAACAGCTATTACACTCTCAGGTCCAACAGAACACTGAACAGCAGCTACTACAGTCTCAGGTCCAACAGAACACTGAACAGCAGCTACTACAGTCTCAGGTCCAACAGAACACTGAACAGCAGCTACTACAGTCTCAGGTCCAACAGAACACTGAACAGCTACTACACTCTCAGGTCCAACAGAACACTGAACAGCAGCTACAGTCTCAGGTCCAACAGAACACTGAACAGCTACTACAGTCTCAGGTCCAACAGGACACTGAACAGCTACTACAGTCTCAGGTCCAACAGAACACTGAACAGCAGCTACTACAGTCTCAGGTCCAACAGAACACTGAACAGCAGCTACTACAGTCTCAGGTCCAACAGCACACTGAAGAGCAGCTACTACAGTCTCAGGTCCAACAGAACACTGAACAGCTACTACAGTCTCAGGTCCAACAGAACACTGAACAGCTACTAGTACTACAGTCTCAGGTCCAACAGAACACTGAACACCTACTACAGTCTCAGGTCCAACAGAACACTGAACAGTTACTACAGTCTCAGGTCCAACAGAACACTGAACAGCTACTACAGTCTCAGGTCCAACAGAACACTGAACAGCTACTACAGTCTCAGGTCCAACAGAACACTGAACAGCAGCTACTACAGTCTCAGGTCCAACAGAACACTGAACAGCTACTACAGTCTCAGGTCCAACAGAACACTGAACAGCAGCTACTACAGTCTCAGGTCCAACAGAACACTGAACAGCTACTACAGTCTCAGGTCCAACAGGACACTGAACAGCTACTACAGTCTCAGGTCCAATAGAACACTGAACAGCAGCTACTACAGTCTCAGGTCCAACAGAACACTGAACAGCAGCTACTACAGTCTCAGGTCCAACAGAACACTGAAGAGCAGCTACTACAGTCTCAGGTCCAACATAACACTGAACAGCTACTACAGTCTCAGGTCCAACAGAACACTGAACAGCTACTAGTACTACAGTCTCAGGTCCAACAGAACACTGAACAGCTACTACAGTCTCAGGTCCAACAGAACACTGAACAGTTACTACAGTCTCAGGTCCAACAGAACACTGAACAGCTACTACAGTCTCAGGTCCAACAGAACACTGAACAGCTACTACAGTCTCAGGTCCAACAGAACACTGAACAGCAGCTACTACAGTCTCAGGTCCAACAGAACACTGAACAGCTACTACAGTCTCAGGTCCAACAGAACACTGAACAGCTGCTACAGTCTCAGGTCCAACAGAACACTGAACAGCTACTACAGTCTCAGGTCCAACAGAACACTGAACAGCTACTACAGTCTCAGGTCCAACAGAACACTGAGCAGCTACTACAGTCTCAGGTCCAACAGAACACTGAACAGCAGCCACTACAGTCTCAGGTCCAACAGAACACTGAACAGCTACTACAGTCTCAGGTCCAACAGAACACTGAACAGCTACTACAGTCTCAGGTCCAACAGAACACTGAACAGCTACTACAGTCTCAGGTCCAACAGAACACTGAACAGCTACTACAGTCTCAGGTCCAACAGAACACTGAACAGCCGCTACTACAGTCTCAGGTCCAACAGAACACTGAACAGCTACTACAGTCTCAGGTCCAACAGAACACTGAACAGCTACTACAGTCTCAGGTCCAACAGAACACTGAACAGCAGCTACTACAGTCTCAGGTCCAACAGAACACTGAACAGCTACTACAGTCTCAGGTCCAACAGAACACTGAACAGCTACTACAGTCTCAGGTCCAACAGAACACTGAACAGCAGCTACTACAGTCTCAGGTCCAACAGAACACTGAACAGCAGCTACTACAGTCTCAGGTCCAACAGAACACTGAACAGCTGCTACAGTCTCAGGTCCAACAGAACACTGAACAGCTACTACAGTCTCAGGTCCAACAGAACACTGAACAGCTACTACAGTCTCAGGTCCAACAGAACACTGAGCAGCTACTACAGTCTCAGGTCCAACAGAACACTGAACAGCAGCCACTACAGTCTCAGGTCCAACAGAACACTGAATAGCTACTACAGTCTCAGGTCCAACAGAACACTGAACAGCAGCTACTACAGTCTCAGGTCCAACAGAACACTGAGCAGCTACTACAGTCTCAGGTCCAACAGAACACTGAACAGCTACTACAGTCTCAGGTCCAACAGAACACTGAACAGCTACTACAGTCTCAGGTCCAACAGAACACTGAACAGCAGCTACTACAGTCTCAGGTCCAACAGAACACTGAACAGCTACTACAGTCTCAGGTCCAACAGAACACTGAACAGCAGCTACTACAGTCTCAGGTCCAACAGAACACTGAGCAGCTACTACAGTCTGAGGTCCAATAGAACACTGAACAGCTACTACACTCTCAGGTCCAACAGAACACTGAACAGCTACTACAGTCTCAGGTTCAACAGAACACTGAACAGCAGCTACTACAGTCTCAGGTCCAACAGAACACTGAACAGCTACTACAGTCTCAGGTCCAACAGAACACTGAACAGCTACTACAGTCTCAGGTCCAACAGAACACTGAACAGCTACTACAGTCTCAGGTCCAAGAGAACACTGAACAGCTACTACAGTCTTAGGTCCAACAGAACACTGAGCAGCTACTACAGTCTCAGGTCCAACAGAACACTGAACAGCTACTACAGTCTCAGGTCCAACAGAACACTGAACAGCTACTACAGTCTCAGGTCCAACAGAACACTGAACAGCTACTACAGTCTCAGGTCCAACAGAACACTGAACAGCCGCTACTACAGTCTCAGGTCCAACAGAACACTGAACAGCTACTACAGTCTCAGGTCCAACAGAACACTGAACAGCAGCTACTACATTTTCAGGTCCAACAGAACACTGAACAGCAGCTACTACAGTCTCAGGTCCAACAGAACACTGAACAGCTACTACAGTCTCAGGTCCAACAGAACACTGAACAGCTACTACAGTATCAGGTCCAACAGAACACTGAACAGCAGCTACTACAGTCTCAGGTCCAACAGAACACTGAACAGCTACTGCAGTCTCAGGTCCAACAGAACACTGAACAGCAGCTACTACAGTCTCAGGTCCAACAGAACACTGAACAGCTACTACAGTCTCAGGTCCAACAGAACACTGAACAGCTACTACAGTCTCATGTCCAACAGAACACTGAACAGCAGCTACTACAGTCTCAGGTCCAACAGAACACTGAACAGCTACTGCAGTCTCAGGTCCAACAGAACACTGAACAGCAGCTACTACAGTCTCAGGTCCAACAGAACACTGAACAGCAGCTACTACAGTCTCAGGTCCAACAGAACACTGAACAGCAGCTACTACAGTCTCAGGTCCAACAGAACACTGAACAGCTACTACAGTCTCAGGTCCAACAGAACACTGAACAGCTACTACAGTCTCAGGTCCGACAGAACACTGAACAGCAGCTACTACAGTCTCAGGTCCAACAGAACACTGAACAGCTACTACAGTCTCAGGTCCTACAGAACACTGAACAGCTACTACAGTCTCAGGTCCAACAGAACACTGAACAGCTACTACAGTCTCAGGTCCAACAGAACACTGAACAGCTACTACAGTCTCAGGTCCAACAGAACACTGAACAGCAGCTACTACAGTCTCAGGTCCAACAGAACACTGAACAGCTACTACAGTCTCAGGTCCAACAGAACACTGAACAGCAGCTACTACAGTCTCAGGTCCAACAGAACACTGAACAGCTACTACAGTCTCAGGTCCAACAGAACACTGAACAGCTACTACAGTCTCAGGTCCAACAGAACACTGAACAGCTACTACAGTCTCAGGTCCAAGAGAACACTGAGCAGCTACTACAGTCTCAGGTCCAACAGAACACTGAACAGCCGCTACTACAGTCTCAGGTCCAACAGAACACTGAACAGCTACTACACTCTCAGGTCCAACAGAACACTGAACAGCTACTACAGTCTCAGGTCCAACAGAACACTGAACAGCTATTACACTCTCAGGTCCAACAGAACACTGAACAGCAGCTACTACAGTCTCAGGTCCAACAGAACACTGAACAGCAGCTACTACAGTCTCAGGTCCAACAGAACACTGAACAGCAGCTACTACAGTCTCAGGTCCAACAGAACACTGAACAGCTACTACACTCTCAGGTCCAACAGAACACTGAACAGCAGCTACAGTCTCAGGTCCAACAGAACACTGAACAGCTAATACAGTCTCAGGTCCAACAGGACACTGAACAGCTACTACAGTCTCAGGTCCAACAGAACACTGAACAGCAGCTACTACAGTCTCAGGTCCAACAGAACACTGAACAGCAGCTACTACAGTCTCAGGTCCAACAGCACACTGAAGAGCAGCTACTACAGTCTCAGGTCCAACAGAACACTGAACAGCTACTACAGTCTCAGGTCCAACAGAACACTGAACAGCTACTAGTACTACAGTCTCAGGTCCAACAGAACACTGAACACCTACTACAGTCTCAGGTCCAACAGAACACTGAACAGTTACTACAGTCTCAGGTCCAACAGAACACTGAACAGCTACTACAGTCTCAGGTCCAACAGAACACTGAACAGCTACTACAGTCTCAGGTCCAACAGAACACTGAACAGCAGCTACTACAGTCTCAGGTCCAACAGAACACTGAACAGCTACTACAGTCTCAGGTCCAACAGAACACTGAACAGCAGCTACTACAGTCTCAGGTCCAACAGAACACTGAACAGCTACTACAGTCTCAGGTCCAACAGGACACTGAACAGCTACTACAGTCTCAGGTCCAATAGAACACTGAACAGCAGCTACTACAGTCTCAGGTCCAACAGAACACTGAACAGCAGCTACTACAGTCTCAGGTCCAACAGAACACTGAAGAGCAGCTACTACAGTCTCAGGTCCAACATAACACTGAACAGCTACTACAGTCTCAGGTCCAACAGAACACTGAACAGCTACTACAGTCTCAGGTCCAACAGAACACTGAACAGCAGCTACTACAGTCTCAGGTCCAACAGAACACTGAACAGCTACTACAGTCTCAGGTCCAACAGAACACTGAACAGCTGCTACAGTCTCAGGTCCAACAGAACACTGAACAGCTACTACAGTCTCAGGTCCAACAGAACACTGAACAGCTACTACAGTCTCAGGTCCAACAGAACACTGAGCAGCTACTACAGTCTCAGGTCCAACAGAACACTGAACAGCAGCCACTACAGTCTCAGGTCCAACAGAACACTGAACAGCTACTACAGTCTCAGGTCCAACAGAACACTGAACAGCAGCTACTACAGTCTCAGGTCCAACAGAACACTGAGCAGCTACTACAGTCTCAGGTCCAACAGAACACTGAACAGCTACTACAGTCTCAGGTCCAACAGAACACTGAACAGCTACTACAGTCTCAGGTCCAACAGAACACTGAACAGCAGCTACTACAGTCTCAGGTCCAACAGAACACTGAACAGCTACTACAGTCTCAGGTCCAACAGAACACTGAACAGCAGCTACTACAGTCTCAGGTCCAACAGAACACTGAGCAGCTACTACAGTCTGAGGTCCAATAGAACACTGAACAGCTACTACACTCTCAGGTCCAACAGAACACTGAACAGCTACTACAGTCTCAGGTTCAACAGAACACTGAACAGCAGCTACTACAGTCTCAGGTCCAACAGAACACTGAACAGCTACTACAGTCTCAGGTCCAACAGAACACTGAACAGCTACTACAGTCTCAGGTCCAACAGAACACTGAACAGCTACTACAGTCTCAGGTCCAAGAGAACACTGAACAGCTACTACAGTCTTAGGTCCAACAGAACACTGAGCAGCTACTACAGTCTCAGGTCCAACAGAACACTGAACAGCTACTACAGTCTCAGGTCCAACAGAACACTGAACAGCTACTACAGTCTCAGGTCCAACAGAACACTGAACAGCTACTACAGTCTCAGGTCCAACAGAACACTGAACAGCCGCTACTACAGTCTCAGGTCCAACAGAACACTGAACAGCTACTACAGTCTCAGGTCCAACAGAACACTGAACAGCAGCTACTACATTTTCAGGTCCAACAGAACACTGAACAGCAGCTACTACAGTCTCAGGTCCAACAGAACACTGAACAGCTACTACAGTCTCAGGTCCAACAGAACACTGAACAGCTACTACAGTATCAGGTCCAACAGAACACTGAACAGCAGCTACTACAGTCTCAGGTCCAACAGAACACTGAACAGCTACTGCAGTCTCAGGTCCAACAGAACACTGAACAGCAGCTACTACAGTCTCAGGTCCAACAGAACACTGAACAGCTACTACAGTCTCAGGTCCAACAGAACACTGAACAGCTACTACAGTCTCATGTCCAACAGAACACTGAACAGCAGCTACTACAGTCTCAGGTCCAACAGAACACTGAACAGCTACTGCAGTCTCAGGTCCAACAGAACACTGAACAGCAGCTACTACAGTCTCAGGTCCAACAGAACACTGAACAGCAGCTACTACAGTCTCAGGTCCAACAGAACACTGAACAGCAGCTACTACAGTCTCAGGTCCAACAGAACACTGAACAGCTACTACAGTCTCAGGTCCAACAGAACACTGAACAGCTACTACAGTCTCAGGTCCGACAGAACACTGAACAGCAGCTACTACAGTCTCAGGTCCAACAGAACACTGAACAGCTACTACAGTCTCAGGTCCTACAGAACACTGAACAGCTACTACAGTCTCAGGTCCAACAGAACACTGAACAGCTACTACAGTCTCAGGTCCAACAGAACACTGAACAGCTACTACAGTCTCAGGTCCAACAGAACACTGAACAGCAGCTACTACAGTCTCAGGTCCAACAGAACACTGAACAGCTACTACAGTCTCAGGTCCAACAGAACACTGAACAGCAGCTACTACAGTCTCAGGTCCAACAGAACACTGAACAGCTACTACAGTCTCAGGTCCAACAGAACACTGAACAGCTACTACAGTCTCAGGTCCAACAGAACACTGAACAGCTACTACAGTCTCAGGTCCAAGAGAACACTGAGCAGCTACTACAGTCTCAGGTCCAACAGAACACTGAACAGCCGCTACTACAGTCTCAGGTCCAACAGAACACTGAACAGCTACTACAGTCTCAGGTCCAACAGAACACTGAACAGCTACTACAGTCTCAGGTCCAACAGAACACTGAACAGCCGCTACTACAGTCTCAGGTCCAACAGAACACTGAACAGCTACTACAGTCTCAGGTCCAACAGAACACTGAACAGCTACTACAGTCTCAGGTCCAACAGAACACTGAACAGCAGCTACTACAGTCTCATGTCCAACAGAACACTGAACAGCTACTGCAGTCTCAGGTCCAACAGAACACTGAACAGCAGCTACTACAGTCTCAGGTCCAACAGACCACTGAACAGCAGCTACTACAGTATCAGGTCCAACAGAACACTGAACAGCAGCTACTACAGTCTCAGGTCCAACAGAACACTGAACAGCTACTACAGTCTCAGGTCCAACAGAACACTGAACAGCTACTACAGTCGCAGGTCCAACAGAACACTGAACAGCAGCTACTACAGTCTCAGGTCCAACAGAACACTGAACAGCTACTACAGTCTCAGGTCCAACAGAACACTGAACAGCAGCTACTACAGTCTCAGGTCCAACAGAACACTGATCAGCTACTACAGTCTCCGGTCCAACAGAACACTGAACAGCTACTACAGTCTCAGGTCCAGCAGAACACTGAACAGCTACTACAGTATCAGGTCCAACAGAACACTGAACAGCTACTACAGTCTCAGGTCCAAGAGAACACTGAGCAGCTACTACAGTCTCAGGTCCAACAGAACACTGAACAGCAGCTACTACAGTCTCAGGTCCAACAGAACACTGAGCAGCTACTACAGTCTCAGGTCCAACAGAACACTGAACAGCTACTACACTCTCAGGTCCAACAGAACACTGAACAGCTACTACAGTCTCAGGTCCAACAGAACACTGAACAGCTACTACAGTCTCAGGTCCAACAGAACACTGAACAGCTACTACAGTCTCAGGTCCAACAGAACACTGAACAGCCGCTACTACAGTCTCAGGTCCAACAGAACACTGAACAGCTACTACAGTCTCAGGTCCAACAGAACACTGAACAGCTACTACAGTCTCAGGTCCAACAGAACACTGAACAGCAGCTACTACAGTCTCATGTCCAACAGAACACTGAACAGCTACTGCAGTCTCAGGTCCAACAGAACACTGAACAGCAGCTACTACAGTCTCAGGTCCAACAGACCACTGAACAGCAGCTACTACAGTATCAGGTCCAACAGAACACTGAACAGCAGCTACTACAGTCTCAGGTCCAACAGAACACTGAACAGCTACTACAGTCTCAGGTCCAACAGAACACTGAACAGCTACTACAGTCTCAGGTCCAACAGAACACTGAACAGCAGCTACTACAGTCTCAGGTCCAACAGAACACTGAACAGCTACTACAGTCTCAGGTCCAACAGAACACTGAACAGCAGCTACTACAGTCTCAGGTCCAACAGAACACTGATCAGCTACTACAGTCTCCGGTCCAACAGAACACTGAACAGCTACTACAGTCTCAGGTCCAGCAGAACACTGAACAGCTACTACAGTATCAGGTCCAACAGAACACTGAACAGCTACTACAGTCTCAGGTCCAAGAGAACACTGAGCAGCTACTACAGTCTCAGGTCCAACAGAACACTGAACAGCAGCTACTACAGTCTCAGGTCCAACAGAACACTGAGCAGCTACTACAGTCTCAGGTCCAACAGAACACTGAACAGCTACTACACTCTCAGGTCCAACAGAACACTGAACAGCTACTACAGTCTCAGGTCCAACAGAACACTGAACAGCTATTACACTCTCAGGTCCAACAGAACACTGAACAGCAGCTACTACAGTCTCAGGTCCAACAGAACACTGAACAGCAGCTACTACAGTCTCAGGTCCAACAGAACACTGAACAGCAGCTACTACAGTCTCAGGTCCAACAGAACACTGAACAGCTACTACACTCTCAGGTCCAACAGAACACTGAACAGCAGCTACAGTCTCAGGTCCAACAGAACACTGAACAGCTACTACAGTCTCAGGTCCAACAGGACACTGAACAGCTACTACAGTCTCAGGTCCAACAGAACACTGAACAGCAGCTACTACAGTCTCAGGTCCAACAGAACACTGAACAGCAGCTACTACAGTCTCAGGTCCAACAGCACACTGAAGAGCAGCTACTACAGTCTCAGGTCCAACAGAACACTGAACAGCTACTACAGTCTCAGGTCCAACAGAACACTGAACAGCTACTAGTACTACAGTCTCAGGTCCAACAGAACACTGAACACCTACTACAGTCTCAGGTCCAACAGAACACTGAACAGTTACTACAGTCTCAGGTCCAACAGAACACTGAACAGCTACTACAGTCTCAGGTCCAACAGAACACTGAACAGCTACTACAGTCTCAGGTCCAACAGAACACTGAACAGCAGCTACTACAGTCTCAGGTCCAACAGAACACTGAACAGCTACTACAGTCTCAGGTCCAACAGAACACTGAACAGCAGCTACTACAGTCTCAGGTCCAACAGAACACTGAACAGCTACTACAGTCTCAGGTCCAACAGGACACTGAACAGCTACTACAGTCTCAGGTCCAATAGAACACTGAACAGCAGCTACTACAGTCTCAGGTCCAACAGAACACTGAACAGCAGCTACTACAGTCTCAGGTCCAACAGAACACTGAAGAGCAGCTACTACAGTCTCAGGTCCAACATAACACTGAACAGCTACTACAGTCTCAGGTCCAACAGAACACTGAACAGCTACTAGTACTACAGTCTCAGGTCCAACAGAACACTGAACAGCTACTACAGTCTCAGGTCCAACAGAACACTGAACAGTTACTACAGTCTCAGGTCCAACAGAACACTGAACAGCTACTACAGTCTCAGGTCCAACAGAACACTGAACAGCTACTACAGTCTCAGGTCCAACAGAACACTGAACAGCAGCTACTACAGTCTCAGGTCCAACAGAACACTGAACAGCTACTACAGTCTCAGGTCCAACAGAACACTGAACAGCTGCTACAGTCTCAGGTCCAACAGAACACTGAACAGCTACTACAGTCTCAGGTCCAACAGAACACTGAACAGCTACTACAGTCTCAGGTCCAACAGAACACTGAGCAGCTACTACAGTCTCAGGTCCAACAGAACACTGAACAGCAGCCACTACAGTCTCAGGTCCAACAGAACACTGAACAGCTACTACAGTCTCAGGTCCAACAGAACACTGAACAGCAGCTACTACAGTCTCAGGTCCAACAGAACACTGAGCAGCTACTACAGTCTCAGGTCCAACAGAACACTGAACAGCTACTACAGTCTCAGGTCCAACAGAACACTGAACAGCTACTACAGTCTCAGGTCCAACAGAACACTGAACAGCAGCTACTACAGTCTCAGGTCCAACAGAACACTGAACAGCTACTACAGTCTCAGGTCCAACAGAACACTGAACAGCAGCTACTACAGTCTCAGGTCCAACAGAACACTGAGCAGCTACTACAGTCTGAGGTCCAATAGAACACTGAACAGCTACTACACTCTCAGGTCCAACAGAACACTGAACAGCTACTACAGTCTCAGGTTCAACAGAACACTGAACAGCAGCTACTACAGTCTCAGGTCCAACAGAACACTGAACAGCTACTACAGTCTCAGGTCCAACAGAACACTGAACAGCTACTACAGTCTCAGGTCCAACAGAACACTGAACAGCTACTACAGTCTCAGGTCCAAGAGAACACTGAACAGCTACTACAGTCTTAGGTCCAACAGAACACTGAGCAGCTACTACAGTCTCAGGTCCAACAGAACACTGAACAGCTACTACAGTCTCAGGTCCAACAGAACACTGAACAGCTACTACAGTCTCAGGTCCAACAGAACACTGAACAGCTACTACAGTCTCAGGTCCAACAGAACACTGAACAGCCGCTACTACAGTCTCAGGTCCAACAGAACACTGAACAGCTACTACAGTCTCAGGTCCAACAGAACACTGAACAGCAGCTACTACATTTTCAGGTCCAACAGAACACTGAACAGCAGCTACTACAGTCTCAGGTCCAACAGAACACTGAACAGCTACTACAGTCTCAGGTCCAACAGAACACTGAACAGCTACTACAGTATCAGGTCCAACAGAACACTGAACAGCAGCTACTACAGTCTCAGGTCCAACAGAACACTGAACAGCTACTGCAGTCTCAGGTCCAACAGAACACTGAACAGCAGCTACTACAGTCTCAGGTCCAACAGAACACTGAACAGCTACTACAGTCTCAGGTCCAACAGAACACTGAACAGCTACTACAGTCTCATGTCCAACAGAACACTGAACAGCAGCTACTACAGTCTCAGGTCCAACAGAACACTGAACAGCTACTGCAGTCTCAGGTCCAACAGAACACTGAACAGCAGCTACTACAGTCTCAGGTCCAACAGAACACTGAACAGCAGCTACTACAGTCTCAGGTCCAACAGAACACTGAACAGCAGCTACTACAGTCTCAGGTCCAACAGAACACTGAACAGCTACTACAGTCTCAGGTCCAACAGAACACTGAACAGCTACTACAGTCTCAGGTCCGACAGAACACTGAACAGCAGCTACTACAGTCTCAGGTCCAACAGAACACTGAACAGCTACTACAGTCTCAGGTCCTACAGAACACTGAACAGCTACTACAGTCTCAGGTCCAACAGAACACTGAACAGCTACTACAGTCTCAGGTCCAACAGAACACTGAACAGCTACTACAGTCTCAGGTCCAACAGAACACTGAACAGCAGCTACTACAGTCTCAGGTCCAACAGAACACTGAACAGCTACTACAGTCTCAGGTCCAACAGAACACTGAACAGCTACTACAGTCTCAGGTCCAACAGAACACTGAACAGCTACTACAGTCTCAGGTCCAAGAGAACACTGAGCAGCTACTACAGTCTCAGGTCCAACAGAACACTGAACAGCTACTACAGTCTCAGGTCCAACAGAACACTGAACAGCTACTACAGTCTCAGGTCCAACAGAACACTGAACAGCCGCTACTACAGTCTCAGGTCCAACAGAACACTGAACAGCTACTACAGTCTCAGGTCCAACAGAACACTGAACAGCAGCTACTACATTCTCAGGTCCAACAGAACACTGAACAGCAGCTACTACAGTCTCAGGTCCAACAGAACACTGAACAGCTACTACAGTCTCAGGTCCAACAGAACACTGAACAGCTACTACAGTCTCAGGTCCAACAGAACACTGAACAGCAGCTACTACAGTCTCAGGTCCAACAGAACACTGAACAGCTACTGCAGTCTCAGGTCCAACAGAACACTGAACAGCAGCTACTACAGTCTCAGGTCCAACAGAACACTGAACAGCTACTATAGTCTCAGGTCCAACAGAACACTGAACAGCTACTACAGTCTCATGTCCAACATAACACTGAACAGCAGTAACTACAGTCTCAGGTCCAACAGAACACTGAACAGCTACTGCAGTCTCAGGTCCAATAGAACACTGAACAGCAGCTACTACAGTCTCAGGTCCAACAGAACACTGAACAGCAGCTACTACAGTCTCAGGTCCAACAGAACACTGAACAGCAGCTACTACAGTCTCAGGTCCAACAGAACACTGAACAGCTACTACAGTCTCAGGTCCAACAGAACACTGAACAGCTACTACAGTCTCAGGTCCAACAGAACACTGAACAGCAGCTACTACAGTCTCAGGTCCAACAGAACACTGAACAGCTACTACAGTCTCAGGTCCAACAGAACACTGAACAGCTACTACAGTCTCAGGTCCAACAGAACACTGAACAGCAGCTACTACAGTCTCAGGTCCAACAGAACACTGAACAGCTACTACAGTCTCAGGTCCAACAGAACACTGAACAGCTACTACAGTCTCAGGTCCAAGAGAACACTGAGCAGCTACTACAGTCTCAGGTCCAAGAGAACACTGAGCAGCTACTACAGTCTCAGGTCCAACAGAACACTGAACAGCTACTACAGTCTCAGGTCCAAGAGAACACTGAGCAGCTACTACAGTCTCAGGTCCAAGAGAACACTGAGCAGCTACTACAGTCTCAGGTCCAACAGAACACTGAACAGCTACTACAGTCTCAGGTCCAACAGAACACTGAACAGCTACTACAGTCTCAGGTCCAACAGAACACTGAACAGCTACTACAGTCTCAGGTCCAACAGAACACTGAACAGCTACTACAGTCTCAGGTCCAACAGAACACTGAACAGCTACTACAGTCTCAGGTCCAACAGACCACTGAACAGCTACTACAGTCTCAGGTCCAACAGAACACTGAACAGCAGCTACTACATTCTCAGGTCCAACAGAACACTGAACAGCAGCTACTACAGTCTCAGGTCCAACAGAACACTGAACAGCTACTACAGTCTCAGGTCCAACAGAACACTGAACAGCTACTACAGTCTCAGGTCCAACAGAACACTGAACAGCAGCTACTACAGTCTCAGGTCCAACAGAACACTGAACAGCTACTGCAGTCTCAGGTCCAACAGAACACTGAACAGCAGCTACTACAGTCTCAGGTCCAACAGAACACTGAACAGCTACTATAGTCTCAGGTCCAACAGAACACTGAACAGCTACTACAGTCTCATGTCCAACAGAACACTGAACAGCAGTAACTACAGTCTCAGGTCCAACAGAACACTGAACAGCTACTGCAGTCTCAGGTCCAATAGAACACTGAACAGCAGCTACTACAGTCTCAGGTCCAACAGAACACTGAACAGCAGCTACTACAGTCTCAGGTCCAACAGAACACTGAACAGCAGCTACTACAGTCTCAGGTCCAACAGAACACTGAACAGCTACTACAGTCTCAGGTCCAACAGAACACTGAACAGCTACTACAGTCTCAGGTCCAACAGAACACTGAACAGCAGCTACTACAGTCTCAGGTCCAACAGAACACTGAACAGCTACTACAGTCTCAGGTCCAACAGAACACTGAACAGCTACTACAGTCTCAGGTCCAACAGAACACTGAACAGCAGCTACTACAGTCTCAGGTCCAACAGAACACTGAACAGCTACTACAGTCTCAGGTCCAACAGAACACTGAACAGCTACTACAGTCTCAGGTCCAAGAGAACACTGAGCAGCTACTACAGTCTCAGGTCCAAGAGAACACTGAGCAGCTACTACAGTCTCAGGTCCAACAGAACACTGAACAGCTACTACAGTCTCAGGTCCAAGAGAACACTGAGCAGCTACTACAGTCTCAGGTCCAAGAGAACACTGAGCAGCTACTACAGTCTCAGGTCCAACAGAACACTGAACAGCTACTACAGTCTCAGGTCCAACAGAACACTGAACAGCTACTACAGTCTCAGGTCCAACAGAACACTGAACAGCTACTACAGTCTCAGGTCCAACAGAACACTGAACAGCTACTACAGTCTCAGGTCCAACAGAACACTGAACAGCTACTACAGTCTCAGGTCCAACAGAACACTGAACAGCTACTACAGTCTCAGGTCCAACAGAACACTGAACAGCTACTACAGTCTCAGGTCCAACAGAACACTGAACAGCCGCTACTACAGTCTCAGGTCCAACAGAACACTGAACAGCTACTACAGTCTCAGGTCCAACAGAACACTGAACAGCAGCTACTACATTATCAGGTCCAACAGAACACTGAACAGCAGCTACTACAGTATCAGGTCCAACAGAACACTGAACAGCTACTACAGTCTCAGGTCCAACAGAACACTGAACAGCTACTACAGTCTCAGGTCCAACAGAACACTGAACAGCAGCTACTACAGTCTCAGGTCCAACAGAACACTGAACAGCTACTGCAGTCTCAGGTCCAACAGAACACTGAACAGCAGCTACTACAGTCTCAGGTCCAACAGAACACTGAACAGCTACTACAGTCTCAGGTCCAACAGAACACTGAACAGCTACTACAGTCTCATGTCCAACAGAACACTGAACAGCAGCTACTACAGTCTCAGGTCCAACAGAACACTGAACAGCTACTGCAGTCTCAGGTCCAACAGAACACTGAACAGCAGCTACTACAGTCTCAGGTCCAACAGAACACTGAACAGCAGCTACTACAGTCTCAGGTCCAACAGAACACTGAACAGCAGCTACTACAGTCTCAGGTCCAACAGAACACTGAACAGCTACTACAGTCTCAGGTCCAACAGAACACTGAACAGCTACTACAGTCTCAGGTCCAACAGAACACTGAACAGCAGCTACTACAGTCTCAGGTCCAACAAAACATTGAACAGCTACTACAGTCTCAGGTCCAACAGAACACTGAACAGCAGCTACTACAGTCTCAGGTCCAACAGAACACTGAGCAGCTACTACAGTCTCCGGTCCAACAGAACACTGAACAGCTACTACAGTCTCAGGTCCAACAGAACACTGAACAGCTACTACAGTCTCAGGTCCAACAGAACACTGAACAGCTACTACAGTCTCAGGTCCAACAGAACACTGAACAGCTACTACAGTCTCAGGTCCAACAGAACACTGAACAGCTACTACAGTCTCAGGTCCAACAGAACACTGAACAGCTACTACAGTCTCAGGTCCAACAGAACACTGAACAGCCGCTACTACAGTCTCAGGTCCAACAGAACACTGAACAGCTACTACAGTCTCAGGTCCAACAGAACACTGAACAGCAGCTACTACAGTCTCAGGTCCAACAGAACACTGAACAGCTACTGCAGTCTCAGGTCCAACAGAACACTGAACAGCAGCTACTACAGTCTCAGGTCCAACAGAACACTGAACAGCTACTACAGTCTCAGGTCCAACAGAACACTGAACAGCTACTACAGTCTCATGTCCAACAGAACACTGAACAGCAGCTACTACAGTCTCAGGTCCAACAGAACACTGAACAGCTACTGCAGTCTCAGGTCCAACAGAACACTGAACAGCAGCTACTACAGTCTCAGGTCCAACAGAACACTGAACAGCAGCTACTACAGTCTCAGGTCCAACAGAACACTGAACAGCAGCTACTACAGTCTCAGGTCCAACAGAACACTGAACAGCTACTACAGTCTCAGGTCCAACAGAACACTGAACAGCTACTACAGTCTCAGGTCCGACAGAACACTGAACAGCAGCTACTACAGTCTCAGGTCCAACAGAACACTGAACAGCTACTACAGTCTCAGGTCCTACAGAACACTGAACAGCTACTACAGTCTCAGGTCCAACAGAACACTGAACAGCTACTACAGTCTCAGGTCCAACAGAACACTGAACAGCTACTACAGTCTCAGGTCCAACAGAACACTGAACAGCAGCTACTACAGTCTCAGGTCCAACAGAACACTGAACAGCTACTACAGTCTCAGGTCCAACAGAACACTGAACAGCTACTACAGTCTCAGGTCCAACAGAACACTGAACAGCTACTACAGTCTCAGGTCCAAGAGAACACTGAGCAGCTACTACAGTCTCAGGTCCAACAGAACACTGAACAGCTACTACAGTCTCAGGTCCAACAGAACACTGAACAGCTACTACAGTCTCAGGTCCAACAGAACACTGAACAGCCGCTACTACAGTCTCAGGTCCAACAGAACACTGAACAGCTACTACAGTCTCAGGTCCAACAGAACACTGAACAGCAGCTACTACATTCTCAGGTCCAACAGAACACTGAACAGCAGCTACTACAGTCTCAGGTCCAACAGAACACTGAACAGCTACTACAGTCTCAGGTCCAACAGAACACTGAACAGCTACTACAGTCTCAGGTCCAACAGAACACTGAACAGCAGCTACTACAGTCTCAGGTCCAACAGAACACTGAACAGCTACTGCAGTCTCAGGTCCAACAGAACACTGAACAGCAGCTACTACAGTCTCAGGTCCAACAGAACACTGAACAGCTACTATAGTCTCAGGTCCAACAGAACACTGAACAGCTACTACAGTCTCATGTCCAACATAACACTGAACAGCAGTAACTACAGTCTCAGGTCCAACAGAACACTGAACAGCTACTGCAGTCTCAGGTCCAATAGAACACTGAACAGCAGCTACTACAGTCTCAGGTCCAACAGAACACTGAACAGCAGCTACTACAGTCTCAGGTCCAACAGAACACTGAACAGCAGCTACTACAGTCTCAGGTCCAACAGAACACTGAACAGCTACTACAGTCTCATGTCCAACAGAACACTGAACAGCAGCTACTACAGTCTCAGGTCCAACAGAACACTGAACAGCTACTGCAGTCTCAGGTCCAACAGAACACTGAACAGCAGCTACTACAGTCTCAGGTCCAACAGAACACTGAACAGCAGCTACTACAGTCTCAGGTCCAACAGAACACTGAACAGCAGCTACTACAGTCTCAGGTCCAACAGAACACTGAACAGCTACTACAGTCTCAGGTCCAACAGAACACTGAACAGCTACTACAGTCTCAGGTCCAACAGAACACTGAACAGCAGCTACTACAGTCTCAGGTCCAACAAAACATTGAACAGCTACTACAGTCTCAGGTCCAACAGAACACTGAACAGCAGCTACTACAGTCTCAGGTCCAACAGAACACTGAGCAGCTACTACAGTCTCCGGTCCAACAGAACACTGAACAGCTACTACAGTCTCAGGTCCAACAGAACACTGAACAGCTACTACAGTCTCAGGTCCAACAGAACACTGAACAGCTACTACAGTCTCAGGTCCAACAGAACACTGAACAGCTACTACAGTCTCAGGTCCAACAGAACACTGAACAGCTACTACAGTCTCAGGTCCAACAGAACACTGAACAGCTACTACAGTCTCAGGTCCAACAGAACACTGAACAGCCGCTACTACAGTCTCAGGTCCAACAGAACACTGAACAGCTACTACAGTCTCAGGTCCAACAGAACACTGAACAGCAGCTACTACAGTCTCAGGTCCAACAGAACACTGAACAGCTACTGCAGTCTCAGGTCCAACAGAACACTGAACAGCAGCTACTACAGTCTCAGGTCCAACAGAACACTGAACAGCTACTACAGTCTCAGGTCCAACAGAACACTGAACAGCTACTACAGTCTCATGTCCAACAGAACACTGAACAGCAGCTACTACAGTCTCAGGTCCAACAGAACACTGAACAGCTACTGCAGTCTCAGGTCCAACAGAACACTGAACAGCAGCTACTACAGTCTCAGGTCCAACAGAACACTGAACAGCAGCTACTACAGTCTCAGGTCCAACAGAACACTGAACAGCAGCTACTACAGTCTCAGGTCCAACAGAACACTGAACAGCTACTACAGTCTCAGGTCCAACAGAACACTGAACAGCTACTACAGTCTCAGGCCCGACAGAACACTGAACAGCAGCTACTACAGTCTCAGGTCCAACAGAACACTGAACAGCTACTACAGTCTCAGGTCCTACAGAACACTGAACAGCTACTACAGTCTCAGGTCCAACAGAACACTGAACAGCTACTACAGTCTCAGGTCCAACAGAACACTGAACAGCTACTACAGTCTCAGGTCCAACAGAACACTGAACAGCAGCTACTACAGTCTCAGGTCCAACAGAACACTGAACAGCTACTACAGTCTCAGGTCCAACAGAACACTGAACAGCTACTACAGTCTCAGGTCCAACAGAACACTGAACAGCTACTACAGTCTCAGGTCCAAGAGAACACTGAGCAGCTACTACAGTCTCAGGTCCAACAGAACACTGAACAGCTACTACAGTCTCAGGTCCAACAGAACACTGAACAGCTACTACAGTCTCAGGTCCAACAGAACACTGAACAGCCGCTACTACAGTCTCAGGTCCAACAGAACACTGAACAGCTACTACAGTCTCAGGTCCAACAGAACACTGAACAGCAGCTACTACATTCTCAGGTCCAACAGAACACTGAACAGCAGCTACTACAGTCTCAGGTCCAACAGAACACTGAACAGCTACTACAGTCTCAGGTCCAACAGAACACTGAACAGCTACTACAGTCTCAGGTCCAACAGAACACTGAACAGCAGCTACTACAGTCTCAGGTCCAACAGAACACTGAACAGCTACTGCAGTCTCAGGTCCAACAGAACACTGAACAGCAGCTACTACAGTCTCAGGTCCAACAGAACACTGAACAGCTACTATAGTCTCAGGTCCAACAGAACACTGAACAGCTACTACAGTCTCATGTCCAACATAACACTGAACAGCAGTAACTACAGTCTCAGGTCCAACAGAACACTGAACAGCTACTGCAGTCTCAGGTCCAATAGAACACTGAACAGCAGCTACTACAGTCTCAGGTCCAACAGAACACTGAACAGCAGCTACTACAGTCTCAGGTCCAACAGAACACTGAACAGCAGCTACTACAGTCTCAGGTCCAACAGAACACTGAACAGCTACTACAGTCTCAGGTCCAACAGAACACTGAACAGCTACTACAGTCTCAGGTCCAACAGAACACTGAACAGCAGCTACTACAGTCTCAGGTCCAACAGAACACTGAACAGCTACTATAGTCTCAGGTCCAACAGAACACTGAACAGCTACTACAGTCTCAGGTCCAACAGAACACTGAACAGCAGCTACTACAGTCTCAGGTCCAACAGAACACTGAACAGCTACTACAGTCTCAGGTCCAACAGAACACTGAACAGCTACTACAGTCTCAGGTCCAAGAGAACACTGAGCAGCTACTACAGTCTCAGGTCCAAGAGAACACTGAGCAGCTACTACAGTCTCAGGTCCAACAGAACACTGAACAGCTACTACAGTCTCAGGTCCAAGAGAACACTGAGCAGCTACTACAGTCTCAGGTCCAAGAGAACACTGAGCAGCTACTACAGTCTCAGGTCCAACAGAACACTGAACAGCTACTACAGTCTCAGGTCCAACAGAACACTGAACAGCTACTACAGTCTCAGGTCCAACAGAACACTGAACAGCTACTACAGTCTCAGGTCCAACAGAACACTGAACAGCTACTACAGTCTCAGGTCCAACAGAACACTGAACAGCTACTACAGTCTCAGGTCCAACAGAACACTGAACAGCTACTACAGTCTCAGGTCCAACAGAACACTGAACAGCAGCTACTACATTCTCAGGTCCAACAGAACACTGAACAGCAGCTACTACAGTCTCAGGTCCAACAGAACACTGAACAGCTACTACAGTCTCAGGTCCAACAGAACACTGAACAGCTACTACAGTCTCAGGTCCAACAGAACACTGAACAGCAGCTACTACAGTCTCAGGTCCAACAGAACACTGAACAGCTACTGCAGTCTCAGGTCCAACAGAACACTGAACAGCAGCTACTACAGTCTCAGGTCCAACAGAACACTGAACAGCTACTATAGTCTCAGGTCCAACAGAACACTGAACAGCTACTACAGTCTCATGTCCAACAGAACACTGAACAGCAGTAACTACAGTCTCAGGTCCAACAGAACACTGAACAGCTACTGCAGTCTCAGGTCCAATAGAACACTGAACAGCAGCTACTACAGTCTCAGGTCCAACAGAACACTGAACAGCAGCTACTACAGTCTCAGGTCCAACAGAACACTGAACAGCAGCTACTACAGTCTCAGGTCCAACAGAACACTGAACAGCTACTACAGTCTCAGGTCCAACAGAACACTGAACAGCTACTACAGTCTCAGGTCCAACAGAACACTGAACAGCAGCTACTACAGTCTCAGGTCCAACAGAACACTGAACAGCTACTACAGTCTCAGGTCCAACAGAACACTGAACAGCTACTACAGTCTCAGGTCCAACAGAACACTGAACAGCAGCTACTACAGTCTCAGGTCCAACAGAACACTGAACAGCTACTACAGTCTCAGGTCCAACAGAACACTGAACAGCTACTACAGTCTCAGGTCCAAGAGAACACTGAGCAGCTACTACAGTCTCAGGTCCAAGAGAACACTGAGCAGCTACTACAGTCTCAGGTCCAACAGAACACTGAACAGCTACTACAGTCTCAGGTCCAAGAGAACACTGAGCAGCTACTACAGTCTCAGGTCCAAGAGAACACTGAGCAGCTACTACAGTCTCAGGTCCAACAGAACACTGAACAGCTACTACAGTCTCAGGTCCAACAGAACACTGAACAGCTACTACAGTCTCAGGTCCAACAGAACACTGAACAGCTACTACAGTCTCAGGTCCAACAGAACACTGAACAGCTACTACAGTCTCAGGTCCAACAGAACACTGAACAGCTACTACAGTCTCAGGTCCAACAGAACACTGAACAGCTACTACAGTCTCAGGTCCAACAGAACACTGAACAGCTACTACAGTCTCAGGTCCAACAGAACACTGAACAGCCGCTACTACAGTCTCAGGTCCAACAGAACACTGAACAGCTACTACAGTCTCAGGTCCAACAGAACACTGAACAGCAGCTACTACATTATCAGGTCCAACAGAACACTGAACAGCAGCTACTACAGTATCAGGTCCAACAGAACACTGAACAGCTACTACAGTCTCAGGTCCAACAGAACACTGAACAGCTACTACAGTCTCAGGTCCAACAGAACACTGAACAGCAGCTACTACAGTCTCAGGTCCAACAGAACACTGAACAGCTACTGCAGTCTCAGGTCCAACAGAACACTGAACAGCAGCTACTACAGTCTCAGGTCCAACAGAACACTGAACAGCTACTACAGTCTCAGGTCCAACAGAACACTGAACAGCTACTACAGTCTCATGTCCAACAGAACACTGAACAGCAGCTACTACAGTCTCAGGTCCAACAGAACACTGAACAGCTACTGCAGTCTCAGGTCCAACAGAACACTGAACAGCAGCTACTACAGTCTCAGGTCCAACAGAACACTGAACAGCAGCTACTACAGTCTCAGGTCCAACAGAACACTGAACAGCAGCTACTACAGTCTCAGGTCCAACAGAACACTGAACAGCTACTACAGTCTCAGGTCCAACAGAACACTGAACAGCTACTACAGTCTCAGGTCCAACAGAACACTGACCAGCAGCTACTACAGTCTCAGGTCCAACAAAACATTGAACAGCTACTACAGTCTCAGGTCCAACAGAACACTGAACAGCAGCTACTACAGTCTCAGGTCCAACAGAACACTGAGCAGCTACTACAGTCTCCGGTCCAACAGAACACTGAACAGCTACTACAGTCTCAGGTCCAACAGAACACTGAACAGCTACTACAGTCTCAGGTCCAACAGAACACTGAACAGCTACTACAGTCTCAGGTCCAACAGAACACTGAACAGCTACTACAGTCTCAGGTCCAACAGAACACTGAACAGCTACTACAGTCTCAGGTCCAACAGAACACTGAACAGCAGCTACTACAGTCTCAGGTCCAACAGAACACTGAACAGCTACTGCAGTCTCAGGTCCAACAGAACACTGAACAGCAGCTACTACAGTCTCAGGTCCAACAGAACACTGAACAGCTACTACAGTCTCAGGTCCAACAGAACACTGAACAGCTACTACAGTCTCATGTCCAACAGAACACTGAACAGCAGCTACTACAGTCTCAGGTCCAACAGAACACTGAACAGCTACTGCAGTCTCAGGTCCAACAGAACACTGAACAGCAGCTACTACAGTCTCAGGTCCAACAGAACACTGAACAGCAGCTACTACAGTCTCAGGTCCAACAGAACACTGAACAGCAGCTACTACAGTCTCAGGTCCAACAGAACACTGAACAGCTACTACAGTCTCAGGTCCAACAGAACACTGAACAGCTACTACAGTCTCAGGTCCAACAGAACACTGACCAGCAGCTACTACAGTCTCAGGTCCAACAAAACATTGAACAGCTACTACAGTCTCAGGTCCAACAGAACACTGAACAGCAGCTACTACAGTCTCAGGTCCAACAGAACACTGAGCAGCTACTACAGTCTCCGGTCCAACAGAACACTGAACAGCTACTACAGTCTCAGGTCCAACAGAACACTGAACAGCTACTACAGTCTCAGGTCCAACAGAACACTGAACAGCTACTACAGTCTCAGGTCCAACAGAACACTGAACAGCTACTACAGTCTCAGGTCCAACAGAACACTGAACAGCTACTACAGTCTCAGGTCCAACAGAACACTGAACAGCTACTACAGTCTCAGGTCCAACAGAACACTGAACAGCCGCTACTACAGTCTCAGGTCCAACAGAACACTGAACAGCTACTACAGTCTCAGGTCCAACAGAACACTGAACAGCTACTACAGTCTCAGGTCCAACAGAACACTGAACAGCAGCTACTACAGTCTCAGGTCCAACAGAACACTGAACAGCTACTGCAGTCTCAGGTCCAACAGAACACTGAACAGCAGCTACTACAGTCTCAGGTCCAACAGAACACTGAACAGCTACTACAGTCTCAGGTCCAACAGAACACTGAACAGCTACTACAGTCTCATGTCCAACAGAACACTGAACAGCAGCTACTACAGTCTCAGGTCCAACAGAACACTGAACAGCAGCTACTACAGTCTCAGGTCCAACAGAACACTGAACAGCAGCTACTACAGTCTCAGGTCCAACAGAACACTGAACAGCTACTACAGTCTCAGGTCCAACAGAACACTGAACAGCTACTACAGTCTCAGGTCCAACAGAACACTGAACAGCAGCTACTACAGTCTCAGGTCCAACAGAACACTGAACAGCTACTACAGTCTCAGGTCCAACAGAACATTGAACAGCAGCTACTACAGTCTCAGGTCCAACAGAACACTGAGCAGCTACTACAGTCTCCGGTCCAACAGAACACTGAACAGCTACTACAGTCTCAGGTCCAACAGAACACTGAACAGCTACTACAGTCTCAGGTCCAACAGAACACTGAACAGCAGCTACTACAGTCTCAGGTCCAACAGAACACTGAACAGCTACTACAGTCTCAGGTCCAACAGAACACTGAACAGCTACTACAGTCTCATGTCCAACAGAACACTGAACAGCAGCTACTACAGTCTCAGGTCCAACAGAACACTGAACAGCTACTGCAGTCTCAGGTCCAACAGAACACTGAACAGCAGCTACTACAGTCTCAGGTCCAACAGAACACTGAACAGCAGCTACTACAGTCTCAGGTCCAACAGAACACTGAACAGCAGGTACTACAGTCTCAGGTCCAACAGAACACTGAACAGCTACTACAGTCTCAGGTCCAACAGAACACTGAACAGCTACTACAGTCTCAGGTCCAACAGAACACTGAACAGCAGCTACTACAGTCTCAGTTCCAACAAAACATTGAACAGCTACTACGGTCTCAGGTCCAACAGAACACTGAACAGCAGCTACTACAGTCTCAGGTCCAACAGAACACTGAGCAGCTACTACAGTCTCCGGTCCAACAGAACACTGAACAGCTACTACAGTCTCAGGTCCAACAGAACACTGAACAGCTACTACAGTCTCAGGTCCAACAGAACACTGAACAGCTACTACAGTCTCAGGTCCAACAGAACACTGAACAGCCGCTACTACAGTCTCAGGTCCAACAGAACACTGAACAGCTACTACAGTCTCAGGTCCAACAGAACACTGAACAGCTACTACAGTCTCAGGTCCAACAGAACACTGAACAGCAGCTACTACAGTCTCAGGTCCAACAGAACACTGAACAGCTACTGCAGTCTCAGGTCCAACAGAACACTGAACAGCAGCTACTACAGTCTCAGGTCCAACAGAACACTGAACAGCTACTACAGTCTCAGGTCCAACAGAACACTGAACAGCTACTACAGTCTCATGTCCAACAGAACACTGAACAGCAGCTACTACAGTCTCAGGTCCAACAGAACACTGAACAGCAGCTACTACAGTCTCAGGTCCAACAGAACACTGAACAGCAGCTACTACAGTCTCAGGTCCAACAGAACACTGAACAGCTACTACAGTCTCAGGTCCAACAGAACACTGAACAGCTACTACAGTCTCATGTCCAACAGAACACTGAACAGCAGCTACTACAGTCTCAGGTCCAACAGAACACTGAACAGCTACTACAGTCTCAGGTCCAACAGAACATTGAACAGCAGCTACTACAGTCTCAGGTCCAACAGAACACTGAGCAGCTACTACAGTCTCCGGTCCAACAGAACACTGAACAGCTACTACAGTCTCAGGTCCAACAGAACACTGAACAGCTACTACAGTCTCAGGTCCAACAGAACACTGAACAGCTACTACAGTCTCAGGTCCAACAGAACACTGAACAGCTACTACAGTCTCAGGTCCAACAGAACACTGAACAGCTACTACAGTCTCAGGTCCAACAGAACACTGAACAGCCGCTACTACAGTCTCAGGTCCAACAGAACACTGAACAGCTACTACAGTCTCAGGTCCAACAGAACACTGAACAGCCGCTACTACAGTCTCAGGTCCAACAGAACACTGAACAGCTACTACAGTCTCAGGTCCAACAGAACACTGAACAGCAGCTACTACAGTCTCAGGTCCAACAGAACACTGAACAGCTACTACAGTCTCAGGTCCAACAGAACACTGAACAGCAGCTACTACAGTCTCAGGTCCAACAGAACACTGAGCAGCTACTACAGTCTCAGGTCCAACAGAACACTGAACAGCTACTACACTCTCAGGTCCAACAGAACACTGAACAGCTACTACAGTCTCAGGTCCAACAGAACACTGAACAGCTACTACACTCTCAGGTCCAACAGAACACTGAACAGCAGCTACTACAGTCTCAGGTCCAACAGAACACTGAACAGAAGCTACTACAGTCTCAGGTCCAACAGAACACTGAACAGCTACTACACTCTCAGGTCAAACAGAACACTGAACAGCTACTACAGTCTCAGGTCCAACAGAACACTGAACAGCTACTACAGTCTCAGGTCCAACAGAACACTGAACAGCTACTACAGTCTCAGGTCCAACAGAACACTGAACAGCAGCTACTACAGTCTCAGGTCCAACAGAACACTGAACAGCTACTGCAGTCTCAGGTCCAACAGAACACTGAACAGCAGCTACTACAGTCTCAGGTCCAACAGAACACTGAACAGCTACTACAGTCTCAGGTCCAACAGAACACTGAACAGCTACTACAGTCTCATGTCCAACAGAACACTGAACAGCAGCTACTACAGTCTCAGGTCCAACAGAACACTGAACAGCTACTGCAGTCTCAGGTCCAACAGAACACTGAACAGCAGCTACTACAGTCTCAGGTCCAACAGAACACTGAACAGCAGCTACTACAGTCTCAGGTCCAACAGAACACTGAACAGCAGCTACTACAGTCTCAGGTCCAACAGAACACTGAACAGCTACTACAGTCTCAGGTCCAACAGAACACTGAACAGCTACTACAGTCTCAGGTCCGACAGAACACTGAACAGCAGCTACTACAGTCTCAGGTCCAACAGAACACTGAACAGCTACTACAGTCTCAGGTCCTACAGAACACTGAACAGCTACTACAGTCTCAGGTCCAACAGAACACTGAACAGCTACTACAGTCTCAGGTCCAACAGAACACTGAACAGCTACTACAGTCTCAGGTCCAACAGAACACTGAACAGCAGCTACTACAGTCTCAGGTCCAACAGAACACTGAACAGCTACTACAGTCTCAGGTCCAACAGAACACTGAACAGCTACTACAGTCTCAGGTCCAACAGAACACTGAACAGCTACTACAGTCTCAGGTCCAAGAGAACACTGAGCAGCTACTACAGTCTCAGGTCCAACAGAACACTGAACAGCTACTACAGTCTCAGGTCCAACAGAACACTGAACAGCTACTACAGTCTCAGGTCCAACAGAACACTGAACAGCTACTACAGTATCAGGTCCAACAGAACACTGAACAGCCGCTACTACAGTCTCAGGTCCAACAGAACACTGAACAGCTACTACAGTCTCAGGTCCAACAGAACACTGAACAGCAGCTACTACATTCTCAGGTCCAACAGAACACTGAACAGCAGCTACTACAGTCTCAGGTCCAACAGAACACTGAACAGCTACTACAGTCTCAGGTCCAACAGAACACTGAACAGCTACTACAGTCTCAGGTCCAACAGAACACTGAACAGCAGCTACTACAGTCTCAGGTCCAACAGAACACTGAACAGCTACTGCAGTCTCAGGTCCAACAGAACACTGAACAGCAGCTACTACAGTCTCAGGTCCAACAGAACACTGAACAGCTACTACAGTCTCAGGTCCAACAGAACACTGAACAGCAGCTACTACAGTCTCAGGTCCAACAGAACACTGAACAGCTACTACAGTCTCAGGTCCAACAGAACACTGAACAGCTACTACAGTCTCAGGTCCAACAGAACACTGAACAGCAGCTACTACAGTCTCAGGTCCAACAGAACACTGAACAGCTACTACAGTCTCAGGTCCAACAGAACACTGAACAGCTACTACAGTCTCAGGTCCAAGAGAACACTGAGCAGCTACTACAGTCTCAGGTCCAAGAGAACACTGAGCAGCTACTACAGTCTCAGGTCCAACAGAACACTGTACAGCTACTACAGTCTCAGGTCCAAGAGAACACTGAGCAGCTACTACAGTCTCAGGTCCAAGAGAACACTGAGCAGCTACTACAGTCTCAGGTCCAACAGAACACTGAACAGCTACTACAGTCTCAGGTCCAACAGAACACTGAACAGCTACTACAGTCTCAGGTCCAACAGAACACTGAACAGCTACTACAGTCTCAGATCCAACAGAACACTGAACAGCTACTACAGTCTCAGGTCCAACAGAACACTGAACAGCTACTACAGTCTCAGGTCCAACAGAACACTGAACAGCTACTACAGTCTCAGGTCCAACAGAACACTGAACAGCTACTACAGTCTCAGGTCCAACAGAACACTGAACAGCCGCTACTACAGTCTCAGGTCCAACAGAACACTGAACAGCTACTACAGTCTCAGGTCCAACAGAACACTGAACAGCAGCTACTACATTATCAGGTCCAACAGAACACTGAACAGCAGCTACTACAGTATCAGGTCCAACAGAACACTGAACAGCTACTACAGTCTCAGGTCCAACAGAACACTGAACAGCTACTACAGTCTCAGGTCCAACAGAACACTGAACAGCAGCTACTACAGTCTCAGGTCCAACAGAACACTGAACAGCTACTGCAGTCTCAGGTCCAACAGAACACTGAACAGCAGCTACTACAGTCTCAGGTCCAACAGAACACTGAACAGCTACTACAGTCTCATGTCCAACAGAACACTGAACAGCAGCTACTACAGTCTCAGGTCCAACAGAACACTGAACAGCTACTGCAGTCTCAGGTCCAACAGAACACTGAACAGCAGCTACTACAGTCTCAGGTCCAACAGAACACTGAACAGCAGCTACTACAGTCTCAGGTCCAACAGAACACTGAACAGCAGCTACTACAGTCTCAGGTCCAACAGAACACTGAACAGCTACTACAGTCTCAGGTCCAACAGAACACTGAACAGCTACTACAGTCTCAGGTCCAACAGAACACTGAACAGCAGCTACTACAGTCTCAGGTCCAACAAAACATTGAACAGCTACTACAGTCTCAGGTCCAACAGAACACTGAACAGCAGCTACTACAGTCTCAGGTCCAACAGAACACTGAGCAGCTACTACAGTCTCCGGTCCAATAGAACACTGCACAGCTACTACAGTCTCAGGTCCAACAGAACACTGAACAGCTACTACAGTCTCAGGTCCAACAGAACACTGAACAGCTACTACAGTCTCAGGTCCAACAGAACACTGAACAGCTACTACAGTCTCAGGTCCAACAGAACACTGAACAGCTACTACAGTCTCAGGTCCAACAGAACACTGAACAGCTACTACAGTCTCAGGTCCAACAGAACACTGAACAGCCGCTACTACAGTCTCAGGTCCAACATAACACTGAACAGCTACTACAGTCTCAGGTCCAACAGAACACTGAACAGCTACTACAGTCTCAGGTCCAACAGAACACTGAACAGCAGCTACTACAGTCTCAGGTCCAACAGAACACTGAACAGCTACTGCAGTCTCAGGTCCAACAGAACACTGAACAGCAGCTACTACAGTCTCAGGTCCAACAGAACACTGAACAGCTACTACAGTCTCAGGTCCAACAGAACACTGAACAGCTACTACAGTCTCATGTCCAACAGAACACTGAACAGCAGCTACTACAGTCTCAGGTCCAACAGAACACTGAACAGCAGCTACTACAGTATCAGGTCCAACAGAACACTGAACAGCAGCTACTACAGTCTCAGGTCCAACAGAACACTGAACAGCTACTACAGTCTCAGGTCCAACAGAACACTGAACAGCTACTACAGTCTCAGGTCCAACAGAACACTGAACAGCAGCTACTACAGTCTCAGGTCCAACAGAACACTGAACAGCTACTACAGTCTCAGGTCCAACAGAACATTGAACAGCAGCTACTACAGTCTCAGGTCCAACAGAACACTGAGCAGCTACTACAGTCTCCGGTCCAACAGAACACTGAACAGCTACTACAGTCTCAGGTCCAACAGAACACTGAACAGCTACTACAGTCTCAGGTCCAACAGAACACTGAACAGCTACTACAGTCTCAGGTCCAACAGAACACTGAACAGCTACTACAGTCTCAGGTCCAACAGAACACTGAACAGCTACTACAGTCTCAGGTCCAACAGAACACTGAACAGCCGCTACTACAGTCTCAGGTCCAACAGAACACTGAACAGCTACTACAGTCTCAGGTCCAACAGAACACTGAACAGCCGCTACTACAGTCTCAGGTCCAACAGAACACTGAACAGCTACTACAGTCTCAGGTCCAACAGAACACTGAACAGCAGCTACTACAGTCTCAGGTCCAACAGAACACTGAACAGCTACTACAGTCTCAGGTCCAACAGAACACTGAACAGCAGCTACTACAGTCTCAGGTCCAACAGAACACTGAGCAGCTACTACAGTCTCAGGTCCAACAGAACACTGAACAGCTACTACACTCTCAGGTCCAACAGAACACTGAACAGCTACTACAGTCTCAGGTCCAACAGAACACTGAACAGCTACTACACTCTCAGGTCCAACAGAACACTGAACAGCAGCTCAGGTCCAACAGAACACTGAACAGAAGCTACTACAGTCTCAGGTCCAACAGGACACTGAACAGCTACTACAGTCTCAGGTCCAACAGAACACTGAACAGCTACTACAGTCTCAGGTCCAACAGAACACTGAACAGCTACTACAGTCTCAGGTCCAACAGAACACTGAACAGCTACTACAGTCTCAGGTCCAACAGAACACTGAACAGCCGCTACTACAGTCTCAGGTCCAACATAACACTGAACAGCTACTACAGTCTCAGGTCCAACAGAACACTGAACAGCTACTACAGTCTCAGGTCCAACAGAACACTGAACAGCAGCTACTACAGTCTCAGGTCCAACAGAACACTGAACAGCAGCTACTACAGTCTCAGGTCCAACAGAACACTGAAGAGCAGCTACTACAGTCTCAGGTCCAACAGAACACTGAACAGCTACTACAGTCTCAGGTCCAACAGAACACTGAACAGCTACTAGTACTACAGTATCAGGTCCAACAGAACACTGAACAGCTACTACAGTCTCAGGTCCAACAGAACACTGAACAGTTACTACAGTCTCAGGTCCAACAGAACACTGAACAGCTACCACAGTCTCAGGTCCAACAGAACACTGAACAGCTACTACAGTCTCAGGTCCAACAGAACACTGAACAGCAGCTACTACAGTCTCAGGTCCAACAGAACACTGAACAGCTACTACAGTCTCAGGTCCAACAGAACAATGAACAGCAGCTACTACAGTCTCAGGTCCAACAGAACACTGAACAGCTACTACAGTCTCAGGTCCAACAGAACACTGAACAGCTACTACAGTCTCAGGTCCAACAGGACACTGAACAGCTACTACAGTCTCAGGTCCAATAGAACACTGAACAGCAGCTACTACAGTCTCAGGTCCAACAGAACACTGAACAGCAACTACTACAGTCTCAGGTCCAACAGAACACTGAGCAGCTACTACAGTCTCAGGTCCAACAGAACACTGAACAGCAGCTACTACAGTATCAGGTCCAACAGAACACTGAACAGCTACTACAGTCTCAGGTCCAACAGAACACTGAACAGCAGCTACTACAGTCTCAGGTCCAACAGAACACTGAACAGCTACTACAGTCTCAGGTCCAACAGAACAATGAACAGCAGCTACTACAGTCTCAGGTCCAACAGAACACTGAACAGCTACTACAGTCTCAGGTCCAACAGAACACTGAACAGCTACTACACTCTCAGGTCCAACAGAACACTGAACAGCTACTACAGTCTCAGGTCCAACAGAACACTGAACAGCTATTACACTCTCAGGTCCAACAGCACACTGAACAGCAGCTACTACAGTCTCAGGTCCAACAGAACACTGAACAGCAGCTACTACAGTCTCAGGTCCAACAGAACACTGAACAGCTACTACACTCTCAGGTCCAACAGAACACTGAACAGCAGCTACTACAGTCTCAGGTCCAACAGAACACTGAAGAGCAGCTACTACAGTCTCAGGTCCAACAGAACACTGAACAGCTACTACAGTCTCAGGTCCAACAGAACACTGAACAGCTACTAGTACTACAGTCTCAGGTCCAACAGAACACTGAACAGCTACTACAGTCTCAGGTCCAACAGAACACTGAACAGCTGCTACAGTCTCAGGTCCAACAGAACACTGAACAGCTACTACAGTCTCAGGTCCAACAGAACACTGAACAGCTACTACAGTCTCAGGTCCAACAGAACACTGAGCAGATACTACAGTCTCAGGTCCAACAGAACACTGAACAGCAGCTACTACAGTCTCAGGTCCAACAGAACACTGAACAGCAGCTACTACAGTCTCAGGTCCAACAGAACACTGAACAGCTACTACAGTCTCAGGTCCAACAGAACACTGAACAGCTACTACAGTCTCAGGTCCAACAGAACACTGAACAGCAGCTACTACAGTCTCAGGTCCAACAGAACACTGAACAGCTACTGCAGTCTCAGGTCCAACAGAACACTGAACAGCAGCTACTACAGTCTCAGGTCCAACAGAACACTGAACAGCTACTATAGTCTCAGGTCCAACAGAACACTGAACAGCTACTACAGTCTCATGTCCAACAGAACACTGAACAGCAGTAACTACAGTCTCAGGTCCAACAGAACACTGAACAGCTACTGCAGTCTCAGGTCCAATAGAACACTGAACAGCAGCTACTACAGTCTCAGGTCCAACAGAACACTGAACAGCAGCTACTACAGTCTCAGGTCCAACAGAACACTGAACAGCAGCTACTACAGTCTCAGGTCCAACAGAACACTGAACAGCTACTACAGTCTCAGGTCCAACAGAACACTGAACAGCTACTACAGTCTCAGGTCCAACAGAACACTGAACAGCAGCTACTACAGTCTCAGGTCCAACAGAACACTGAACAGCTACTACAGTCTCAGGTCCAACAGAACACTGAACAGCTACTACAGTCTCAGGTCCAACAGAACACTGAACAGCAGCTACTACAGTCTCAGGTCCAACAGAACACTGAACAGCTACTACAGTCTCAGGTCCAACAGAACACTGAACAGCTACTACAGTCTCAGGTCCAAGAGAACACTGAGCAGCTACTACAGTCTCAGGTCCAAGAGAACACTGAGCAGCTACTACAGTCTCAGGTCCAACAGAACACTGAACAGCTACTACAGTCTCAGGTCCAAGAGAACACTGAGCAGCTACTACAGTCTCAGGTCCAAGAGAACACTGAGCAGCTACTACAGTCTCAGGTCCAACAGAACACTGAACAGCTACTACAGTCTCAGGTCCAACAGAACACTGAACAGCTACTACAGTCTCAGGTCCAACAGAACACTGAACAGCTACTACAGTCTCAGGTCCAACAGAACACTGAACAGCTACTACAGTCTCAGGTCCAACAGAACACTGAACAGCTACTACAGTCTCAGGTCCAACAGAACACTGAACAGCTACTACAGTCTCAGGTCCAACAGAACACTGAACAGCTACTACAGTCTCAGGTCCAACAGAACACTGAACAGCCGCTACTACAGTCTCAGGTCCAACAGAACACTGAACAGCTACTACAGTCTCAGGTCCAACAGAACACTGAACAGCAGCTACTACATTATCAGGTCCAACAGAACACTGAACAGCAGCTACTACAGTATCAGGTCCAACAGAACACTGAACAGCTACTACAGTCTCAGGTCCAACAGAACACTGAACAGCTACTACAGTCTCAGGTCCAACAGAACACTGAACAGCAGCTACTACAGTCTCAGGTCCAACAGAACACTGAACAGCTACTGCAGTCTCAGGTCCAACAGAACACTGAACAGCAGCTACTACAGTCTCAGGTCAAACAGAACACTGAACAGCTACTACAGTCTCAGGTCCAACAGAACACTGAACAGCTACTACAGTCTCATGTCCAACAGAACACTGAACAGCAGCTACTACAGTCTCAGGTCCAACAGAACACTGAACAGCTACTGCAGTCTCAGGTCCAACAGAACACTGAACAGCAGCTACTACAGTCTCAGGTCCAACAGAACACTGAACAGCAGCTACTACAGTCTCAGGTCCAACAGAACACTGAACAGCAGCTACTACAGTCTCAGGTCCAACAGAACACTGAACAGCTACTACAGTCTCAGGTCCAACAGAACACTGAACAGCAGCTACTACAGTCTCAGGTCCAACAGAACACTGAACAGCTACTACAGTCTCAGGTCCAACAGAACATTGAACAGCAGCTACTACAGTCTCAGGTCCAACAGAACACTGAGCAGCTACTACAGTCTCCGGTCCAACAGAACACTGAACAGCTACTACAGTCTCAGGTCCAACAGAACACTGAACAGCTACTACAGTCTCAGGTCCAACAGAACACTGAGCAGCTACTACAGTCTCCGGTCCAACAGAACACTGAACAGCTACTACAGTCTCAGGTCCAACAGAACACTGAACAGCTACTACAGTCTCAGGTCCAACAGAACACTGAACAGCTACTACAGTCTCAGGTCCAACAGAACACTGAACAGCTACTACAGTCTCAGGTCCAACAGAACACTGAACAGCTACTACAGTCTCAGGTCCAACAGAACACTGAACAGCTACTACAGTCTCAGGTCCAACAGAACACTGAACAGCCGCTACTACAGTCTCAGGTCCAACAGAACACTGAACAGCTACTACAGTCTCAGGTCCAACAGAACACTGAACAGCTACTACAGTCTCAGGTCCAACAGAACACTGAACAGCAGCTACTACAGTCTCAGGTCCAACAGAACACTGAACAGCTACTGCAGTCTCAGGTCCAACAGAACACTGAACAGCAGCTACTACAGTCTCAGGTCCAACAGAACACTGAACAGCTACTACAGTCTCAGGTCCAACAGAACACTGAACAGCTACTACAGTCTCATGTCCAACAGAACACTGAACAGCAGCTACTACAGTCTCAGGTCCAACAGAACACTGAACAGCAGCTACTACAGTCTCAGGTCCAACAGAACACTGAACAGCAGCTACTACAGTCTCAGGTCCAACAGAACACTGAACAGCTACTACAGTCTCAGGTCCAACAGAACACTGAACAGCTACTACAGTCTCAGGTCCAACAGAACACTGAACAGCAGCTACTACAGTCTCAGGTCCAACAGAACACTGAACAGCTACTACAGTCTCAGGTCCAACAGAACATTGAACAGCAGCTACTACAGTCTCAGGTCCAACAGAACACTGAGCAGCTACTACAGTCTCCGGTCCAACAGAACACTGAACAGCTACTACAGTCTCAGGTCCAACAGAACACTGAACAGCTACTACAGTCTCAGGTCCAACAGAACACTGAACAGCAGCTACTACAGTCTCAGGTCCAACAGAACACTGAACAGCTACTACAGTCTCAGGTCCAACAGAACACTGAACAGCTACTACAGTCTCATGTCCAACAGAACACTGAACAGCAGCTACTACAGTCTCAGGTCCAACAGAACACTGAACAGCTACTGCAGTCTCAGGTCCAACAGAACACTGAACAGCAGCTACTACAGTCTCAGGTCCAACAGAACACTGAACAGCAGCTACTACAGTCTCAGGTCCAACAGAACACTGAACAGCAGGTACTACAGTCTCAGGTCCAACAGAACACTGAACAGCTACTACAGTCTCAGGTCCAACAGAACACTGAACAGCTACTACAGTCTCAGGTCCAACAGAACACTGAACAGCAGCTACTACAGTCTCAGGTCCAACAAAACATTGAACAGCTACTACGGTCTCAGGTCCAACAGAACACTGAACAGCAGCTACTACAGTCTCAGGTCCAACAGAACACTGAGCAGCTACTACAGTCTCCGGTCCAACAGAACACTGAACAGCTACTACAGTCTCAGGTCCAACAGAACACTGAACAGCTACTACAGTCTCAGGTCCAACAGAACACTGAACAGCTACTACAGTCTCAGGTCCAACAGAACACTGAACAGCCGCTACTACAGTCTCAGGTCCAACAGAACACTGAACAGCTACTACAGTCTCAGGTCCAACAGAACACTGAACAGCTACTACAGTCTCAGGTCCAACAGAACACTGAACAGCAGCTACTACAGTCTCAGGTCCAACAGAACACTGAACAGCTACTGCAGTCTCAGGTCCAACAGAACACTGAACAGCAGCTACTACAGTCTCAGGTCCAACAGAACACTGAACAGCTACTACAGTCTCAGGTCCAACAGAACACTGAACAGCTACTACAGTCTCATGTCCAACAGAACACTGAACAGCAGCTACTACAGTCTCAGGTCCAACAGAACACTGAACAGCAGCTACTACAGTCTCAGGTCCAACAGAACACTGAACAGCAGCTACTACAGTCTCAGGTCCAACAGAACACTGAACAGCTACTACAGTCTCAGGTCCAACAGAACACTGAACAGCTACTACAGTCTCATGTCCAACAGAACACTGAACAGCAGCTACTACAGTCTCAGGTCCAACAGAACACTGAACAGCTACTACAGTCTCAGGTCCAACAGAACATTGAACAGCAGCTACTACAGTCTCAGGTCCAACAGAACACTGAGCAGCTACTACAGTCTCCGGTCCAACAGAACACTGAACAGCTACTACAGTCTCAGGTCCAACAGAACACTGAACAGCTACTACAGTCTCAGGTCCAACAGAACACTGAACAGCTACTACAGTCTCAGGTCCAACAGAACACTGAACAGCTACTACAGTCTCAGGTCCAACAGAACACTGAACAGCTACTACAGTCTCAGGTCCAACAGAACACTGAACAGCCGCTACTACAGTCTCAGGTCCAACAGAACACTGAACAGCTACTACAGTCTCAGGTCCAACAGAACACTGAACAGCCGCTACTACAGTCTCAGGTCCAACAGAACACTGAACAGCTACTACAGTCTCAGGTCCAACAGAACACTGAACAGCAGCTACTACAGTCTCAGGTCCAACAGAACACTGAACAGCTACTACAGTCTCAGGTCCAACAGAACACTGAACAGCAGCTACTACAGTCTCAGGTCCAACAGAACACTGAGCAGCTACTACAGTCTCAGGTCCAACAGAACACTGAACAGCTACTACACTCTCAGGTCCAACAGAACACTGAACAGCTACTACAGTCTCAGGTCCAACAGAACACTGAACAGCTACTACACTCTCAGGTCCAACAGAACACTGAACAGCAGCTACTACAGTCTCAGGTCCAACAGAACACTGAACAGAAGCTACTACAGTCTCAGGTCCAACAGAACACTGAACAGCTACTACACTCTCAGGTCAAACAGAACACTGAACAGCTACTACAGTCTCAGGTCCAACAGAACACTGAACAGCTACTACAGTCTCAGGTCCAACAGAACACTGAACAGCTACTACAGTCTCAGGTCCAACAGAACACTGAACAGCAGCTACTACAGTCTCAGGTCCAACAGAACACTGAACAGCTACTGCAGTCTCAGGTCCAACAGAACACTGAACAGCAGCTACTACAGTCTCAGGTCCAACAGAACACTGAACAGCTACTACAGTCTCAGGTCCAACAGAACACTGAACAGCTACTACAGTCTCAGGTCCAACAGAACACTGAACAGCTACTACAGTCTCAGATCCAACAGAACACTGAACAGCTACTACAGTCTCAGGTCCAACAGAACACTGAACAGCTACTACAGTCTCAGGTCCAACAGAACACTGAACAGCTACTACAGTCTCAGGTCCAACAGAACACTGAACAGCTACTACAGTCTCAGGTCCAACAGAACACTGAACAGCCGCTACTACAGTCTCAGGTCCAACAGAACACTGAACAGCTACTACAGTCTCAGGTCCAACAGAACACTGAACAGCAGCTACTACATTATCAGGTCCAACAGAACACTGAACAGCAGCTACTACAGTATCAGGTCCAACAGAACACTGAACAGCTACTACAGTCTCAGGTCCAACAGAACACTGAACAGCTACTACAGTCTCAGGTCCAACAGAACACTGAACAGCAGCTACTACAGTCTCAGGTCCAACAGAACACTGAACAGCTACTGCAGTCTCAGGTCCAACAGAACACTGAACAGCAGCTACTACAGTCTCAGGTCCAACAGAACACTGAACAGCTACTACAGTCTCATGTCCAACAGAACACTGAACAGCAGCTACTACAGTCTCAGGTCCAACAGAACACTGAACAGCTACTGCAGTCTCAGGTCCAACAGAACACTGAACAGCAGCTACTACAGTCTCAGGTCCAACAGAACACTGAACAGCAGCTACTACAGTCTCAGGTCCAACAGAACACTGAACAGCAGCTACTACAGTCTCAGGTCCAACAGAACACTGAACAGCTACTACAGTCTCAGGTCCAACAGAACACTGAACAGCTACTACAGTCTCAGGTCCAACAGAACACTGAACAGCAGCTACTACAGTCTCAGGTCCAACAAAACATTGAACAGCTACTACAGTCTCAGGTCCAACAGAACACTGAACAGCAGCTACTACAGTCTCAGGTCCAACAGAACACTGAGCAGCTACTACAGTCTCCGGTCCAATAGAACACTGCACAGCTACTACAGTCTCAGGTCCAACAGAACACTGAACAGCTACTACAGTCTCAGGTCCAACAGAACACTGAACAGCTACTACAGTCTCAGGTCCAACAGAACACTGAACAGCTACTACAGTCTCAGGTCCAACAGAACACTGAACAGCTACTACAGTCTCAGGTCCAACAGAACACTGAACAGCTACTACAGTCTCAGGTCCAACAGAACACTGAACAGCCGCTACTACAGTCTCAGGTCCAACATAACACTGAACAGCTACTACAGTCTCAGGTCCAACAGAACACTGAACAGCTACTACAGTCTCAGGTCCAACAGAACACTGAACAGCAGCTACTACAGTCTCAGGTCCAACAGAACACTGAACAGCTACTGCAGTCTCAGGTCCAACAGAACACTGAACAGCAGCTACTACAGTCTCAGGTCCAACAGAACACTGAACAGCTACTACAGTCTCAGGTCCAACAGAACACTGAACAGCTACTACAGTCTCATGTCCAACAGAACACTGAACAGCAGCTACTACAGTCTCAGGTCCAACAGAACACTGAACAGCAGCTACTACAGTATCAGGTCCAACAGAACACTGAACAGCAGCTACTACAGTCTCAGGTCCAACAGAACACTGAACAGCTACTACAGTCTCAGGTCCAACAGAACACTGAACAGCTACTACAGTCTCAGGTCCAACAGAACACTGAACAGCAGCTACTACAGTCTCAGGTCCAACAGAACACTGAACAGCTACTACAGTCTCAGGTCCAACAGAACATTGAACAGCAGCTACTACAGTCTCAGGTCCAACAGAACACTGAGCAGCTACTACAGTCTCCGGTCCAACAGAACACTGAACAGCTACTACAGTCTCAGGTCCAACAGAACACTGAACAGCTACTACAGTCTCAGGTCCAACAGAACACTGAACAGCTACTACAGTCTCAGGTCCAACAGAACACTGAACAGCTACTACAGTCTCAGGTCCAACAGAACACTGAACAGCTACTACAGTCTCAGGTCCAACAGAACACTGAACAGCCGCTACTACAGTCTCAGGTCCAACAGAACACTGAACAGCTACTACAGTCTCAGGTCCAACAGAACACTGAACAGCCGCTACTACAGTCTCAGGTCCAACAGAACACTGAACAGCTACTACAGTCTCAGGTCCAACAGAACACTGAACAGCAGCTACTACAGTCTCAGGTCCAACAGAACACTGAACAGCTACTACAGTCTCAGGTCCAACAGAACACTGAACAGCAGCTACTACAGTCTCAGGTCCAACAGAACACTGAGCAGCTACTACAGTCTCAGGTCCAACAGAACACTGAACAGCTACTACACTCTCAGGTCCAACAGAACACTGAACAGCTACTACAGTCTCAGGTCCAACAGAACACTGAACAGCTACTACACTCTCAGGTCCAACAGAACACTGAACAGCAGCTCAGGTCCAACAGAACACTGAACAGAAGCTACTACAGTCTCAGGTCCAACAGAACACTGAACAGCTACTACACTCTCAGGTCCAACAGAACACTGAACAGCAGCTACAGTCTCAGGTCCAACAGAACACTGAACAGCTACTACAGTCTCAGGTCCAACAGGACACTGAACAGCTACTACAGTCTCAGGTCCAACAGAACACTGAACAGCTACTACAGTCTCAGGTCCAACAGAACACTGAACAGCTACTACAGTCTCAGGTCCAACAGAACACTGAACAGCTACTACAGTCTCAGGTCCAACAGAACACTGAACAGCCGCTACTACAGTCTCAGGTCCAACATAACACTGAACAGCTACTACAGTCTCAGGTCCAACAGAACACTGAACAGCTACTACAGTCTCAGGTCCAACAGAACACTGAACAGCAGCTACTACAGTCTCAGGTCCAACAGAACACTGAACAGCTACTGCAGTCTCAGGTCCAACAGAACACTGAACAGCAGCTACTACAGTCTCAGGTCCAACAGAACACTGAACAGCTACTACAGTCTCAGGTCCAACAGAACACTGAACAGCTACTACAGTCTCATGTCCAACAGAACACTGAACAGCAGCTACTACAGTCTCAGGTCCAACATAACACTGAACAGCAGCTACTACAGTCTCAGGTCCAACAGAACACTGAACAGCAGCTACTACAGTCTCAGGTCCAACAGAACACTGAACAGCTACTACAGTCTCAGGTCCAACAGAACACTGAACAGCTACTACAGTCTCAGGTCCAACAGAACACTGAACAGCAGCTACTACAGTCTCAGGTCCAACAGAACACTGAACAGCTACTACAGTCTCAGGTCCAACAGAACATTGAACAGCAGCTACTACAGTCTCAGGTCCAACAGAACACTGAGCAGCTACTACAGTCTCCGGTCCAACAGAACACTGAACAGCTACTACAGTCTCAGGTCCAACAGAACACTGAACAGCTACTACAGTCTCAGGTCCAACAGAACACTGAACAGCTACTACAGTCTCAGGTCCAACAGAACACTGAACAGCTACTACAGTCTCAGGTCCAACAGAACACTGAACAGCTACTACAGTCTCAGGTCCAACAGAACACTGAACAGCCGCTACTACAGTCTCAGGTCCAACAGAACACTGAACAGCTACTACAGTCTCAGGTCCAACAGAACACTGAACAGCCGCTACTACAGTCTCAGGTCCAACAGAACACTGAACAGCTACTACAGTCTCAGGTCCAACAGAACACTGAACAGCAGCTACTACAGTCTCAGGTCCAACAGAACACTGAACAGCTACTACAGTCTCAGGTCCAACAGAACACTGAACAGCAGCTACTACAGTCTCAGGTCCAACAGAACACTGAGCAGCTACTACAGTCTCAGGTCCAACAGAACACTGAACAGCTACTACACTCTCAGGTCCAACAGAACACTGAACAGCTACTACAGTCTCAGGTCCAACAGAACACTGAACAGCTACTACACTCTCAGGTCCAACAGAACACTGAACAGCAGCTCAGGTCCAACAGAACACTGAACAGAAGCTACTACAGTCTCAGGTCCAACAGAACACTGAACAGCTACTACACTCTCAGGTCCAACAGAACACTGAACAGCAGCTACAGTCTCAGGTCCAACAGAACACTGAACAGCTACTACAGTCTCAGGTCCAACAGGACACTGAACAGCTACTACAGTCTCAGGTCCAACAGAACACTGAACAGCAGCTACTACAGTCTCAGGTCCAACAGAACACTGAACAGCAGCTACTACAGTCTCAGGTCCAACAGAACACTGAAGAGCAGCTACTACAGTCTCAGGTCCAACAGAACACTGAACAGCTACTACAGTCTCAGGTCCAACAGAACACTGAACAGCTACTAGTACTACAGTCTCAGGTCCAACAGAACACTGAACAGCTACTACAGTCTCAGGTCCAACAGAACACTGAACAGTTACTACAGTCTCAGGTCCAACAGAACACTGAACAGCTACCACAGTCTCAGGTCCAACAGAACACTGAACAGCTACTACAGTCTCAGGTCCAACAGAACACTGAACAGCAGCTACTACAGTCTCAGGTCCAACAGAACACTGAACAGCTACTACAGTCTCAGGTCCAACAGAACAATGAACAGCAGCTACTACAGTCTCAGGTCCAACAGAACACTGAACAGCTACTACAGTCTCAGGTCCAACAGAACACTGAACAGCTACTACAGTCTCAGGTCCAACAGGACACTGAACAGCTACTACAGTCTCAGGTCCAATAGAACACTGAACAGCAGCTACTACAGTCTCAGGTCCAACAGAACACTGAACAGCAACTACTACAGTCTCAGGTCCAACAGAACACTGAGCAGCTACTACAGTCTCAGGTCCAACAGAACACTGAACAGCAGCTACTACAGTATCAGGTCCAACAGAACACTGAACAGCTACTACAGTCTCAGGTCCAACAGAACACTGAACAGCAGCTACTACAGTCTCAGGTCCAACAGAACACTGAACAGCTACTACAGTCTCAGGTCCAACAGAACAATGAACAGCAGCTACTACAGTCTCAGGTCCAACAGAACACTGAACAGCTACTACAGTCTCAGGTCCAACAGAACACTGAACAGCTACTACACTCTCAGGTCCAACAGAACACTGAACAGCTACTACAGTCTCAGGTCCAACAGAACACTGAACAGCTATTACACTCTCAGGTCCAACAGCACACTGAACAGCAGCTACTACAGTCTCAGGTCCAACAGAACACTGAACAGCAGCTACTACAGTCTCAGGTCCAACAGAACACTGAACAGCTACTACACTCTCAGGTCCAACAGAACACTGAACAGCAGCTACAGTCTCAGGTCCAACAGAACACTGAACAGCTACTACAGTCTCAGGTCCAACAGAACACTGAACAGCTACTACAGTCTCATGTCCAACAGAACACTGAACAGCAGCTACTACAGTCTCAGGTCCAACAGAACACTGAACAGCAGCTACTACAGTCTCAGGTCCAACAGAACACTGAACAGCAGCTACTACAGTCTCAGGTCCAACAGAACACTGAACAGCTACTACAGTCTCAGGTCCAACAGAACACTGAACAGCTACTACAGTCTCAGGTCCAACAGAACACTGAACATCAGCTACTACAGTCTCAGGTCCAACAGAACACTGAACAGCTACTACAGTCTCAGGTCCAACAGAACATTGAACAGCAGCTACTACAGTCTCAGGTCCAACAGAACACTGAGCAGCTACTACAGTCTCCGGTCCAACAGAACACTGAACAGCTACTACAGTCTCAGGTCCAACAGAACACTGAACAGCAGCTACAGTCTCAGGTCCAACAGAACACTGAACAGCTACTACAGTCTCAGGTCCAACAGAACACTGAACAGCTACTACACTCTCAGGTCCAACAGAACACTGAACAGCAGCTACAGTCTCAGGTCCAACAGAACACTGAACAGCTACTACAGTCTCAGGTCCAACAGGACACTGAACAGCTACTACAGTCTCAGGTCCAACAGAACACTGAACAGCTACTACAGTCTCAGGTCCAACAGAACACTGAACAGCTACTACACTCTCAGGTCCAACAGAACACTGAACAGCAGCTACAGTCTCAGGTCCAACAGAACACTGAACAGCTACTACAGTCTCAGGTCCAACAGGACACTGAACAGCTACTACAGTCTCAGGTCCAACAGAACACTGAACAGCTACTACAGTCTCAGGTCCAACAGAACACTGAACAGCTACTACAGTCTCAGGTCCAACAGAACACTGAACAGCTACTACAGTCTCAGGTCCAACAGAACACTGAACAGCCGCTACTACAGTCTCAGGTCCAACATAACACTGAACAGCTACTACAGTCTCAGGTCCAACAGAACACTGAACAGCTACTACAGTCTCAGGTCCAACAGAACACTGAACAGCAGCTACTACAGTCTCAGGTCCAACAGAACACTGAACAGCTACTGCAGTCTCAGGTCCAACAGAACACTGAACAGCAGCTACTACAGTCTCAGGTCCAACAGAACACTGAACAGCTACTACAGTCTCAGGTCCAACAGAACACTGAACAGCTACTACAGTCTCATGTCCAACAGAACACTGAACAGCAGCTACTACAGTCTCAGGTCCAACATAACACTGAACAGCAGCTACTACAGTCTCAGGTCCAACAGAACACTGAACAGCAGCTACTACAGTCTCAGGTCCAACAGAACACTGAACAGCTACTACAGTCTCAGGTCCAACAGAACACTGAACAGCTACTACAGTCTCAGGTCCAACAGAACACTGAACAGCAGCTACTACAGTCTCAGGTCCAACAGAACACTGAACAGCTACTACAGTCTCAGGTCCAACAGAACATTGAACAGCAGCTACTACAGTCTCAGGTCCAACAGAACACTGAGCAGCTACTACAGTCTCCGGTCCAACAGAACACTGAACAGCTACTACAGTCTCAGGTCCAACAGAACACTGAACAGCTACTACAGTCTCAGGTCCAACAGAACACTGAACAGCTACTACAGTCTCAGGTCCAACAGAACACTGAACAGCTACTACAGTCTCAGGTCCAACAGAACACTGAACAGCTACTACAGTCTCAGGTCCAACAGAACACTGAACAGCCGCTACTACAGTCTCAGGTCCAACAGAACACTGAACAGCTACTACAGTCTCAGGTCCAACAGAACACTGAACAGCCGCTACTACAGTCTCAGGTCCAACAGAACACTGAACAGCTACTACAGTCTCAGGTCCAACAGAACACTGAACAGCAGCTACTACAGTCTCAGGTCCAACAGAACACTGAACAGCTACTACAGTCTCAGGTCCAACAGAACACTGAACAGCAGCTACTACAGTCTCAGGTCCAACAGAACACTGAGCAGCTACTACAGTCTCAGGTCCAACAGAACACTGAACAGCTACTACACTCTCAGGTCCAACAGAACACTGAACAGCTACTACAGTCTCAGGTCCAACAGAACACTGAACAGCTACTACACTCTCAGGTCCAACAGAACACTGAACAGCAGCTCAGGTCCAACAGAACACTGAACAGAAGCTACTACAGTCTCAGGTCCAACAGAACACTGAACAGCTACTACACTCTCAGGTCCAACAGAACACTGAACAGCAGCTACAGTCTCAGGTCCAACAGAACACTGAACAGCTACTACAGTCTCAGGTCCAACAGGACACTGAACAGCTACTACAGTCTCAGGTCCAACAGAACACTGAACAGCAGCTACTACAGTCTCAGGTCCAACAGAACACTGAACAGCAGCTACTACAGTCTCAGGTCCAACAGAACACTGAAGAGCAGCTACTACAGTCTCAGGTCCAACAGAACACTGAACAGCTACTACAGTCTCAGGTCCAACAGAACACTGAACAGCTACTAGTACTACAGTCTCAGGTCCAACAGAACACTGAACAGCTACTACAGTCTCAGGTCCAACAGAACACTGAACAGTTACTACAGTCTCAGGTCCAACAGAACACTGAACAGCTACCACAGTCTCAGGTCCAACAGAACACTGAACAGCTACTACAGTCTCAGGTCCAACAGAACACTGAACAGCAGCTACTACAGTCTCAGGTCCAACAGAACACTGAACAGCTACTACAGTCTCAGGTCCAACAGAACAATGAACAGCAGCTACTACAGTCTCAGGTCCAACAGAACACTGAACAGCTACTACAGTCTCAGGTCCAACAGAACACTGAACAGCTACTACAGTCTCAGGTCCAACAGGACACTGAACAGCTACTACAGTCTCAGGTCCAATAGAACACTGAACAGCAGCTACTACAGTCTCAGGTCCAACAGAACACTGAACAGCAACTACTACAGTCTCAGGTCCAACAGAACACTGAGCAGCTACTACAGTCTCAGGTCCAACAGAACACTGAACAGCAGCTACTACAGTATCAGGTCCAACAGAACACTGAACAGCTACTACAGTCTCAGGTCCAACAGAACACTGAACAGCAGCTACTACAGTCTCAGGTCCAACAGAACACTGAACAGCTACTACAGTCTCAGGTCCAACAGAACAATGAACAGCAGCTACTACAGTCTCAGGTCCAACAGAACACTGAACAGCTACTACAGTCTCAGGTCCAACAGAACACTGAACAGCTACTACACTCTCAGGTCCAACAGAACACTGAACAGCTACTACAGTCTCAGGTCCAACAGAACACTGAACAGCTATTACACTCTCAGGTCCAACAGCACACTGAACAGCAGCTACTACAGTCTCAGGTCCAACAGAACACTGAACAGCAGCTACTACAGTCTCAGGTCCAACAGAACACTGAACAGCTACTACACTCTCAGGTCCAACAGAACACTGAACAGCAGCTACAGTCTCAGGTCCAACAGAACACTGAACAGCTACTACAGTCTCAGGTCCAACAGAACACTGAACAGCTACTACAGTCTCATGTCCAACAGAACACTGAACAGCAGCTACTACAGTCTCAGGTCCAACAGAACACTGAACAGCAGCTACTACAGTCTCAGGTCCAACAGAACACTGAACAGCAGCTACTACAGTCTCAGGTCCAACAGAACACTGAACAGCTACTACAGTCTCAGGTCCAACAGAACACTGAACAGCTACTACAGTCTCAGGTCCAACAGAACACTGAACATCAGCTACTACAGTCTCAGGTCCAACAGAACACTGAACAGCTACTACAGTCTCAGGTCCAACAGAACATTGAACAGCAGCTACTACAGTCTCAGGTCCAACAGAACACTGAGCAGCTACTACAGTCTCCGGTCCAACAGAACACTGAACAGCTACTACAGTCTCAGGTCCAACAGAACACTGAACAGCTACTACAGTCTCAGGTCCAACAGAACACTGAACAGCTACTACAGTCTCAGGTCCAACAGAACACTGAACAGCTACTACAGTCTCAGGTCCAACAGAACACTGAACAGCTACTACAGTCTCAGGTCCAACAGAACACTGAACAGCTGCTACTACAGTCTCAGGTCCAACAGAACACTGAACAGCTACTACAGTCTCAGGTCCAACAGAACACTGAACAGCCGCTACTACAGTCTCAGGTCCAACAGAACACTGAACAGCTACTACAGTCTCAGGTCCAACAGAACACTGAACAGCAGCTACTACAGTCTCAGGTCCAACAGAACACTGAACAGCTACTACAGTCTCAGGTCCAACAGAACACTGAACAGCAGCTACTACAGTCTCAGGTCCAACAGAACACTGAGCAGCTACTACAGTCTCAGGTCCAACAGAACACTGAACAGCTACTACACTCTCAGGTCCAACAGAACACTGAACAGCTACTACAGTCTCAGGTCCAACAGAACACTGAACAGCTACTACACTCTCAGGTCCAACAGAACACTGAACAGCAGCTCAGGTCCAACAGAACACTGAACAGAAGCTACTACAGTCTCAGGTCCAACAGAACACTGAACAGCTACTACACTCTCAGGTCCAACAGAACACTGAACAGCAGCTACAGTCTCAGGTCCAACAGAACACTGAACAGCTACTACAGTCTCAGGTCCAACAGGACACTGAACAGCTACTACAGTCTCAGGTCCAACAGAACACTGAACAGCAGCTACTACAGTCTCAGGTCCAACAGAACACTGAACAGCAGCTACTACAGTCTCAGGTCCAACAGAACACTGAAGAGCAGCTACTACAGTCTCAGGTCCAACAGAACACTGAACAGCTACTACAGTCTCAGGTCCAACAGAACACTGAACAGCTACTAGTACTACAGTCTCAGGTCCAACAGAACACTGAACAGCTACTACAGTCTCAGGTCCAACAGAACACTGAACAGTTACTACAGTCTCAGGTCCAACAGAACACTGAACAGCTACCACAGTCTCAGGTCCAACAGAACACTGAACAGCTACTACAGTCTCAGGTCCAACAGAACACTGAACAGCAGCTACTACAGTCTCAGGTCCAACAGAACACTGAACAGCTACTACAGTCTCAGGTCCAACAGAACAATGAACAGCAGCTACTACAGTCTCAGGTCCAACAGAACACTGAACAGCTACTACAGTCTCAGGTCCAACAGAACACTGAACAGCTACTACAGTCTCAGGTCCAACAGGACACTGAACAGCTACTACAGTCTCAGGTCCAATAGAACACTGAACAGCAGCTACTACAGTCTCAGGTCCAACAGAACACTGAACAGCAACTACTACAGTCTCAGGTCCAACAGAACACTGAGCAGCTACTACAGTCTCAGGTCCAACAGAACACTGAACAGCAGCTACTACAGTATCAGGTCCAACAGAACACTGAACAGCTACTACAGTCTCAGGTCCAACAGAACACTGAACAGCAGCTACTACAGTCTCAGGTCCAACAGAACACTGAACAGCTACTACAGTCTCAGGTCCAACAGAACAATGAACAGCAGCTACTACAGTCTCAGGTCCAACAGAACACTGAACAGCTACTACAGTCTCAGGTCCAACAGAACACTGAACAGCTACTACACTCTCAGGTCCAACAGAACACTGAACAGCTACTACAGTCTCAGGTCCAACAGAACACTGAACAGCTATTACACTCTCAGGTCCAACAGCACACTGAACAGCAGCTACTACAGTCTCAGGTCCAACAGAACACTGAACAGCAGCTACTACAGTCTCAGGTCCAACAGAACACTGAACAGCTACTACACTCTCAGGTCCAACAGAACACTGAACAGCAGCTACAGTCTCAGGTCCAACAGAACACTGAACAGCTACTACAGTCTCAGGTCCAACAGAACACTGAACAGCTACTACAGTCTCATGTCCAACAGAACACTGAACAGCAGCTACTACAGTCTCAGGTCCAACAGAACACTGAACAGCAGCTACTACAGTCTCAGGTCCAACAGAACACTGAACAGCAGCTACTACAGTCTCAGGTCCAACAGAACACTGAACAGCTACTACAGTCTCAGGTCCAACAGAACACTGAACAGCTACTACAGTCTCAGGTCCAACAGAACACTGAACATCAGCTACTACAGTCTCAGGTCCAACAGAACACTGAACAGCTACTACAGTCTCAGGTCCAACAGAACATTGAACAGCAGCTACTACAGTCTCAGGTCCAACAGAACACTGAGCAGCTACTACAGTCTCCGGTCCAACAGAACACTGAACAGCTACTACAGTCTCAGGTCCAACAGAACACTGAACAGCTACTACAGTCTCAGGTCCAACAGAACACTGAACAGCTACTACAGTCTCAGGTCCAACAGAACACTGAACAGCTACTACAGTCTCAGGTCCAACAGAACACTGAACAGCTACTACAGTCTCAGGTCCAACAGAACACTGAACAGCCGCTACTACAGTCTCAGGTCCAACAGAACACTGAACAGCTACTACAGTCTCAGGTCCAACAGAACACTGAACAGCCGCTACTACAGTCTCAGGTCCAACAGAACACTGAACAGCTACTACAGTCTCAGGTCCAACAGAACACTGAACAGCAGCTACTACAGTCTCAGGTCCAACAGAACACTGAACAGCTACTACAGTCTCAGGTCCAACAGAACACTGAACAGCAGCTACTACAGTCTCAGGTCCAACAGAACACTGAGCAGCTACTACAGTCTCAGGTCCAACAGAACACTGAACAGCTACTACACTCTCAGGTCCAACAGAACACTGAACAGCTACTACAGTCTCAGGTCCAACAGAACACTGAACAGCTACTACACTCTCAGGTCCAACAGAACACTGAACAGCAGCTACTACAGTCTCAGGTCCAACAGAACATTGAACAGAAGCTACTACAGTCTCAGGTCCAACAGAACACTGAACAGCTACTACACTCTCAGGTCCAACAGAACACTGAACAGCAGCTACAGTCTCAGGTCCAACAGAACACTGAACAGCTACTACAGTCTCAGGTCCAACAGGACACTGAACAGCTACTACAGTCTCAGGTCCAACAGAACACTGAACAGCAGCTACTACAGTCTCAGGTCCAACAGAACACTGAACAGCAGCTACTACAGTCTCAGGTCCAACAGAACACTGAAGAGCAGCTACTACAGTATCAGGTCCAACAGAACACTGAACAGCTACTACAGTCTCAGGTCCAACAGAACACTGAACAGCTACTAGTACTACAGTCTCAGGTCCAACAGAACACTGAACAGCTACTACAGTCTCAGGTCCAACAGAACACTGAACAGTTAGTCTCAGGTCCAACAGAACACTGAACAGCTACCACAGTCTCAGGTCCAACAGAACACTGAACAGCTACTACAGTCTCAGGTCCAACAGAACACTGAACAGCAGCTACTACAGTCTCAGGTCCAACAGAACACTGAACAGCTACTACAGTCTCAGGTCCAACAGAACAATGAACAGCAGCTACTACAGTCTCAGGTCCAACAGAACACTGAACAGCTACTACAGTCTCAGGTCCAACAGAACACTGAACAGCTACTACAGTCTCAGGTCCAACAGGACACTGAACAGCTACTACAGTCTCAGGTCCAATAGAACACTGAACAGCAGCTACTACAGTCTCAGGTCCAACAGAACACTGAACAGCTACTACAGTCTCAGGTCCAACAGAACACTGAACATCAGCTACTACAGTCTCAGGTCCAACAGAACACTGAACAGCTACTACAGTCTCAGGTCCAACAGAACATTGAACAGCAGCTACTACAGTCTCAGGTCCAACAGAACACTGAGCAGCTACTACAGTCTCCGGTCCAACAGAACACTGAACAGCTACTACAGTCTCAGGTCCAACAGAACACTGAACAGCTACTACAGTCTCAGGTCCAACAGAACACTGAACAGCTACTACAGTCTCAGGTCCAACAGAACACTGAACAGCTACTACAGTCTCAGGTCCAACAGAACACTGAACAGCTACTACAGTCTCAGGTCCAACAGAACACTGAACAGCCGCTACTACAGTCTCAGGTCCAACAGAACACTGAACAGCTACTACAGTCTCAGGTCCAACAGAACACTGAACAGCCGCTACTACAGTCTCAGGTCCAACAGAACACTGAACAGCTACTACAGTCTCAGGTCCAACAGAACACTGAACAGCAGCTACTACAGTCTCAGGTCCAACAGAACACTGAACAGCTACTACAGTCTCAGGTCCAACAGAACACTGAACAGCAGCTACTACAGTCTCAGGTCCAACAGAACACTGAGCAGCTACTACAGTCTCAGGTCCAACAGAACACTGAACAGCTACTACACTCTCAGGTCCAACAGAACACTGAACAGCTACTACAGTCTCAGGTCCAACAGAACACTGAACAGCTACTACACTCTCAGGTCCAACAGAACACTGAACAGCAGCTACTACAGTCTCAGGTCCAACAGAACATTGAACAGAAGCTACTACAGTCTCAGGTCCAACAGAACACTGAACAGCTACTACACTCTCAGGTCCAACAGAACACTGAACAGCAGCTACAGTCTCAGGTCCAACAGAACACTGAACAGCTACTACAGTCTCAGGTCCAACAGGACACTGAACAGCTACTACAGTCTCAGGTCCAACAGAACACTGAACAGCAGCTACTACAGTCTCAGGTCCAACAGAACACTGAACAGCAGCTACTACAGTCTCAGGTCCAACAGAACACTGAAGAGCAGCTACTACAGTATCAGGTCCAACAGAACACTGAACAGCTACTACAGTCTCAGGTCCAACAGAACACTGAACAGCTACTAGTACTACAGTCTCAGGTCCAACAGAACACTGAACAGCTACTACAGTCTCAGGTCCAACAGAACACTGAACAGTTAGTCTCAGGTCCAACAGAACACTGAACAGCTACCACAGTCTCAGGTCCAACAGAACACTGAACAGCTACTACAGTCTCAGGTCCAACAGAACACTGAACAGCAGCTACTACAGTCTCAGGTCCAACAGAACACTGAACAGCTACTACAGTCTCAGGTCCAACAGAACAATGAACAGCAGCTACTACAGTCTCAGGTCCAACAGAACACTGAACAGCTACTACAGTCTCAGGTCCAACAGAACACTGAACAGCTACTACAGTCTCAGGTCCAACAGGACACTGAACAGCTACTACAGTCTCAGGTCCAATAGAACACTGAACAGCAGCTACTACAGTCTCAGGTCCAACAGAACACTGAACAGCAGCTACTACAGTCTCAGGTCCAACAGAACACTGAGCAGCTACTACAGTCTCAGGTCCAACAGAACACTGAACAGCAGCTACTACAGTATCAGGTCCAACAGAACACTGAACAGCTACTACAGTCTCAGGTCCAACAGAACACTGAACAGCAGCTACTACAGTCTCAGGTTCAACAGAACACTGAACAGCAGCTACTACAGTCTCAGGTCCAACAGAACACTGAACAGCTACTACAGTCTCAGGTCCAACAGAACACTGAAGAGCAGCTACTACAATCAATCAAATCAAATTTATTTATAAAGCACATTTCACATGACGCGTGTCAACCAAAGTGCTGTACAGAGGGTAAATACATAAATACATAAGATACATATAGACAACAATCACACTCCGTTTTATGGGAGGGCACACAGGCAAACACATAGAAAAACAGGGCATGAGTCAGTGAAGGGGAAAGGCTAGTAGGTAGAAGTGGGTTTTGAGCCTCGATTTGAAGGCATCTATCGAGGGGGCGAGCCTAATGGAGGTGGGGATGCTGTTCCACAGTTCAGGGGCTGCGACAGCAAAGGTACGGCCCCCCCTGAGCTTGAGGTTAGACCTCCGGACTGTCAGGAGCCTCTGATCGGCTGACCTGAGGGATCTGGTGTTGGAATAGGGGGATAGGAGGTCTGAGATGTAGGAGGGTGTGTGACCATTAAGGGCTTTAAAAACAAATAGGAGAACCTTAAAATCTATCCTGTAGCGTACTGGGAGCCAATGAAGGGACTACAGTCTCAGGTCCAACAGAACACTGAACAGCTACTACAGTCTCAGGTCCAACAGAACACTGAACAGCTACTAGTACTACAGTCTCAGGTCCAACAGAACACTGAACAGCTACTACAGTCCCAGGTCCAACAGAACACTGAACAGTTACTACAGTCTCAGGTCCAACAGAACACTGAACAGCTACTACAGTCTCAGGTCCAACAGAACACTGAACAGCTACTACAGTCTCAGGTCCAACAGAACACTGAACAGCAGCTACTACAGTCTCATGTCCAACATAACACTGAACAGCTACTACAGTCTCAGGTCCAACAGAACACTGAACAGCTGCTACAGTCTCAGGTCCAACAGAACACTGAACAGCTACTACAGTCTCGGGTCCAACAGAACACTGAACAGCTACTACAGTCTCAGGTCCAACAGAACACTGAGCAGATACTACAGTCTCAGGTCCAACAGAACACTGAACAGCAGCTACTACAGTCTCAGGTCCAACAGAACACTGAACAGCTACTACAGTCTCAGGTCCAACAGAACACTGAACAGCTACTACAGTCTCAGGTCCAACAGAACACTGAAGAGCAGCTACTACAGTCTCAGGTCCAACAGAACACTGAACAGCTACTACAGTCTCAGGTCCAACAGAACACTGAACAGCTACTAGTACTACAGTCTCAGGTCCAACAGAACACTGAACAGCTACTACAGTCCCAGGTCCAACAGAACACTGAACAGTTACTACAGTCTCAGGTCCAACAGAACACTGAACAGCTACTACAGTCTCAGGTCCAACAGAACACTGAACAGCTACTACAGTCTCAGGTCCAACAGAACACTGAACAGCAGCTACTACAGTCTCATGTCCAACAGAACACTGAACAGCTACTACAGTCTCAGGTCCAACAGAACACTGAACAGCTGCTACAGTCTCAGGTCCAACAGAACACTGAACAGCTACTACAGTCTCAGGTCCAACAGAACACTGAACAGCTACTACAGTCTCAGGTCCAACAGAACACTGAGCAGATACTACAGTCTCAGGTCCAACAGAACACTGAACAGCAGCTACTACAGTCTCAGGTCCAACAGAACACTGAACAGCTACTACAGTCTCAGGTCCAACAGAACACTGAACAGCTACTACAGTCTCAGGTCCAACAGAACACTGAGCAGCTACTACAGTCTCAGGTCCAACAGAACACTGAACAGCTACTACACTCTCAGGTCCAACAGAACACTGAACAGCTACTACAGTCTCAGGTCCAACAGAACACTGAACAGCTACTACACTCTCAGGTCCAACAGAACACTGAACAGCAGCTACTACAGTCTCAGGTCCAACAGAACACTGAACAGAAGCTACTACAGTCTCAGGTCCAACAGAACACTGAACAGCTACTACACTCTCAGGTCCAACAGAACACTGAACAGCAGCTACAGTCTCAGGTCCAACAGAACACTGAACAGCTATTACAGTCTCAGGTCCAACAGGACACTGAACAGCTACTACAGTCTCAGGTCCAACAGAACACTGAACAGCAGCTACTACAGTCTCAGGTCCAACAGAACACTGAACAGCAGCTACTACAGTCTCAGGTCCAACAGAACACTGAAGAGCAGCTACTACAGTCTCAGGTCCAACAGAACACTGAACAGCTACTACAGTCTCAGGTCCAACAGAACACTGAACAGCTACTAGTACTACAGTCTCAGGTCCAACAGAACACTGAACAGCTACTACAGTCTCAGGTCCAACAGAACACTGAACAGTTACTACAGTCTCAGGTCCAACAGAATACTGAACAGCTACCACAGTCTCAGGTCCAACAGAACACTGAACAGCTACTACAGTCTCAGGTCCAACAGAACACTGAACAGCAGCTACTACAGTCTCAGGTCCAACAGAACACTGAACAGCTACTACAGTCTCAGGTCCAACAGAACAATGAACAGCAGCTACTACAGTCTCAGGTCCAACAGAACACTGAACAGCTACTACAGTCTCAGGTCCAACAGAACACTGAACAGCTACTACAGTCTCAGGTCCAACAGGACACTGAACAGCTACTACAGTCTCAGGTCCAATAGAACACTGAACAGCAGCTACTACAGTCTCAGGTCCAACAGAACACTGAACAGCAGCTACTACAGTCTCAGGTCCAACAGAACACTGAGCAGCTACTACAATCTCAGGTCCAACAGAACACTGAACAGCAGCTACTACAGTATCAGGTCCAACAGAACACTGAACAGCTACTACAGTCTCAGGTCCAACAGAACACTGAACAGCAGCTACTACAGTCTCAGGTCCAACAGAACACTGAGCAGCTACTACAGTCTCAGGTCCAACAGAACACTGAACAGCTACTACACTCTCAGGTCCAACAGAACACTGAACAGCTACTACAGTCTCAGGTCCAACAGAACACTGAACAGCTACTACACTCTCAGGTCCAACAGAACACTGAACAGCAGCTACTACAGTCTCAGGTCCAACAGAACATTGAACAGAAGCTACTACAGTCTCAGGTCCAACAGAACACTGAACAGCTACTACACTCTCAGGTCCAACAGAACACTGAACAGCAGCTACAGTCTCAGGTCCAACAGAACACTGAACAGCTACTACAGTCTCAGGTCCAACAGGACACTGAACAGCTACTACAGTCTCAGGTCCAACAGAACACTGAACAGCAGCTACTACAGTCTCAGGTCCAACAGAACACTGAACAGCAGCTACTACAGTCTCAGGTCCAACAGAACACTGAAGAGCAGCTACTACAGTATCAGGTCCAACAGAACACTGAACAGCTACTACAGTCTCAGGTCCAACAGAACACTGAACAGCTACTAGTACTACAGTCTCAGGTCCAACAGAACACTGAACAGCTACTACAGTCTCAGGTCCAACAGAACACTGAACAGTTAGTCTCAGGTCCAACAGAACACTGAACAGCTACCACAGTCTCAGGTCCAACAGAACACTGAACAGCTACTACAGTCTCAGGTCCAACAGAACACTGAACAGCAGCTACTACAGTCTCAGGTCCAACAGAACACTGAACAGCTACTACAGTCTCAGGTCCAACAGAACAATGAACAGCAGCTACTACAGTCTCAGGTCCAACAGAACACTGAACAGCTACTACAGTCTCAGGTCCAACAGAACACTGAACAGCTACTACAGTCTCAGGTCCAACAGGACACTGAACAGCTACTACAGTCTCAGGTCCAATAGAACACTGAACAGCAGCTACTACAGTCTCAGGTCCAACAGAACACTGAACAGCAGCTACTACAGTCTCAGGTCCAACAGAACACTGAGCAGCTACTACAGTCTCAGGTCCAACAGAACACTGAACAGCAGCTACTACAGTATCAGGTCCAACAGAACACTGAACAGCTACTACAGTCTCAGGTCCAACAGAACACTGAACAGCAGCTACTACAGTCTCAGGTTCAACAGAACACTGAACAGCAGCTACTACAGTCTCAGGTCCAACAGAACACTGAACAGCTACTACAGTCTCAGGTCCAACAGAACACTGAAGAGCAGCTACTACAGTCTCAGGTCCAACAGAACACTGAACAGCTACTACAGTCTCAGGTCCAACAGAACACTGAACAGCTACTAGTACTACAGTCTCAGGTCCAACAGAACACTGAACAGCTACTACAGTCCCAGGTCCAACAGAACACTGAACAGTTACTACAGTCTCCGGTCCAACAGAACACTGAACAGCTACTACAGTCTCAGGTCCAACAGAACACTGAACAGCTACTACAGTCTCAGGTCCAACAGAACACTGAACAGCTACTACAGTCTCAGGTCCAACAGAACACTGAACAGCTACTACAGTCTCAGGTCCAACAGAACACTGAACAGCTACTACAGTCTCAGGTCCAACAGAACACTGAACAGCCGCTACTACAGTCTCAGGTCCAACAGAACACTGAACAGCTACTACAGTCTCAGGTCCAACAGAACACTGAACAGCCGCTACTACAGTCTCAGGTCCAACAGAACACTGAACAGCTACTACAGTCTCAGGTCCAACAGAACACTGAACAGCAGCTACTACAGTCTCAGGTCCAACAGAACACTGAACAGCTACTACAGTCTCAGGTCCAACAGAACACTGAACAGCAGCTACTACAGTCTCAGGTCCAACAGAACACTGAGCAGCTACTACAGTCTCAGGTCCAACAGAACACTGAACAGCTACTACACTCTCAGGTCCAACAGAACACTGAACAGCTACTACAGTCTCAGGTCCAACAGAACACTGAACAGCTACTACACTCTCAGGTCCAACAGAACACTGAACAGCAGCTACTACAGTCTCAGGTCCAACAGAACATTGAACAGAAGCTACTACAGTCTCAGGTCCAACAGAACACTGAACAGCTACTACACTCTCAGGTCCAACAGAACACTGAACAGCAGCTACAGTCTCAGGTCCAACAGAACACTGAACAGCTACTACAGTCTCAGGTCCAACAGGACACTGAACAGCTACTACAGTCTCAGGTCCAACAGAACACTGAACAGCAGCTACTACAGTCTCAGGTCCAACAGAACACTGAACAGCAGCTACTACAGTCTCAGGTCCAACAGAACACTGAAGAGCAGCTACTACAGTATCAGGTCCAACAGAACACTGAACAGCTACTACAGTCTCAGGTCCAACAGAACACTGAACAGCTACTAGTACTACAGTCTCAGGTCCAACAGAACACTGAACAGCTACTACAGTCTCAGGTCCAACAGAACACTGAACAGTTAGTCTCAGGTCCAACAGAACACTGAACAGCTACCACAGTCTCAGGTCCAACAGAACACTGAACAGCTACTACAGTCTCAGGTCCAACAGAACACTGAACAGCAGCTACTACAGTCTCAGGTCCAACAGAACACTGAACAGCTACTACAGTCTCAGGTCCAACAGAACAATGAACAGCAGCTACTACAGTCTCAGGTCCAACAGAACACTGAACAGCTACTACAGTCTCAGGTCCAACAGAACACTGAACAGCTACTACAGTCTCAGGTCCAACAGGACACTGAACAGCTACTACAGTCTCAGGTCCAATAGAACACTGAACAGCAGCTACTACAGTCTCAGGTCCAACAGAACACTGAACAGCAGCTACTACAGTCTCAGGTCCAACAGAACACTGAGCAGCTACTACAGTCTCAGGTCCAACAGAACACTGAACAGCAGCTACTACAGTATCAGGTCCAACAGAACACTGAACAGCTACTACAGTCTCAGGTCCAACAGAACACTGAACAGCAGCTACTACAGTCTCAGGTTCAACAGAACACTGAACAGCAGCTACTACAGTCTCAGGTCCAACAGAACACTGAACAGCTACTACAGTCTCAGGTCCAACAGAACACTGAAGAGCAGCTACTACAATCAATCAAATCAAATTTATTTATAAAGCACATTTCACATGACGCGTGTCAACCAAAGTGCTGTACAGAGGGTAAATACATAAATACATAAGATACATATAGACAACAATCACACTCCGTTTTATGGGAGGGCACACAGGCAAACACATAGAAAAACAGGGCATGAGTCAGTGAAGGGGAAAGGCTAGTAGGTAGAAGTGGGTTTTGAGCCTCGATTTGAAGGCATCTATCGAGGGGGCGAGCCTAATGGAGGTGGGGATGCTGTTCCACAGTTCAGGGGCTGCGACAGCAAAGGTACGGCCCCCCCTGAGCTTGAGGTTAGACCTCCGGACTGTCAGGAGCCTCTGATCGGCTGACCTGAGGGATCTGGTGTTGGAATAGGGGGATAGGAGGTCTGAGATGTAGGAGGGTGTGTGACCATTAAGGGCTTTAAAAACAAATAGGAGAACCTTAAAATCTATCCTGTAGCGTACTGGGAGCCAATGAAGGGACTACAGTCTCAGGTCCAACAGAACACTGAACAGCTACTACAGTCTCAGGTCCAACAGAACACTGAACAGCTACTAGTACTACAGTCTCAGGTCCAACAGAACACTGAACAGCTACTACAGTCCCAGGTCCAACAGAACACTGAACAGTTACTACAGTCTCAGGTCCAACAGAACACTGAACAGCTACTACAGTCTCAGGTCCAACAGAACACTGAACAGCTACTACAGTCTCAGGTCCAACAGAACACTGAACAGCAGCTACTACAGTCTCATGTCCAACATAACACTGAACAGCTACTACAGTCTCAGGTCCAACAGAACACTGAACAGCTGCTACAGTCTCAGGTCCAACAGAACACTGAACAGCTACTACAGTCTCGGGTCCAACAGAACACTGAACAGCTACTACAGTCTCAGGTCCAACAGAACACTGAGCAGATACTACAGTCTCAGGTCCAACAGAACACTGAACAGCAGCTACTACAGTCTCAGGTCCAACAGAACACTGAACAGCTACTACAGTCTCAGGTCCAACAGAACACTGAACAGCTACTACAGTCTCAGGTCCAACAGAACACTGAAGAGCAGCTACTACAGTCTCAGGTCCAACAGAACACTGAACAGCTACTACAGTCTCAGGTCCAACAGAACACTGAACAGCTACTAGTACTACAGTCTCAGGTCCAACAGAACACTGAACAGCTACTACAGTCCCAGGTCCAACAGAACACTGAACAGTTACTACAGTCTCAGGTCCAACAGAACACTGAACAGCTACTACAGTCTCAGGTCCAACAGAACACTGAACAGCTACTACAGTCTCAGGTCCAACAGAACACTGAACAGCAGCTACTACAGTCTCATGTCCAACAGAACACTGAACAGCTACTACAGTCTCAGGTCCAACAGAACACTGAACAGCTGCTACAGTCTCAGGTCCAACAGAACACTGAACAGCTACTACAGTCTCAGGTCCAACAGAACACTGAACAGCTACTACAGTCTCAGGTCCAACAGAACACTGAGCAGATACTACAGTCTCAGGTCCAACAGAACACTGAACAGCAGCTACTACAGTCTCAGGTCCAACAGAACACTGAACAGCTACTACAGTCTCAGGTCCAACAGAACACTGAACAGCTACTACAGTCTCAGGTCCAACAGAACACTGAGCAGCTACTACAGTCTCAGGTCCAACAGAACACTGAACAGCTACTACACTCTCAGGTCCAACAGAACACTGAACAGCTACTACAGTCTCAGGTCCAACAGAACACTGAACAGCTACTACACTCTCAGGTCCAACAGAACACTGAACAGCAGCTACTACAGTCTCAGGTCCAACAGAACACTGAACAGAAGCTACTACAGTCTCAGGTCCAACAGAACACTGAACAGCTACTACACTCTCAGGTCCAACAGAACACTGAACAGCAGCTACAGTCTCAGGTCCAACAGAACACTGAACAGCTATTACAGTCTCAGGTCCAACAGGACACTGAACAGCTACTACAGTCTCAGGTCCAACAGAACACTGAACAGCAGCTACTACAGTCTCAGGTCCAACAGAACACTGAACAGCAGCTACTACAGTCTCAGGTCCAACAGAACACTGAAGAGCAGCTACTACAGTCTCAGGTCCAACAGAACACTGAACAGCTACTACAGTCTCAGGTCCAACAGAACACTGAACAGCTACTAGTACTACAGTCTCAGGTCCAACAGAACACTGAACAGCTACTACAGTCTCAGGTCCAACAGAACACTGAACAGTTACTACAGTCTCAGGTCCAACAGAATACTGAACAGCTACCACAGTCTCAGGTCCAACAGAACACTGAACAGCTACTACAGTCTCAGGTCCAACAGAACACTGAACAGCAGCTACTACAGTCTCAGGTCCAACAGAACACTGAACAGCTACTACAGTCTCAGGTCCAACAGAACAATGAACAGCAGCTACTACAGTCTCAGGTCCAACAGAACACTGAACAGCTACTACAGTTTCAGGTCCAACAGAACACTGAACAGCTACTACAGTCTCAGGTCCAACAGGACACTGAACAGCTACTACAGTCTCAGGTCCAATAGAACACTGAACAGCAGCTACTACAGTCTCAGGTCCAACAGAACACTGAACAGCAGCTACTACAGTCTCAGGTCCAACAGAACACTGAGCAGCTACTACAATCTCAGGTCCAACAGAACACTGAACAGCAGCTACTACAGTATCAGGTCCAACAGAACACTGAACAGCTACTACAGTCTCAGGTCCAACAGAACACTGAACAGCAGCTACTACAGTCTCAGGTCCAACAGAACACTGAGCAGCTACTACAGTCTCAGGTCCAACAGAACACTGAACAGCTACTACACTCTCAGGTCCAACAGAACACTGAACAGCTACTACAGTCTCAGGTCCAACAGAACACTGAACAGCTACTACACTCTCAGGTCCAACAGAACACTGAACAGCAGCTACTACAGTCTCAGGTCCAACAGAACATTGAACAGAAGCTACTACAGTCTCAGGTCCAACAGAACACTGAACAGCTACTACACTCTCAGGTCCAACAGAACACTGAACAGCAGCTACAGTCTCAGGTCCAACAGAACACTGAACAGCTACTACAGTCTCAGGTCCAACAGGACACTGAACAGCTACTACAGTCTCAGGTCCAACAGAACACTGAACAGCAGCTACTACAGTCTCAGGTCCAACAGAACACTGAACAGCAGCTACTACAGTCTCAGGTCCAACAGAACACTGAAGAGCAGCTACTACAGTATCAGGTCCAACAGAACACTGAACAGCTACTACAGTCTCAGGTCCAACAGAACACTGAACAGCTACTAGTACTACAGTCTCAGGTCCAACAGAACACTGAACAGCTACTACAGTCTCAGGTCCAACAGAACACTGAACAGTTAGTCTCAGGTCCAACAGAACACTGAACAGCTACCACAGTCTCAGGTCCAACAGAACACTGAACAGCTACTACAGTCTCAGGTCCAACAGAACACTGAACAGCAGCTACTACAGTCTCAGGTCCAACAGAACACTGAACAGCTACTACAGTCTCAGGTCCAACAGAACAATGAACAGCAGCTACTACAGTCTCAGGTCCAACAGAACACTGAACAGCTACTACAGTCTCAGGTCCAACAGAACACTGAACAGCTACTACAGTCTCAGGTCCAACAGGACACTGAACAGCTACTACAGTCTCAGGTCCAATAGAACACTGAACAGCAGCTACTACAGTCTCAGGTCCAACAGAACACTGAACAGCAGCTACTACAGTCTCAGGTCCAACAGAACACTGAGCAGCTACTACAGTCTCAGGTCCAACAGAACACTGAACAGCAGCTACTACAGTATCAGGTCCAACAGAACACTGAACAGCTACTACAGTCTCAGGTCCAACAGAACACTGAACAGCAGCTACTACAGTCTCAGGTTCAACAGAACACTGAACAGCAGCTACTACAGTCTCAGGTCCAACAGAACACTGAACAGCTACTACAGTCTCAGGTCCAACAGAACACTGAAGAGCAGCTACTACAGTCTCAGGTCCAACAGAACACTGAACAGCTACTACAGTCTCAGGTCCAACAGAACACTGAACAGCTACTAGTACTACAGTCTCAGGTCCAACAGAACACTGAACAGCTACTACAGTCCCAGGTCCAACAGAACACTGAACAGTTACTACAGTCTCAGGTCCAACAGAACACTGAACAGCTACTACAGTCTCAGGTCCAACAGAACACTGAACAGCTACTACAGTCTCAGGTCCAACAGAACACTGAACAGCAGCTACTACAGTCTCATGTCCAACATAACACTGAACAGCTACTACAGTCTCAGGTCCAACAGAACACTGAACAGCTGCTACAGTCTCAGGTCCAACAGAACACTGAACAGCTACTACAGTCTCGGGTCCAACAGAACACTGAACAGCTACTACAGTCTCAGGTCCAACAGAACACTGAGCAGATACTACAGTCTCAGGTCCAACAGAACACTGAACAGCAGCTACTACAGTCTCAGGTCCAACAGAACACTGAACAGCTACTACAGTCTCAGGTCCAACAGAACACTGAACAGCTACTACAGTCTCAGGTCCAACAGAACACTGAAGAGCAGCTACTACAGTCTCAGGTCCAACAGAACACTGAACAGCTACTACAGTCTCAGGTCCAACAGAACACTGAACAGCTACTAGTACTACAGTCTCAGGTCCAACAGAACACTGAACAGCTACTACAGTCCCAGGTCCAACAGAACACTGAACAGTTACTACAGTCTCAGGTCCAACAGAACACTGAACAGCTACTACAGTCTCAGGTCCAACAGAACACTGAACAGCTACTACAGTCTCAGGTCCAACAGAACACTGAACAGCAGCTACTACAGTCTCATGTCCAACAGAACACTGAACAGCTACTACAGTCTCAGGTCCAACAGAACACTGAACAGCTGCTACAGTCTCAGGTCCAACAGAACACTGAACAGCTACTACAGTCTCAGGTCCAACAGAACACTGAACAGCTACTACAGTCTCAGGTCCAACAGAACACTGAGCAGATACTACAGTCTCAGGTCCAACAGAACACTGAACAGCAGCTACTACAGTCTCAGGTCCAACAGAACACTGAACAGCTACTACAGTCTCAGGTCCAACAGAACACTGAACAGCTACTACAGTCTCAGGTCCAACAGAACACTGAGCAGCTACTACAGTCTCAGGTCCAACAGAACACTGAACAGCTACTACACTCTCAGGTCCAACAGAACACTGAACAGCAGCTACTACAGTCTCAGGTCCAACAGAACACTGAACAGCTACTGCAGTCTCAGGTCCAACAGAACACTGAACAGCAGCTACTACAGTCTCAGGTCCAACAGAACACTGAACAGCTACTACAGTCTCAGGTCCAACAGAACACTGAACAGCTACTACAGTCTCATGTCCAACAGAACACTGAACAGCAGCTACTACAGTCTCAGGTCCAACAGAACACTGAACAGCAGCTACTACAGTCTCAGGTCCAACAGAACATTGAACAGCAGCTACTACAGTCTCAGGTCCAACAGAACACTGAACAGCTACTACAGTCTCAGGTCCAACAGAACACTGAACAGCTACTACAGTCTCAGGTCCAACAGAACACTGAACAGCAGCTACTACAGTCTCAGGTCCAACAGAACACTGAACAGCTACTACAGTCTCAGGTCCAACAGAACATTGAACAGCAGCTACTACAGTCTCAGGTCCAACAGAACACTGAGCAGCTACTACAGTCTCCGGTCCAACAGAACACTGAACAGCTACTACAGTCTCAGGTCCAACAGAACACTGAACAGCTACTACAGTCTCAGGTCCAACAGAACACTGAACAGCAGCTACTACAGTCTCAGGTCCAACAGAACACTGAACAGCTACTACAGTCTCAGGTCCAACAGAACACTGAACAGCTACTACAGTCTCATGTCCAACAGAACACTGAACAGCAGCTACTACAGTCTCAGGTCCAACAGAACACTGAACAGCTACTGCAGTCTCAGGTCCAACAGAACACTGAACAGCAGCTACTACAGTCTCAGGTCCAACAGAACACTGAACAGCAGCTACTACAGTCTCAGGTCCAACAGAACACTGAACAGCAGCTACTACAGTCTCAGGTCCAACAGAACACTGAACAGCTACTACAGTCTCAGGTCCAACAGAACACTGAACAGCTACTACAGTCTCAGGTCCAACAGAACACTGAACAGCAGCTACTACAGTCTCAGGTCCAACAAAACATTGAACAGCTACTACAGTCTCAGGTCCAACAGAACACTGAACAGCAGCTACTACAGTCTCAAGTCCAACAGAACACTGAGCAGCTACTACAGTCTCCGGTCCAACAGAACACTGAACAGCTACTACAGTCTCAGGTCCAACAGAACACTGAACAGCTACTACAGTCTCAGGTCCAACAGAACACTGAACAGCTACTACAGTCTCAGGTCCAACAGAACACTGAACAGCTACTACAGTCTCAGGTCCAACAGAACACTGAACAGCTACTACAGTCTCAGGTCCAACAGAACACTGAACAGCCGCTACTACAGTCTCAGGTCCAACAGAACACTGAACAGCTACTACAGTCTCAGGTCCAACAGAACACTGAACAGCTACTACAGTCTCAGGTCCAACAGAACACTGAGCAGCTACTACAGTCTCAGGTCCAACAGAACACTGAACAGCTACTACACTCTCAGGTCCAACAGAACACTGAACAGCTACTACAGTCTCAGGTCCAACAGAACACTGAACAGCAGCTACTACAGTCTCAGGTCCAACAGAACACTGAACAGCTACTACAGTCTCAGGTCCAACAGAACACTGAACAGCTACTACAGTCTCAGGTCCAACAGAACACTGAACAGCTACTACAGTCTCAGGTCCAAGACAACACTGAGCAGCTACTACAGTCTCAGGTCCAACAGAACACTGAACAGCTACTACAGTCTCAGGTCCAACAGAACACTGAACAGCTACTACACTCTCAGGTCCAACAGAACACTGAACAGCTACTACAGTCTCAGGTCCAACAGAACACTGAACAGCTACTACAGTCTCAGGTCCAACAGAACACTGAAGAGCAGCTACTACAGTCTCAGGTCCAACAGAACACTGAACAGCTACTACAGTCTCAGGTCCAACAGAACACTGAACAGCTACTAGTACTACAGTCTCAGGTCCAACAGAACACTGAACAGCTACTACAGTCTCAGGTCCAACAGAACACTGAACAGTTACTACAGTCTCAGGTCCAACAGAACACTGAACAGCTACTACAGTCTCAGGTCCAACAGAACACTGAACAGCTACTACAGTCTCAGGTCCAACAGAACACTGAACAGCTACTACAGTCTCAGGTCCAACAGAACACTGAGCAGATACTACAGTCTCAGGTCCAACAGAACACTGAACAGCAGGTACTACAGTCTCAGGTCCAACAGAACACTGAACAGCAGCTACTACAGTATCAGGTCCAACAGAACACTGAGCAGCTACTACAGTCTCAGGTCCAACAGAACACTGAACAGCTACTACACTCGCAGGTCCAACAGAACACTGAACAGCTACTACAGTCTCAGGTCCAACAGAACACTGAACAGCAGCTACTACAGTCTCAGGTCCAACAGAACACTGAACAGCTACTACAGTCTCAGGTCCAACAGAACACTGAACAGCTACTACAGTCTCAGGTCCAACAGAACACTGAACAGCTACTACAGTCTCAGGTCCAAGACAACACTGAGCAGCTACTACAGTCTCAGGTCCAACAGAACACTGAACAGCTACTACAGTCTCAGGTCCAACAGAACACTGAACAGCTACTACACTCTCAGGTCCAACAGAACACTGAACAGCTACTACAGTCTCAGGTCCAACAGAACACTGAACAGCTATTACACTCTCAGGTCCAACAGCACACTGAACAGCAGCTACTACAGTCTCAGGTCCAACAGAACACTGAACAGCAGCTACTACAGTCTCAGGTCCAACAGAACACTGAACAGCTACTGCAGTCTCAGGTCCAACAGAACACTGAACAGCAGCTACTACAGTCTCAGGTCCAACAGAACACTGAACAGCTACTACAGTCTCAGGTCCAACAGAACACTGAACAGCTACTACAGTCTCAGGTCCAACAGAACACTGAACAGCAGCTACTACAGTCTCAGGTCCAACAGAACACTGAACAGCTACTGCAGTCTCAGGTCCAACAGAACACTGAACAGCAGCTACTACAGTCTCAGGTCCAACAGAACACTGAACAGCTACTACAGTCTCAGGTCCAACAGAACACTGAACAGCTACTACAGTCTCATGTCCAACAGAACACTGAACAGCAGCTACTACAGTCTCAGGTCCAACAGAACACTGAACAGCAGCTACTACAGTCTCAGGTCCAACAGAACACTGAACAGCAGCTACTACAGTCTCAGGTCCAACAGAACACTGAACAGCTACTACAGTCTCAGGTCCAACAGAACACTGAACAGCTACTACAGTCTCAGGTCCAACAGAACACTGAACAGCAGCTACTACAGTCTCAGGTCCAACAGAACACTGAACAGCTACTACAGTCTCAGGTCCAACAGAACATTGAACAGCAGCTACTACAGTCTCAGGTCCAACAGAACACTGAGCAGCTACTACAGTCTCCGGTCCAACAGAACACTGAACAGCTACTACAGTCTCAGGTCCAACAGAACACTGAACAGCTACTACAGTCTCAGGTCCAACAGAACACTGAACAGCAGCTACTACAGTCTCAGGTCCAACAGAACACTGAACAGCTACTACAGTCTCAGGTCCAACAGAACACTGAACAGCTACTACAGTCTCATGTCCAACAGAACACTGAACAGCAGCTACTACAGTCTCAGGTCCAACAGAACACTGAACAGCTACTGCAGTCTCAGGTCCAACAGAACACTGAACAGCAGCTACTACAGTCTCAGGTCCAACAGAACACTGAACAGCAGCTACTACAGTCTCAGGTCCAACAGAACACTGAACAGCAGGTACTACAGTCTCAGGTCCAACAGAACACTGAACAGCTACTACAGTCTCAGGTCCAACAGAACACTGAACAGCTACTACAGTCTCAGGTCCAACAGAACACTGAACAGCAGCTACTACAGTCTCAGGTCCAACAAAACATTGAACAGCTACTACGGTCTCAGGTCCAACAGAACACTGAACAGCAGCTACTACAGTCTCAGGTCCAACAGAACACTGAGCAGCTACTACAGTCTCCGGTCCAACAGAACACTGAACAGCTACTACAGTCTCAGGTCCAACAGAACACTGAACAGCTACTACAGTCTCAGGTCCAACAGAACACTGAACAGCTACTACAGTCTCAGGTCCAACAGAACACTGAACAGCCGCTACTACAGTCTCAGGTCCAACAGAACACTGAACAGCTACTACAGTCTCAGGTCCAACAGAACACTGAACAGCTACTACAGTTTCAGGTCCAACAGAACACTGAACAGCAGCTACTACAGTCTCAGGTCCAACAGAACACTGAACAGCTACTGCAGTCTCAGGTCCAACAGAACACTGAACAGCAGCTACTACAGTCTCAGGTCCAACAGAACACTGAACAGCTACTACAGTCTCAGGTCCAACAGAACACTGAACAGCTACTACAGTCTCATGTCCAACAGAACACTGAACAGCAGCTACTACAGTCTCAGGTCCAACAGAACACTGAACAGCAGCTACTACAGTCTCAGGTCCAACAGAACACTGAACAGCAGCTACTACAGTCTCAGGTCCAACAGAACACTGAACAGCTACTACAGTCTCAGGTCCAACAGAACACTGAACAGCTACTACAGTCTCATGTCCAACAGAACACTGAACAGCAGCTACTACAGTCTCAGGTCCAACAGAACACTGAACAGCTACTACAGTCTCAGGTCCAACAGAACATTGAACAGCAGCTACTACAGTCTCAGGTCCAACAGAACACTGAGCAGCTACTACAGTCTCCGGTCCAACAGAACACTGAACAGCTACTACAGTCTCAGGTCCAACAGAACACTGAACAGCTACTACAGTCTCAGGTCCAACAGAACACTGAACAGCTACTACAGTCTCAGGTCCAACAGAACACTGAACAGCTACTACAGTCTCAGGTCCAACAGAACACTGAACAGCTACTACAGTCTCAGGTCCAACAGAACACTGAACAGCCGCTACTACAGTCTCAGGTCCAACAGAACACTGAACAGCTACTACAGTCTCAGGTCCAACAGAACACTGAACAGCCGCTACTACAGTCTCAGGTCCAACAGAACACTGAACAGCTACTACAGTCTCAGGTCCAACAGAACACTGAACAGCAGCTACTACAGTCTCAGGTCCAACAGAACACTGAACAGCTACTACAGTCTCAGGTCCAACAGAACACTGAACAGCAGCTACTACAGTCTCAGGTCCAACAGAACACTGAGCAGCTACTACAGTCTCAGGTCCAACAGAACACTGAACAGCTACTACACTCTCAGGTCCAACAGAACACTGAACAGCTACTACAGTCTCAGGTCCAACAGAACACTGAACAGCTACTACACTCTCAGGTCCAACAGAACACTGAACAGCAGCTACTACAGTCTCAGGTCCAACAGAACACTGAACAGAAGCTACTACAGTCTCAGGTCCAACAGAACACTGAACAGCTACTACACTCTCAGGTCCAACAGAACACTGAACAGCTACTACAGTCTCAGGTCCAACAGAACACTGAACAGCTACTACAGTCTCAGGTCCAACAGAACACTGAACAGCTACTACAGTCTCAGGTCCAACAGAACACTGAACAGCAGCTACTACAGTCTCAGGTCCAACAGAACACTGAACAGCTACTGCAGTCTCAGGTCCAACAGAACACTGAACAGCAGCTACTACAGTCTCAGGTCCAACAGAACACTGAACAGCTACTACAGTCTCAGGTCCAACAGAACACTGAACAGCTACTACAGTCTCATGTCCAACAGAACACTGAACAGCAGCTACTACAGTCTCAGGTCCAACAGAACACTGAACAGCTACTGCAGTCTCAGGTCCAACAGAACACTGAACAGCAGCTACTACAGTCTCAGGTCCAACAGAACACTGAACAGCAGCTACTACAGTCTCAGGTCCAACAGAACACTGAACAGCAGCTACTACAGTCTCAGGTCCAACAGAACACTGAACAGCTACTACAGTCTCAGGTCCAACAGAACACTGAACAGCTACTACAGTCTCAGGTCCGACAGAACACTGAACAGCAGCTACTACAGTCTCAGGTCCAACAGAACACTGAACAGCTACTACAGTCTCAGGTCCTACAGAACACTGAACAGCTACTACAGTCTCAGGTCCAACAGAACACTGAACAGCTACTACAGTCTCAGGTCCAACAGAACACTGAACAGCTACTACAGTCTCAGGTCCAACAGAACACTGAACAGCAGCTACTACAGTCTCAGGTCCAACAGAACACTGAACAGCTACTACAGTCTCAGGTCCAACAGAACACTGAACAGCTACTACAGTCTCAGGTCCAACAGAACACTGAACAGCTACTACAGTCTCAGGTCCAAGAGAACACTGAGCAGCTACTACAGTCTCAGGTCCAACAGAACACTGAACAGCTACTACAGTCTCAGGTCCAACAGAACACTGAACAGCTACTACAGTCTCAGGTCCAACAGAACACTGAACAGCTACTACAGTATCAGGTCCAACAGAACACTGAACAGCCGCTACTACAGTCTCAGGTCCAACAGAACACTGAACAGCTACTACAGTCTCAGGTCCAACAGAACACTGAACAGCAGCTACTACATTCTCAGGTCCAACAGAACACTGAACAGCAGCTACTACAGTCTCAGGTCCAACAGAACACTGAACAGCTACTACAGTCTCAGGTCCAACAGAACACTGAACAGCTACTACAGTCTCAGGTCCAACAGAACACTGAACAGCAGCTACTACAGTCTCAGGTCCAACAGAACACTGAACAGCTACTGCAGTCTCAGGTCCAACAGAACACTGAACAGCAGCTACTACAGTCTCAGGTCCAACAGAACACTGAACAGCTACTACAGTCTCAGGTCAAACAGAACACTGAACAGCAGCTACTACAGTCTCAGGTCCAACAGAACACTGAACAGCTACTACAGTCTCAGGTCCAACAGAACACTGAACAGCTACTACAGTCTCAGGTCCAACAGAACACTGAACAGCAGCTACTACAGTCTCAGGTCCAACAGAACACTGAACAGCTACTACAGTCTCAGGTCCAACAGAACACTGAACAGCTACTACAGTCTCAGGTCCAAGAGAACACTGAGCAGCTACTACAGTCTCAGGTCCAAGAGAACACTGAGCAGCTACTACAGTCTCAGGTCCAACAGAACACTGTACAGCTACTACAGTCTCAGGTCCAAGAGAACACTGAGCAGCTACTACAGTCTCAGGTCCAAGAGAACACTGAGCAGCTACTACAGTCTCAGGTCCAACAGAACACTGAACAGCTACTACAGTCTCAGGTCCAACAGAACACTGAACAGCTACTACAGTCTCAGGTCCAACAGAACACTGAACAGCTACTACAGTCTCAGGTCCAACAGAACACTGAACAGCTACTACAGTCTCAGGTCCAACAGAACACTGAACAGCTACTACAGTCTCAGGTCCAACAGAACACTGAACAGCTACTACAGTCTCAGGTCCAACAGAACACTGAACAGCCGCTACTACAGTCTCAGGTCCAACAGAACACTGAACAGCTACTACAGTCTCAGGTCCAACAGAACACTGAACAGCAGCTACTACATTATCAGGTCCAACAGAACACTGAACAGCAGCTACTACAGTATCAGGTCCAACAGAACACTGAACAGCTACTACAGTCTCAGGTCCAACAGAACACTGAACAGCTACTACAGTCTCAGGTCCAACAGAACACTGAACAGCAGCTACTACAGTCTCAGGTCCAACAGAACACTGAACAGCTACTGCAGTCTCAGGTCCAACAGAACACTGAACAGCAGCTACTACAGTCTCAGGTCCAACAGAACACTGAACAGCTACTACAGTCTCAGGTCCAACAGAACACTGAACAGCTACTACAGTCTCATGTCCAACAGAACACTGAACAGCAGCTACTACAGTCTCAGGTCCAACAGAACACTGAACAGCTACTGCAGTCTCAGGTCCAACAGAACACTGAACAGCAGCTACTACAGTCTCAGGTCCAACAGAACACTGAACAGCAGCTACTACAGTCTCAGGTCCAACAGAACACTGAACAGCAGCTACTACAGTCTCAGGTCCAACAGAACACTGAACAGCTACTACAGTCTCAGGTCCAACAGAACACTGAACAGCTACTACAGTCTCAGGTCCAACAGAACACTGAACAGCAGCTACTACAGTCTCAGGTCCAACAAAACATTGAACAGCTACTACAGTCTCAGGTCCAACAGAACACTGAACAGCAGCTACTACAGTCTCAGGTCCAACAGAACACTGAGCAGCTACTACAGTCTCCGGTCCAATAGAACACTGCACAGCTACTACAGTCTCAGGTCCAACAGAACACTGAACAGCTACTACAGTCTCAGGTCCAACAGAACACTGAACAGCTACTACAGTCTCAGGTCCAACAGAACACTGAACAGCTACTACAGTCTCAGGTCCAACAGAACACTGAACAGCTACTACAGTCTCAGGTCCAACAGAACACTGAACAGCTACTACAGTCTCAGGTCCAACAGAACACTGAACAGCCGCTACTACAGTCTCAGGTCCAACATAACACTGAACAGCTACTACAGTCTCAGGTCCAACAGAACACTGAACAGCTACTACAGTCTCAGGTCCAACAGAACACTGAACAGCAGCTACTACAGTCTCAGGTCCAACAGAACACTGAACAGCTACTGCAGTCTCAGGTCCAACAGAACACTGAACAGCAGCTACTACAGTCTCAGGTCCAACAGAACACTGAACAGCTACTACAGTCTCAGGTCCAACAGAACACTGAACAGCTACTACAGTCTCATGTCCAACAGAACACTGAACAGCAGCTACTACAGTCTCAGGTCCAACAGAACACTGAACAGCAGCTACTACAGTCTCAGGTCCAACAGAACACTGAACAGCAGCTACTACAGTCTCAGGTCCAACAGAACACTGAACAGCTACTACAGTCTCAGGTCCAACAGAACACTGAACAGCTACTACAGTCTCAGGTCCAACAGAACACTGAACAGCAGCTACTACAGTCTCAGGTCCAACAGAACACTGAACAGCTACTACAGTCTCAGGTCCAACAGAACATTGAACAGCAGCTACTACAGTCTCAGGTCCAACAGAACACTGAGCAGCTACTACAGTCTCCGGTCCAACAGAACACTGAACAGCTACTACAGTCTCAGGTCCAACAGAACACTGAACAGCTACTACAGTCTCAGGTCCAACAGAACACTGAACAGCTACTACAGTCTCAGGTCCAACAGAACACTGAACAGCTACTACAGTCTCAGGTCCAACAGAACACTGAACAGCTACTACAGTCTCAGGTCCAACAGAACACTGAACAGCCGCTACTACAGTCTCAGGTCCAACAGAACACTGAACAGCTACTACAGTCTCAGGTCCAACAGAACACTGAACAGCCGCTACTACAGTCTCAGGTCCAACAGAACACTGAACAGCTACTACAGTCTCAGGTCCAACAGAACACTGAACAGCAGCTACTACAGTCTCAGGTCCAACAGAACACTGAACAGCTACTACAGTCTCAGGTCCAACAGAACACTGAACAGCAGCTACTACAGTCTCAGGTCCAACAGAACACTGAGCAGCTACTACAGTCTCAGGTCCAACAGAACACTGAACAGCTACTACACTCTCAGGTCCAACAGAACACTGAACAGCTACTACAGTCTCAGGTCCAACAGAACACTGAACAGCTACTACACTCTCAGGTCCAACAGAACACTGAACAGCAGCTCAGGTCCAACAGAACACTGAACAGAAGCTACTACAGTCTCAGGTCCAACAGAACACTGAACAGCTACTACACTCTCAGGTCCAACAGAACACTGAACAGCAGCTACAGTCTCAGGTCCAACAGAACACTGAACAGCTACTACAGTCTCAGGTCCAACAGGACACTGAACAGCTACTACAGTCTCAGGTCCAACAGAACACTGAACAGCTACTACAGTCTCAGGTCCAACAGAACACTGAACAGCTACTACAGTCTCAGGTCCAACAGAACACTGAACAGCTACTACAGTCTCAGGTCCAACAGAACACTGAACAGCCGCTACTACAGTCTCAGGTCCAACATAACACTGAACAGCTACTACAGTCTCAGGTCCAACAGAACACTGAACAGCTACTACAGTCTCAGGTCCAACAGAACACTGAACAGCAGCTACTACAGTCTCAGGTCCAACAGAACACTGAACAGCTACTGCAGTCTCAGGTCCAACAGAACACTGAACAGCAGCTACTACAGTCTCAGGTCCAACAGAACACTGAACAGCTACTACAGTCTCAGGTCCAACAGAACACTGAACAGCTACTACAGTCTCATGTCCAACAGAACACTGAACAGCAGCTACTACAGTCTCAGGTCCAACAGAACACTGAACAGCAGCTACTACAGTCTCAGGTCCAACAGAACACTGAACAGCAGCTACTACAGTCTCAGGTCCAACAGAACACTGAACAGCTACTACAGTCTCAGGTCCAACAGAACACTGAACAGCTACTACAGTCTCAGGTCCAACAGAACACTGAACAGCAGCTACTACAGTCTCAGGTCCAACAGAACACTGAACAGCTACTACAGTCTCAGGTCCAACAGAACATTGAACAGCAGCTACTACAGTCTCAGGTCCAACAGAACACTGAGCAGCTACTACAGTCTCCGGTCCAACAGAACACTGAACAGCTACTACAGTCTCAGGTCCAACAGAACACTGAACAGCTACTACAGTCTCAGGTCCAACAGAACACTGAACAGCTACTACAGTCTCAGGTCCAACAGAACACTGAACAGCTACTACAGTCTCAGGTCCAACAGAACACTGAACAGCTACTACAGTCTCAGGTCCAACAGAACACTGAACAGCCGCTACTACAGTCTCAGGTCCAACAGAACACTGAACAGCTACTACAGTCTCAGGTCCAACAGAACACTGAACAGCCGCTACTACAGTCTCAGGTCCAACAGAACACTGAACAGCTACTACAGTCTCAGGTCCAACAGAACACTGAACAGCAGCTACTACAGTCTCAGGTCCAACAGAACACTGAACAGCTACTACAGTCTCAGGTCCAACAGAACACTGAACAGCAGCTACTACAGTCTCAGGTCCAACAGAACACTGAGCAGCTACTACAGTCTCAGGTCCAACAGAACACTGAACAGCTACTACACTCTCAGGTCCAACAGAACACTGAACAGCTACTACAGTCTCAGGTCCAACAGAACACTGAACAGCTACTACACTCTCAGGTCCAACAGAACACTGAACAGCAGCTCAGGTCCAACAGAACACTGAACAGAAGCTACTACAGTCTCAGGTCCAACAGAACACTGAACAGCTACTACACTCTCAGGTCCAACAGAACACTGAACAGCAGCTACAGTCTCAGGTCCAACAGAACACTGAACAGCTACTACAGTCTCAGGTCCAACAGGACACTGAACAGCTACTACAGTCTCAGGTCCAACAGAACACTGAACAGCAGCTACTACAGTCTCAGGTCCAACAGAACACTGAACAGCAGCTACTACAGTCTCAGGTCCAACAGAACACTGAAGAGCAGCTACTACAGTCTCAGGTCCAACAGAACACTGAACAGCTACTACAGTCTCAGGTCCAACAGAACACTGAACAGCTACTAGTACTACAGTCTCAGGTCCAACAGAACACTGAACAGCTACTACAGTCTCAGGTCCAACAGAACACTGAACAGTTACTACAGTCTCAGGTCCAACAGAACACTGAACAGCTACCACAGTCTCAGGTCCAACAGAACACTGAACAGCTACTACAGTCTCAGGTCCAACAGAACACTGAACAGCAGCTACTACAGTCTCAGGTCCAACAGAACACTGAACAGCTACTACAGTCTCAGGTCCAACAGAACAATGAACAGCAGCTACTACAGTCTCAGGTCCAACAGAACACTGAACAGCTACTACAGTCTCAGGTCCAACAGAACACTGAACAGCTACTACAGTCTCAGGTCCAACAGGACACTGAACAGCTACTACAGTCTCAGGTCCAATAGAACACTGAACAGCAGCTACTACAGTCTCAGGTCCAACAGAACACTGAACAGCAACTACTACAGTCTCAGGTCCAACAGAACACTGAGCAGCTACTACAGTCTCAGGTCCAACAGAACACTGAACAGCAGCTACTACAGTATCAGGTCCAACAGAACACTGAACAGCTACTACAGTCTCAGGTCCAACAGAACACTGAACAGCAGCTACTACAGTCTCAGGTCCAACAGAACACTGAACAGCTACTACAGTCTCAGGTCCAACAGAACAATGAACAGCAGCTACTACAGTCTCAGGTCCAACAGAACACTGAACAGCTACTACAGTCTCAGGTCCAACAGAACACTGAACAGCTACTACACTCTCAGGTCCAACAGAACACTGAACAGCTACTACAGTCTCAGGTCCAACAGAACACTGAACAGCTATTACACTCTCAGGTCCAACAGCACACTGAACAGCAGCTACTACAGTCTCAGGTCCAACAGAACACTGAACAGCAGCTACTACAGTCTCAGGTCCAACAGAACACTGAACAGCTACTACACTCTCAGGTCCAACAGAACACTGAACAGCAGCTACAGTCTCAGGTCCAACAGAACACTGAACAGCTACTACAGTCTCAGGTCCAACAGAACACTGAACAGCTACTACAGTCTCATGTCCAACAGAACACTGAACAGCAGCTACTACAGTCTCAGGTCCAACAGAACACTGAACAGCAGCTACTACAGTCTCAGGTCCAACAGAACACTGAACAGCAGCTACTACAGTCTCAGGTCCAACAGAACACTGAACAGCTACTACAGTCTCAGGTCCAACAGAACACTGAACAGCTACTACAGTCTCAGGTCCAACAGAACACTGAACATCAGCTACTACAGTCTCAGGTCCAACAGAACACTGAACAGCTACTACAGTCTCAGGTCCAACAGAACATTGAACAGCAGCTACTACAGTCTCAGGTCCAACAGAACACTGAGCAGCTACTACAGTCTCCGGTCCAACAGAACACTGAACAGCTACTACAGTCTCAGGTCCAACAGAACACTGAACAGCTACTACAGTCTCAGGTCCAACAGAACACTGAACAGCTACTACAGTCTCAGGTCCAACAGAACACTGAACAGCTACTACAGTCTCAGGTCCAACAGAACACTGAACAGCTACTACAGTCTCAGGTCCAACAGAACACTGAACAGCCGCTACTACAGTCTCAGGTCCAACAGAACACTGAACAGCTACTACAGTCTCAGGTCCAACAGAACACTGAACAGCCGCTACTACAGTCTCAGGTCCAACAGAACACTGAACAGCTACTACAGTCTCAGGTCCAACAGAACACTGAACAGCAGCTACTACAGTCTCAGGTCCAACAGAACACTGAACAGCTACTACAGTCTCAGGTCCAACAGAACACTGAACAGCAGCTACTACAGTCTCAGGTCCAACAGAACACTGAGCAGCTACTACAGTCTCAGGTCCAACAGAACACTGAACAGCTACTACACTCTCAGGTCCAACAGAACACTGAACAGCTACTACAGTCTCAGGTCCAACAGAACACTGAACAGCTACTACACTCTCAGGTCCAACAGAACACTGAACAGCAGCTACTACAGTCTCAGGTCCAACAGAACATTGAACAGAAGCTACTACAGTCTCAGGTCCAACAGAACACTGAACAGCTACTACACTCTCAGGTCCAACAGAACACTGAACAGCAGCTACAGTCTCAGGTCCAACAGAACACTGAACAGCTACTACAGTCTCAGGTCCAACAGGACACTGAACAGCTACTACAGTCTCAGGTCCAACAGAACACTGAACAGCAGCTACTACAGTCTCAGGTCCAACAGAACACTGAACAGCAGCTACTACAGTCTCAGGTCCAACAGAACACTGAAGAGCAGCTACTACAGTATCAGGTCCAACAGAACACTGAACAGCTACTACAGTCTCAGGTCCAACAGAACACTGAACAGCTACTAGTACTACAGTCTCAGGTCCAACAGAACACTGAACAGCTACTACAGTCTCAGGTCCAACAGAACACTGAACAGTTAGTCTCAGGTCCAACAGAACACTGAACAGCTACCACAGTCTCAGGTCCAACAGAACACTGAACAGCTACTACAGTCTCAGGTCCAACAGAACACTGAACAGCAGCTACTACAGTCTCAGGTCCAACAGAACACTGAACAGCTACTACAGTCTCAGGTCCAACAGAACAATGAACAGCAGCTACTACAGTCTCAGGTCCAACAGAACACTGAACAGCTACTACAGTCTCAGGTCCAACAGAACACTGAACAGCTACTACAGTCTCAGGTCCAACAGGACACTGAACAGCTACTACAGTCTCAGGTCCAATAGAACACTGAACAGCAGCTACTACAGTCTCAGGTCCAACAGAACACTGAACAGCAGCTACTACAGTCTCAGGTCCAACAGAACACTGAGCAGCTACTACAGTCTCAGGTCCAACAGAACACTGAACAGCAGCTACTACAGTATCAGGTCCAACAGAACACTGAACAGCTACTACAGTCTCAGGTCCAACAGAACACTGAACAGCAGCTACTACAGTCTCAGGTTCAACAGAACACTGAACAGCAGCTACTACAGTCTCAGGTCCAACAGAACACTGAACAGCTACTACAGTCTCAGGTCCAACAGAACACTGAAGAGCAGCTACTACAGTCTCAGGTCCAACAGAACACTGAACAGCTACTACAGTCTCAGGTCCAACAGAACACTGAACAGCTACTAGTACTACAGTCTCAGGTCCAACAGAACACTGAACAGCTACTACAGTCCCAGGTCCAACAGAACACTGAACAGTTACTACAGTCTCAGGTCCAACAGAACACTGAACAGCTACTACAGTCTCAGGTCCAACAGAACACTGAACAGCTACTACAGTCTCAGGTCCAACAGAACACTGAACAGCAGCTACTACAGTCTCATGTCCAACATAACACTGAACAGCTACTACAGTCTCAGGTCCAACAGAACACTGAACAGCTGCTACAGTCTCAGGTCCAACAGAACACTGAACAGCTACTACAGTCTCGGGTCCAACAGAACACTGAACAGCTACTACAGTCTCAGGTCCAACAGAACACTGAGCAGATACTACAGTCTCAGGTCCAACAGAACACTGAACAGCAGCTACTACAGTCTCAGGTCCAACAGAACACTGAACAGCTACTACAGTCTCAGGTCCAACAGAACACTGAACAGCTACTACAGTCTCAGGTCCAACAGAACACTGAAGAGCAGCTACTACAGTCTCAGGTCCAACAGAACACTGAACAGCTACTACAGTCTCAGGTCCAACAGAACACTGAACAGCTACTAGTACTACAGTCTCAGGTCCAACAGAACACTGAACAGCTACTACAGTCCCAGGTCCAACAGAACACTGAACAGTTACTACAGTCTCAGGTCCAACAGAACACTGAACAGCTACTACAGTCTCAGGTCCAACAGAACACTGAACAGCTACTACAGTCTCAGGTCCAACAGAACACTGAACAGCAGCTACTACAGTCTCATGTCCAACAGAACACTGAACAGCTACTACAGTCTCAGGTCCAACAGAACACTGAACAGCTGCTACAGTCTCAGGTCCAACAGAACACTGAACAGCTACTACAGTCTCAGGTCCAACAGAACACTGAACAGCTACTACAGTCTCAGGTCCAACAGAACACTGAGCAGATACTACAGTCTCAGGTCCAACAGAACACTGAACAGCAGCTACTACAGTCTCAGGTCCAACAGAACACTGAACAGCTACTACAGTCTCAGGTCCAACAGAACACTGAACAGCTACTACAGTCTCAGGTCCAACAGAACACTGAGCAGCTACTACAGTCTCAGGTCCAACAGAACACTGAACAGCTACTACACTCTCAGGTCCAACAGAACACTGAACAGCTACTACAGTCTCAGGTCCAACAGAACACTGAACAGCTACTACACTCTCAGGTCCAACAGAACACTGAACAGCAGCTACTACAGTCTCAGGTCCAACAGAACACTGAACAGAAGCTACTACAGTCTCAGGTCCAACAGAACACTGAACAGCTACTACACTCTCAGGTCCAACAGAACACTGAACAGCAGCTACAGTCTCAGGTCCAACAGAACACTGAACAGCTACTACAGTCTCAGGTCCAACAGAACACTGAACAGCTACTACAGTCTCAGGTCCAACAGAACACTGAACAGCTACTAGTACTACAGTCTCAGGTCCAACAGAACACTGAACAGCTACTACAGTCTCAGGTCCAACAGAACACTGAACAGTTACTACAGTCTCAGGTCCAACAGAATACTGAACAGCTACCACAGTCTCAGGTCCAACAGAACACTGAACAGCTACTACAGTCTCAGGTCCAACAGAACACTGAACAGCAGCTACTACAGTCTCAGGTCCAACAGAACACTGAACAGCTACTACAGTCTCAGGTCCAACAGAACAATGAACAGCAGCTACTACAGTCTCAGGTCCAACAGAACACTGAACAGCTACTACAGTCTCAGGTCCAACAGAACACTGAACAGCTACTACAGTCTCAGGTCCAACAGGACACTGAACAGCTACTACAGTCTCAGGTCCAATAGAACACTGAACAGCAGCTACTACAGTCTCAGGTCCAACAGAACACTGAACAGCAGCTACTACAGTCTCAGGTCCAACAGAACACTGAGCAGCTACTACAATCTCAGGTCCAACAGAACACTGAACAGCAGCTACTACAGTATCAGGTCCAACAGAACACTGAACAGCTACTACAGTCTCAGGTCCAACAGAACACTGAACAGCAGCTACTACAGTCTCAGGTTCAACAGAACACTGAACAGCAGCTACTACAGTCTCAGGTCCAACAGAACACTGAACAGCTACTACAGTCTCAGGTCCAACAGAACACTGAAGAGCAGCTACTACAGTCTCAGGTCCAACAGAACACTGAACAGCTACTACAGTCTCAGGTCCAACAGAACACTGAACAGCTACTAGTACTACAGTCTCAGGTCCAACAGAACACTGAACAGCTACTACAGTCCCAGGTCCAACAGAACACTGAACAGTTACTACAGTCTCAGGTCCAACAGAACACTGAACAGCTACTACAGTCTCAGGTCCAACAGAACACTGAACAGCTACTACAGTCTCAGGTCCAACAGAACACTGAACAGCAGCTACTACAGTCTCATGTCCAACAGAACACTGAACAGCTACTACAGTCTCAGGTCCAACAGAACACTGAACAGCTACTACAGTCTCAGGTCCAACAGGACACTGAACAGCTACTACAGTCTCAGGTCCAATAGAACACTGAACAGCAGCTACTACAGTCTCAGGTCCAACAGAACACTGAACAGCAGCTACTACAGTCTCAGGTCCAACAGAACACTGAGCAGCTACTACAGTCTCAGGTCCAACAGAACACTGAACAGCAGCTACTACAGTATCAGGTCCAACAGAACACTGAACAGCTACTACAGTCTCAGGTCCAACAGAACACTGAACAGCAGCTACTACAGTCTCAGGTTCAACAGAACACTGAACAGCAGCTACTACAGTCTCAGGTCCAACAGAACACTGAACAGCTACTACAGTCTCAGGTCCAACAGAACACTGAAGAGCAGCTACTACAGTCTCAGGTCCAACAGAACACTGAACAGCTACTACAGTCTCAGGTCCAACAGAACACTGAACAGCTACTAGTACTACAGTCTCAGGTCCAACAGAACACTGAACAGCTACTACAGTCCCAGGTCCAACAGAACACTGAACAGTTACTACAGTCTCAGGTCCAACAGAACACTGAACAGCTACTACAGTCTCAGGTCCAACAGAACACTGAACAGCTACTACAGTCTCAGGTCCAACAGAACACTGAACAGCAGCTACTACAGTCTCATGTCCAACATAACACTGAACAGCTACTACAGTCTCAGGTCCAACAGAACACTGAACAGCTGCTACAGTCTCAGGTCCAACAGAACACTGAACAGCTACTACAGTCTCGGGTCCAACAGAACACTGAACAGCTACTACAGTCTCAGGTCCAACAGAACACTGAGCAGATACTACAGTCTCAGGTCCAACAGAACACTGAACAGCAGCTACTACAGTCTCAGGTCCAACAGAACACTGAACAGCTACTACAGTCTCAGGTCCAACAGAACACTGAACAGCTACTACAGTCTCAGGTCCAACAGAACACTGAAGAGCAGCTACTACAGTCTCAGGTCCAACAGAACACTGAACAGCTACTACAGTCTCAGGTCCAACAGAACACTGAACAGCTACTAGTACTACAGTCTCAGGTCCAACAGAACACTGAACAGCTACTACAGTCCCAGGTCCAACAGAACACTGAACAGTTACTACAGTCTCAGGTCCAACAGAACACTGAACAGCTACTACAGTCTCAGGTCCAACAGAACACTGAACAGCTACTACAGTCTCAGGTCCAACAGAACACTGAACAGCAGCTACTACAGTCTCATGTCCAACATAACACTGAACAGCTACTACAGTCTCAGGTCCAACAGAACACTGAACAGCTGCTACAGTCTCAGGTCCAACAGAACACTGAACAGCTACTACAGTCTCAGGTCCAACAGAACACTGAACAGCTACTACAGTCTCAGGTCCAACAGAACACTGAGCAGATACTACAGTCTCAGGTCCAACAGAACACTGAACAGCAGCTACTACAGTCTCAGGTCCAACAGAACACTGAACAGCTACTACAGTCTCAGGTCCAACAGAACACTGAACAGCTACTACAGTCTCAGGTCCAACAGAACACTGAGCAGCTACTACAGTCTCAGGTCCAACAGAACACTGAACAGCTACTACACTCTCAGGTCCAACAGAACACTGAACAGCTACTACAGTCTCAGGTCCAACAGAACACTGAACAGCTACTACACTCTCAGGTCCAACAGAACACTGAACAGCAGCTACTACAGTCTCAGGTCCAACAGAACACTGAACAGAAGCTACTACAGTCTCAGGTCCAACAGAACACTGAACAGCTACTACACTCTCAGGTCCAACAGAACACTGAACAGCAGCTACAGTCTCAGGTCCAACAGAACACTGAACAGCTACTACAGTCTCAGGTCCAACAGAACACTGAACAGCTACTACAGTCTCAGGTCCAACAGAACACTGAACAGCTACTAGTACTACAGTCTCAGGTCCAACAGAACACTGAACAGCTACTACAGTCTCAGGTCCAACAGAACACTGAACAGTTACTACAGTCTCAGGTCCAACAGAATACTGAACAGCTACCACAGTCTCAGGTCCAACAGAACACTGAACAGCTACTACAGTCTCAGGTCCAACAGAACACTGAACAGCAGCTACTACAGTCTCAGGTCCAACAGAACACTGAACAGCTACTACAGTCTCAGGTCCAACAGAACAATGAACAGCAGCTACTACAGTCTCAGGTCCAACAGAACACTGAACAGCTACTACAGTCTCAGGTCCAACAGAACACTGAACAGCTACTACAGTCTCAGGTCCAACAGGACACTGAACAGCTACTACAGTCTCAGGTCCAATAGAACACTGAACAGCAGCTACTACAGTCTCAGGTCCAACAGAACACTGAACAGCAGCTACTACAGTCTCAGGTCCAACAGAACACTGAGCAGCTACTACAATCTCAGGTCCAACAGAACACTGAACAGCAGCTACTACAGTATCAGGTCCAACAGAACACTGAACAGCTACTACAGTCTCAGGTCCAACAGAACACTGAACAGCAGCTACTACAGTCTCAGGTTCAACAGAACACTGAACAGCAGCTACTACAGTCTCAGGTCCAACAGAACACTGAACAGCTACTACAGTCTCAGGTCCAACAGAACACTGAAGAGCAGCTACTACAGTCTCAGGTCCAACAGAACACTGAACAGCTACTACAGTCTCAGGTCCAACAGAACACTGAACAGCTACTAGTACTACAGTCTCAGGTCCAACAGAACACTGAACAGCTACTACAGTCCCAGGTCCAACAGAACACTGAACAGTTACTACAGTCTCAGGTCCAACAGAACACTGAACAGCTACTACAGTCTCAGGTCCAACAGAACACTGAACAGCTACTACAGTCTCAGGTCCAACAGAACACTGAACAGCAGCTACTACAGTCTCATGTCCAACAGAACACTGAACAGCTACTACAGTCTCAGGTCCAACAGAACACTGAACAGCTGCTACAGTCTCAGGTCCAACAGAACACTGAACAGCTACTACAGTCTCAGGTCCAACAGAACACTGAACAGCTACTACAGTCTCAGGTCCAACAGAACACTGAGCAGATACTACAGTCTCAGGTCCAACAGAACACTGAACAGCAGCTACTACAGTCTCAGGTCCAACAGAACACTGAGCAGCTACTACAGTCTCAGGTCCAACAGAACACTGAACAGCTACTACACTCTCAGGTCCAACAGAACACTGAACAGCTACTACAGTCTCAGGTCCAACAGAACACTGAACAGCAGCTACTACAGTCTCAGGTCCAACAGAACACTGAGCAAGTTCAAGTTCTTTAATAGTTGTCATACAGAAGTACAGAATACTTTCATACAAAATGCTTCTTACTGTTACGCTCCAGAGACTGTGCTAGACAAGATAGTATCAAATAACATAATAACATAATATAGCATGAATTTAGAAGAAGAAAATGAGGTCACAGTGTTCGGTATAGACATATGTACAATGTTCTGAGTTACCATATAATATACAATACACAATACTATGCAGTGTACTAATGTACAGTACTATCTAGTGCAAAGCAGAAATGGGATGAGGTACAATTTTAGGTACAATTTACAGTAAGGTGTACGAGTTGTAGTGCAATCCTTCATCCATAAATATAAAGTGTGGGGAGTGGGTGCTACAGTGTGTTTGTTTAAAGTGGGTGTGTGCTATAAAGTGTGTGGAGTGGGTGCTACAGTGTGTTTGTTTAAAGTGGGTGTGTGCGTGTGGATGTGTGTGCTATGTGCGTTTGGTGGTTGTTGTTGTGTAGTGTTCATTCATTGTTCGTTTAGCAGCCTGATGGCCTGGGGATAGAAGCTACTTCTGAGTCTTTCTGTGCTCGCCTTGAGACTCCTGTATCGCTTGCCTGACCGCAGCAGTTCGAAGAGGCAGTTGTTCGGGTGACTGGAGTCTTTAATGATTCTCTTAGCCTTGCCCTTGCAACGCTTGTAGTAAATGTTCTGGAGGGTGGGGAGCCCCCCTCCAATTGTGCGTTCGGCTGAACGTGTCACTCTTTGTAGTCTGCTTTGGTCTTTTGCAGTGCTATTCCCAAACCAGGAGGTGATGTTGCCGGTCAAGATGCTCTCTATTGTACATGAGTAGAAGTTCTTAAGGATCTTCTGGCTGACTTGGAACTTCCTTAGGCGCCTGAGGAAGTAGAGGTGTTGTCGTGCCTTCTTCACCACACTGTTAATGTGTGTGGTCCATGTCAAGTCCTCGGATATGTAGGCTCCGAGGTACTTGAAGCTGTTGACTCCCTCAACCGGTGCCCCGTCGATGCTGAGGGGGCTGTAGTCCTTGACCCCCGACCTCCTGAAGTCCACAATCATCTCCTTTGTTTTGCTGACGTTCAGGGAGAGGCTGTTTTCCTGGCACCATCCCGCCAGGACCTTGACCTCTTCCAGGTAGGCCCTCTCGTCGTTGGCAGAGATCAGGCCCACCACCACTGTGTCGTCAGCAAATTTGACGATTGTATTGCTACTCCGCTGAGCCACACAGTCGTGTGTGTACAGGGAGTAGAGGAGGGGACTCAGAACACAGCCCTGGGGGGCCCCTATGTTGAGGGTGATGGATGAGGAGGTGCAGTTGCCTGCTCTCACCACCTGGGGTCTGCCAGTCAGGAAGTCCAAGACCCACTGGCAGAGGTCATAGCCCAAGCCCAGGTCCCTGAGCTTGGCTATGAGTATGGAGGGGACTATGGTATTGAATGCCGAGCTGTAGTCGATGAATAGCATTCTCACATAGTTCCCCTGCCTCTTGTCCAGGTGTGATGCTGCTGTGTGCAGCACATGGGATATGGCGTCCTCCGTGGACCTGTTGGGGCGGTATGCAAATTGCAGGGGGTCCATGTTGATGGGGAGGGAGGAGCAGATGTAGCCCTTTACTAGCTTCTCAAAGCACTTCATGGCTATGGAGGTGAGAGCTACAGGGCGGTAGTCGTTGAGGCAAGCAGGCTTGGATTTTTTGGGTACAGGGATAATAGTGGACTTCTTCAGGCAGGTGGGGATGACAGCCTGTTCTAAGGACAGGTTAAATATGTCAGTGAATACTGGGGCCAGTTGGTCGGCACAGACTTTTAGGACGCAGCTACTACAGTCTCAGGTCCAACAGAACACTGAACAGCTACTACACTCTCAGGTCCAACAGAACACTGAACAGCTACTACAGTCTCAGGTCCAACAGAACACTGAACAGCAGCTACTACAGTCTCAGGTCCAACAGAACACTGAACAGCTACTACAGTCTCAGGTCCAACAGAACACTGAACAGCTACTACAGTCTCAGGTCCAACAGAACACTGAACAGCTACTACAGTCTCAGGTCCAAGACAACACTGCAGCTACTACAGTCTCAGGTCCAACAGAACACTGAACAGCTACTACAGTCTCAGGTCCAACAGAACACTGAACAGCTACTACACTCTCAGGTCCAACAGAACACTGAACAGCTACTACAGTCTCAGGTCCAACAGAACACTGAACAGCTATTACACTCTCAGGTCCAACAGCACACTGAACAGCAGCTACTACAGTCTCAGGTCCAACAGAACACTGAACAGCAGCTACTACAGTCTCAGGTCCAACAGAACACTGAACAGCAGCTACTACAGTCTCAGGTCCAACAGAACACTGAACAGCAGCTACTACAGTCTCAGGTCCAACAGAACATTGAACAGCAGCTACTACAGTCTCAGGTCCAACAGAACACTGAACAGCTACTACAGTCTCAGGTCCAACAGAACACTGAACAGCTACTACAGTCTCAGGTCCAACAGAACACTGAACAGCAGCTACTACAGTCTCAGGTCCAACAGAACACTGAACAGCTACTACAGTCTCAGGTCCAACAGAACATTGAACAGCAGCTACTACAGTCTCCGGTCCAACAGAACACTGAACAGCTACTACAGTCTCAGGTCCAACAGAACACTGAACAGCTACTACAGTCTCAGGTCCAACAGAACACTGAACAGCAGCTACTACAGTCTCAGGTCCAACAGAACACTGAACAGCTACTACAGTCTCAGGTCCAACAGAACACTGAACAGCTACTACAGTCTCATGTCCAACAGAACACTGAACAGCAGCTACTACAGTCTCAGGTCCAACAGAACACTGAACAGCTACTGCAGTCTCAGGTCCAACAGAACACTGAACAGCAGCTACTACAGTCTCAGGTCCAACAGAACACTGAACAGCAGCTACTACAGTCTCAGGTCCAACAGAACACTGAACAGCAGCTACTACAGTCTCAGGTCCAACAGAACACTGAACAGCTACTACAGTCTCAGGTCCAACAGAACACTGAACAGCTACTACAGTCTCAGGTCCAACAGAACACTGAACAGCAGCTACTACAGTCTCAGGTCCAACAAAACATTGAACAGCTACTACAGTCTCAGGTCCAACAGAACACTGAACAGCAGCTACTACAGTCTCAGGTCCAACAGAACACTGAGCAGCTACTACAGTCTCCGGTCCAACAGAACACTGAACAGCTACTACAGTCTCAGGTCCAACAGAACACTGAACAGCTACTACAGTCTCAGGTCCAACAGAACACTGAACAGCTACTACAGTCTCAGGTCCAACAGAACACTGAACAGCTACTACAGTCTCAGGTCCAACAGAACACTGAACAGCTACTACAGTCTCAGGTCCAACAGAACACTGAACAGCCGCTACTACAGTCTCAGGTCCAACAGAACACTGAACAGCTACTACAGTCTCAGGTCCAACAGAACACTGAACAGCTACTACAGTCTCAGGTCCAACAGAACACTGAGCAGCTACTACAGTCTCAGGTCCAACAGAACACTGAACAGCTACTACACTCTCAGGTCCAACAGAACACTGAACAGCTACTACAGTCTCAGGTCCAACAGAACACTGAACAGCTACTAGTACTACAGTCTCAGGTCCAACAGAACACTGAACAGCTACTACAGTCTCAGGTCCAACAGAACACTGAACAGTTACTACAGTCTCAGGTCCAACAGAACACTGAACAGCTACTACAGTCTCAGGTCCAACAGAACACTGAACAAGCTACTACAGTCTCAGGTCCAACAGAACACTGAACAGCTACTACAGTCTCAGGTCCAACAGAACACTGAGCAGATACTACAGTCTCAGGTCCAACAGAACACTGAACAGCAGGTACTACAGTCTCAGGTCCAACAGAACACTGAACAGCTACTACAGTCTCAGGTCCAACAGAACACTGAACAGCAGCTACTACAGTCTCAGGTCCAACAGAATACTGAGCAGCTACTACAGTCTCAGGTCCAACAGAACACTGAACAGCTACTACACTCTCAGGTCCAACAGAACACTGAACAGCTACTACAGTCTCAGGTCCAACAGAACACTGAACAGCAGCTACTACAGTCTCAGGTCCAACAGAACACTGAACAGCTACTACAGTCTCAGGTCCAACAGAACACTGAACAGCTACTACAGTCTCAGGTCCAACAGAACACTGAACAGCTACTACAGTCTCAGGTCCAAGACAACACTGAGCAGCTACTACAGTCTCAGGTCCAACAGAACACTGAACAGCTACTACAGTCTCAGGTCCAACAGAACACTGAACAGCTACTACACTCTCAGGTCCAACAGAACACTGAACAGCTACTACAGTCTCAGGTCCAACAGAACACTGAACAGCTATTACACTCTCAGGTCCAACAGCACACTGAACAGCAGCTACTACAGTCTCAGGTCCAACAGAACACTGAACAGCAGCTACTACAGTCTCAGGTCCAACAGAACACTGAACAGCTACTGCAGTCTCAGGTCCAACAGAACACTGAACAGCAGCTACTACAGTCTCAGGTCCAACAGAACACTGAACAGCTACTACAGTCTCAGGTCCAACAGAACACTGAACAGCTACTACAGTCTCATGTCCAACAGAACACTGAACAGCAGCTACTACAGTCTCAGGTCCAACAGAACACTGAACAGCAGCTACTACAGTCTCAGGTCCAACAGAACACTGAACAGCAGCTACTACAGTCTCAGGTCCAACAGAACACTGAACAGCTACTACAGTCTCAGGTCCAACAGAACACTGAACAGCTACTACAGTCTCAGGTCCAACAGAACACTGAACAGCAGCTACTACAGTCTCAGGTCCAACAGAACACTGAACAGCTACTACAGTCTCAGGTCCAACAGAACATTGAACAGCAGCTACTACAGTCTCAGGTCCAACAGAACACTGAGCAGCTACTACAGTCTCCGGTCCAACAGAACACTGAACAGCTACTACAGTCTCAGGTCCAGTATACACAAGGTGCAGTATACACTAGGTGCAGTATACACAAGGTGCAGTATACACAAGGTGCAGTATACACTAGGTACAGTATACACAAGGTGCAGTATACACTAGGTGCAGTATACACAAGGTGCAGTATACACAAGGTGCAGTATACACTAGGTGCAGTATACACAAGGTGCAGTATACACAAGGTGCAGTATACACTAGGTACAGTATACACAAGGTGCAGTATACACTAGGTGCAGTATACACAAGGTGCAGTATACACAAGGTGCAGTATACACTAGGTGCAGTACACACTAGGTGCAGTATACACTAGGTGCAGTATACACAAGGTGCAGTATACACTAGGTGTAGTATACACAAGGTGCAGTATACACAAGGTGCAGTATACACTAGGTGCAGTATACACAAGGTGCAGTATACACTAGGTGCAGTATACACTAGGTACAGTATACACTAGGTGCAGTATACACAAGGTGCAGTATACACAAGGTGCAGTATACACAAGGTACAGTATACACAAGGTACAGTATACACTAGGTACAGTATACACTAGGTGCAGTCTACACTAGGTACAGCACACACTAGGTGCACTACACACTAGGTACAGTATACACTAGGTGCAGTACACACTAGGTGCACTACACACTAGGTACAGTACACACTAGGTGCAGTACACACTACACAGTATACACTAGGTGCAGTATACACAAGGTGCAGTATAAACAAGGTGCAGTACACACTAGGTGCAGTATACACTAGGTGCAGTATACACAAGGTGCAGTATACACTAGGTACAGTATACACTAGGTGCAGTATACACTAGGTACAGTATACACTAGGTACAGTATACACTACTGTAGGTACAGTATACACTAGGTGCAGTATACACAAGGTGCAGTATACACTAGGTGCACTACACACTAGGTGCAGTATACACAAGGTGCAGTATACACAAGGTGCAGTATACACTAGGTGCAGTATACACAAGGTGCAGTATACACTAGGTACGGTACACACTAGGTGCAGTATACACTAGGTGCAGTACACACAAGGTGCAGTTTACACAAGGTGCAGTACACACTAGGTGCAGTATACACTAGGTGCAGTATACACAAGGTGCAGTATACACTAGGTACAGTATACACTAGGTGCAGTATACACTACTGTAGGTACAGTATACACTAGGTGCAGTATACACAAGGTGCAGTATACACTAGGTGCGGTACACACTAGGTGCAGTATACACTAGGTGCAGTATACACAAGGTGCAGTATACACAAGGTGCAGTATACACTAGGTGCAGTATACACAAGGTGCAGTATACACAAGGTGCAGTATACACTAGGTGCAGTATACACAAGGTGCAGTATACACAAGGTGCAGTATACACAAGGTGCAGTATACACTAGGTACAGTATACACTAGGTACAGTATACACTAGGTGCAGTATACACAAGGTGCGGTATACACTAGGTACGGTACACACTAGGTACAGTATACACTAGGTGCAGTATACACAAGGTGCAGTATACACAAGGTGCAGTATACACAAGGTACAGTATACACAAGGTACAGTATACACTAGGTACAGTATACACTAAGTGCAGTCTACACTAGGTACAGTACACACTAGGTGCACTACACACTAGGTACAGTATACACTAGGTGCAGTACACACTAGGTGCACTACACACTAGGTACAGTACACACTAGGTGCAGTACACACTAGGTGCACTACACACTAGATGCAGTATACACAAGGTGCAGTATACACAAGGTGCAGTATACACTAGGTGCAGTATACACAAGGTGCAGTATACACTAGGTGCAGTATACACTAGGTGCAGTATACACAAGGTGCAGTATACACTAGGTGCAGTATACACTAGGTGCAGTATACACAAGGTGCAGTACACACTAGGTGCAGTATACACAAGGTGCAGTATACACAAGGTACAGTATACACAAGGTGCAGTATACACAAGGTGCAGTATACACAAGGTGCAGTATACATTAGGTGCAGTACACACTAGGTGCAGTATAAACTAGGTGCAGTACACACTAGGTACAGTATACACTAGGTGCAGTATACACAAGGTGCAGTATACACTAGGTGCAGTATACACTAGGTACAGTATACACAAGGTACAGTATACACTAGGTGCAGTATACACTAGGTACAGTATACACAAGGTACAGTATACACTAGGTGCAGTATACACTAGGTGCAGTACACACTAGGTACAGTATACACTAGGTGCAGTATACACAAGGTACAGTATACACAAGGTGCAGTATACACTAGGTGCAGTACATACTAGGTGCAGTATACACTAGGTGCAGTATACACAAGGTGCAGTACACACTAGGTACAGTATACACAAGGTACAGTATACACTAGGTGCAGTATACACTAGGTGCAGTATACACAAGGTGCAGTATACACTAGGTGCAGTATACACAAGGTGCAGTATACACAAGGTGCAGTATACACTAGGTGCAGTATACACACGGTGCAGTACACACTAGGTGCAGTATACACAAGGTGCAGTATACACAAGGTACAGTATACACAAGGTGCAGTATACACAAGGTGCAGTATACACTAGGTACAGTATACACTAGGTACAGTATACACTAGGTGCAGTATACACAAGGTGCAGTATACACTAGGTACGGTACACACTAGGTACAGTATACACTAGGTGCAGTATACACAAGGTGCAGTATACACAAGGTGCAGTATACACAAGGTGCAGTATACACAAAGTACAGTATACACAAGGTACAGTATACACTAGGTACAGTATACACTAGGTGCAGTCTACACTAGGTACAGTACACACTAGGTGCACTACACACTAGGTACAGTATACACTAGGTGCAGTACACACTAGGTGCACTACACACTAGGTACAGTACACACTAGGTGCAGTACACACTAGGTGCACTACACACTAGGAGCAGTATACACAAGGTGCAGTATACACAAGGTGCAGTATACACTAGGTGCAGTATACACAAGGTGCAGTATACACTAGGTGCAGTATACACTAGGTGCAGTATACACAAGGTGCAGTAAACACTAGGTGCAGTATACACTAGGTGCAGTATACACAAGGTGCAGTACACACTAGGTGCAGTATACACAAGGTGCAGTATACACAAGGTACAGTATACACAAGGTGCAGTATACACAAGGTGCAGTATACACAAGGTGCAGTATACACTAGGTGCAGTATACACTAGGTACGGTACACACTAGGTGCAGTATACACTAGGTGCAGTATACACTAGGTACGGTACACACTAGGTGCAGTATACACAAGGTGCAGTATACACAAGGTGCAGTATACACTAGGTGCAGTAAACACAAGGTGCAGTATACACAAGGTGCAGTATACACTAGGTGCAGTATACACAAGGTGCAGTATACACAAGGTGCAGTATACACTAGGTGCAGTATACACTAGGTACGGTACACACTAGGTGCAGTACACACTAGGTACAGTATACACTAGGTGCAGTACACACTAGGTGCAGTATACACAAGGTGCAGTATATACTAGGTACGGTACACACTAGGTGCAGTATACACAAGGTGCAGTATACACAAGGTGCAGTATACACTAGGTGCAGTATACACAAGGTGCAGTATACACAAGGTGCAGTATACACTAGGTGCAGTATACACAAGGTGCAGTATACACAAGGTGCAGTATACACAAGGTGAAGTATACACTAGGTGCAGTATACACAAGGTGCAGTATACACAAGGTGCAGTATACACAAGGTGCAATATACACTAGGTGCAGTATACACTAGGTACGGTACACACTAGGTGCAGTACACACTAGGTACAGTATACACTAGGTGCAGTACACACTAGGTGCAGTATACACAAGGTGCAGTATACACAAGGTACAGTATACACAAGGTGCAGTACACACTAGGTGCAGTATACACTAGGTACGGTACACACTAGGTGCAGTATACACAAGGTGCAGTATACACAAGGTGCAGTATACACTAGGTGCAGTATACACTAGGTGCAGTATACACAAGGTGCAGTATACACAAGGTGCAGTATACACTAGGTGCAGTATACACAAGGTGCAGTATACACTAGGTGCAGTATACACAAGGTGCAGTATACACAAGGTGCAGTATACACTAGGTGCAGTACACACTAGGTACAGTATACACTAGGTGCAGTATACACAATGTGCAGTATACACTAGGTGCAGTATACACAAGGTGCAGTATACACAAGGTGCAGTATACACTAGGTGCAGTATACACAAGGTGCAGTATACACAAGGTGCAGTATACACTAGGTGCAGTATACACAAGGTGCAGTATACACTAAGTGCAGTATACACTAGGTGCAGTATACACTAGGTGCAGTATACACAAGGTGCAGTATACACAAGGTGCAGTATACACAAGGTGCAGTATACATTAGGTGCAGTACACACTAGGTGCAGTACACACTAGGTGCAGTATACACTAGGTGCAGTACACACTAGGTACAGTATACACTAGGTGCAGTATACACAAGGTGCAGTATACACTAGGTGCAGTATACACTAGGTACAGTATACAAAAGGTACAGTATACACTAGGTGCAGTATACACTAGGTACAGTATACACAAGGTACAGTATACACTAGGTGCAGTATACACTAGGTGCAGTATACACAAGGTGCAGTATACACTAGGTGCAGTATACACAAGGTGCAGTATACACAAGGTGCAGTATACACTAGGTGCAGTATACACAAGGTACAGTATACACAAGGTGCAGTATACACAAGGTGCAGTATACACAAGGTGCAGTATACACTAGGTGCAGTATACACAAGGTGCAGTATACACTAGGTACGGTACACACTAGGTGCAGTATACACTAGGTGCAGTATACACAAGGTGCAGTTTACACAAGGTGCAGTACACACTAGGTGCAGTATACACTAGGTGCAGTATACACAAGGTGCAGTATACACTAGGTACAGTATACACTAGGTGCAGTATACACTAGGTACAGTATACACTAGGTACAGTATACACTACTGTAGGTACAGTATACACTAGGTGCAGTATACACAAGGTGCAGTATACACTAGGTGCGGTACACACTAGGTGCAGTATACACTAGGTGCAGTATACACAAGGTGCAGTATACACAAGGTGCAGTATACACTAGGTGCAGTATACACAAGGTGCAGTATAAGGTGCAGTATACACTAGGTGCAGTATACACAAGGTGCAGTATACACAAGGTGCAGTATACACAAGGTGCAGTATACACTAGGTACAGTATACACTAGGTACAGTATACACTAGGTGCAGTATACACAAGGTGCGGTATACACTAGGTACGGTACACACTAGGTACAGTATACACTAGGTGCAGTATACACAAGGTGCAGTATACACAAGGTGCAGTATACACAAGGTACAGTATACACTAGGTACAGTATACACTAAGTGCAGTCTACACTAGGTACAGTACACACTAGGTGCACTACACACTAGGTACAGTATACACTAGGTGCAGTACACACTAGGTGCACTACACACTAGGTACAGTACACACTAGGTGCAGTACACACTAGGTGCACTACACACTAGGTGCAGTATACACAAGGTGCAGTATACACTAGGTGCAGTATACACTAGGTGCAGTATACACTAGGTGCAGTATACACAAGGTGCAGTATACACTAGGTGCAGTATACACTAGGTGCAGTATACACAAGGTGCAGTACACACTAGGTGCAGTATACACAAGGTGCAGTATACACAAGGTACAGTATACACAAGGTGCAGTATACACAAGGTGCAGTATACACAAGGTGCAGTATACATTAGGTGCAGTACACACTAGGTGCAGTATATACTAGGTGCAGTACACACTAGGTACAGTATACACTAGGTGCAGTATACACAAGGTGCAGTATACACTAGGTGCAGTATACACTAGGTACAGTATACACAAGGTACAGTATACACTAGGTGCAGTATACACTAGGTACAGTATACACAAGGTACAGTATACACTAGGTGCAGTATACACTAGGTGCAGTACACACTAGGTACAGTATACACTAGGTGCAGTATACACAAGGTACAGTATACACAAGGTGCAGTATACACTAGGTGCAGTACATACTAGGTGCAGTATACACTAGGTGCAGTATACACAAGGTGCAGTACACACTAGGTACAGTATACACAAGGTACAGTATACACTAGGTGCAGTATACACTAGGTGCAGTATACACAAGGTGCAGTATACACTAGGTGCAGTATACACAAGGTGCAGTATACACAAGGTGCAGTATACACTAGGTGCAGTATACACACGGTGCAGTACACATTAGGTGCAGTATACACAAGGTGCAGTATACACAAGGTACAGTATACACAAGGTGCAGTATACACAAGGTGCAGTATACACTAGGTACAGTATACACTAGGTACAGTATACACTAGGTGCAGTATACACAAGGTGCAGTATACACTAGGTACGGTACACACTAGGTACAGTATACACTAGGTGCAGTATACACAAGGTGCAGTATACACAAGGTGCAGTATACACAAGGTGCAGTATACACAAAGTACAGTATACACAAGGTACAGTATACACTAGGTACAGTATACACTAGGTGCAGTCTACACTAGGTACAGTACACACTAGGTGCACTACACACTAGGTACAGTATACACTAGGTGCAGTACACACTAGGTGCACTACACACTAGGTACAGTACACACTAGGTGCAGTACACACTAGGTGCACTACACACTAGGTGCAGTATACACAAGGTGCAGTATACACAAGGTGCAGTATACACTAGGTGCAGTATACACAAGGTGCAGTATACACTAGGTGCAGTATACACTAGGTGCAGTATACACAAGGTGCAGTAAACACTAGGTGCAGTATACACTAGGTGCAGTATACACAAGGTGCAGTACACACTAGGTGCAGTATACACAAGGTGCAGTATACACAAGGTACAGTATACACAAGGTGCAGTATACACAAGGTGCAGTATACACAAGGTGCAGTATACACTAGGTGCAGTATACACTAGGTACGGTACACACTAGGTGCAGTATACACTAGGTGCAGTATACACTAGGTACGGTACACACTAGGTGCAGTATACACAAGGTGCAGTATACACAAGGTGCAGTATACACTAGGTGCAGTAAACACAAGGTGCAGTATACACAAGGTGCAGTATACACTAGGTGCAGTATACACAAGGTGCAGTATACACAAGGTGCAGTATACACTAGGTGCAGTATACACTAGGTACGGTACACACTAGGTGCAGTACACACTAGGTACAGTATACACTAGGTGCAGTACACACTAGGTGCAGTATACACAAGGTGCAGTATATACTAGGTACGGTACACACTAGGTGCAGTATACACAAGGTGCAGTATACACAAGGTGCAGTATACACTAGGTGCAGTATACACAAGGTGCAGTATACACAAGGTGCAGTATACACTAGGTGCAGTATACACAAGGTGCAGTATACACAAGGTGAAGTATACACTAGGTGCAGTATACACAAGGTGCAGTATACACAAGGTGCAGTATACACAAGGTGCAATATACACTAGGTGCAGTATACACTAGGTACGGTACACACTAGGTGCAGTACACACTAGGTACAGTATACACTAGGTGCAGTACACACTAGGTGCAGTATACACAAGGTGCAGTATACACAAGGTACAGTATACACAAGGTGCAGTATACACTAGGTGCAGTATACACTAGGTACGGTACACACTAGGTGCAGTATACACAAGGTGCAGTATACACAAGGTACAGTATACACAAGGTGCAGTATACACAAGGTGCAGTATACACTAGGTACAGTATACACTAGGTACAGTATACACTAGGTGCAGTATACACAAGGTGCAGTATACACTAGGTACGGTACACACTAGGTACAGTATACACTAGGTGCAGTATACACAAGGTGCAGTATACACAAGGTGCAGTATACACAAGGTGCAGTATACACAAAGTACAGTATACACAAGGTACAGTATACACTAGGTACAGTATACACTAGGTGCAGTCTACACTAGGTACAGTACACACTAGGTGCACTACACACTAGGTACAGTATACACTAGGTGCAGTACACACTAGGTGCACTACACACTAGGTACAGTACACACTAGGTGCAGTACACACTAGGTGCACTACACACTAGGTGCAGTATACACAAGGTGCAGTATACACAAGGTGCAGTATACACTAGGTGCAGTATACACAAGGTGCAGTATACACTAGGTGCAGTATACACTAGGTGCAGTATACACAAGGTGCAGTAAACACTAGGTGCAGTATACACTAGGTGCAGTATACACAAGGTGCAGTACACACTAGGTGCAGTATACACAAGGTGCAGTATACACAAGGTACAGTATACACAAGGTGCAGTATACACAAGGTGCAGTATACACAAGGTGCAGTATACACTAGGTGCAGTATACACTATGTACGGTACACACTAGGTGCAGTATACACTAGGTGCAGTATACACTAGGTACGGTACACACTAGGTGCAGTATACACAAGGTGCAGTATACACAAGGTGCAGTATACACTAGGTGCAGTAAACACAAGGTGCAGTATACACAAGGTGCAGTATACACTAGGTGCAGTATACACAAGGTGCAGTATACACAAGGTGCAGTATACACTAGGTGCAGTATACACTAGGTACGGTACACACTAGGTGCAGTACACACTAGGTACAGTATACACTAGGTGCAGTACACACTAGGTGCAGTATACACAAGGTGCAGTATATACTAGGTACGGTACACACTAGGTGCAGTATACACAAGGTGCAGTATACACAAGGTGCAGTATACACTAGGTGCAGTATACACAAGGTGCAGTATACACAAGGTGCAGTATACACTAGGTGCAGTATACACAAGGTGCAGTATACACAAGGTGAAGTATACACTAGGTGCAGTATACACAAGGTGCAGTATACACAAGGTGCAGTATACACAAGGTGCAATATACACTAGGTGCAGTATACACTAGGTACGGTACACACTAGGTGCAGTACACACTAGGTACAGTATACACTAGGTGCAGTACACACTAGGTGCAGTATACACAAGGTGCAGTATACACAAGGTACAGTATACACAAGGTGCAGTATACACTAGGTGCAGTATACACTAGGTACGGTACACACTAGGTGCAGTATACACTAGGTGCAGTATATACTAGGTACGGTACACACTAGGTGCAGTATACACAAGGTGCAGTATACACAAGGTGCAGTATACACTAGGTGCAGTATACACAAGGTGCAGTATACACAAGGTGCAGTATACACAAGGTGCAGTATACACAAGGTGCAGTATACACTAGGTGCAGTATACACTAGGTGCAGTATACACAAGGTGCAGTATACACAAGGTGCAGTATACACTAGGTGCAGTATACACAAGGTGCAGTATACACTAGGTGCAGTATACACAAGGTGCAGTATACACAAGGTGCAGTATACACTAGGTGCAGTACACACTAGGTACAGTATACACTAGGTGCAGTATACACAATGTGCAGTATACACTAGGTGCAGTATACACAAGGTGCAGTATACACAAGGTGCAGTATACACTAGGTGCAGTATACACAAGGTGCAGTATACACAAGGTGCAGTATACACTAGGTGCAGTATACACAAGGTGCAGTATACACTAGGTGCAGTATACACTAGGTTCAGTATACACTAGGTGCAGTATACACAAGGTGCAGTATACACAAGGTGCAGTATACACAAGGTGCAGTATACATTAGGTGCAGTACACACTAGGTGCAGTACACACTAGGTGCAGTATACACTAGGTGCAGTACACACTAGGTACAGTATACACTAGGTGCAGTATACACAAGGTGCAGTATACACTAGGTGCAGTATACACTAGGTACAGTATACAAAAGGTACAGTATACACTAGGTGCAGTATACACTAGGTACAGTATACACAAGGTACAGTATACACTAGGTGCAGTATACACTAGGTGCAGTATACACAAGGTGCAGTATACACTAGGTGCAGTATACACAAGGTGCAGTATACACAAGGTGCAGTATACACAAGGTGCAGTATACACTAGGTGCAGTATACACAAGGTGCAGTATACACTAGGTGCAGTATACACAAGGTGCAGTATACACAAGGTGCAGTATACACAAGGTACAGTATACACTAGGTACAGTATACACTAGGTGCAGTCTACACTAGGTACAGTACACACTAGGTGCACTACACACTAGGTACAGTATACACTAGGTGCAGTACACACTAGGTGCACTACACACTAGGTACAGTACACACTAGGTGCAGTACACACTAGGTGCACTACACACTAGGTGCAGTATACACAAGGTGCAGTATACACAAGGTGCAGTATACACTAGGTGCAGTATACACAAGGTGCAGTATACACTAGGTGCAGTATACACAAGGTGCAGTATACACTAGGTGCAGTATACACTAGGTGCAGTATACACAAGGTGCAGTACACACTAGGTGCAGTATACACAAGGTGCAGTATACACAAGGTACAGTATACACAAGGTGCAGTATACACAAGGTGCAGTATACACAAGGTGGAGTATACACTAGGTGCAGTATACACTAGGTACAGTATACACAAGGTGCAGTATACACAAGGTGCAGTATACACTAGGTGCAGTACACACTAGGTACAGTATACACTAGGTGCAGTATACACTAGGTGCAGTATACACTAGGTGCAGTATACACTAGGTGCAGTATACACAAGGTGCAGTATACACTAGGTGCAGTATACACAAGGTGCAGTATACACTAGGTGCAGTACACACTAGGTACAGTATACACTAGGTGCAGTATACACAAGGTGCAGTATACACAAGGTGCAGTATACACTAGGTGCAGTTTACACAAGGTGCAGTATACACAAGGTACAGTATACACAAGGTGCAGTATACACAAGGTGCAGTATACACAAGGTGGAGTATACACTAGGTGCAGTACACACTAGGTGCAGTATACACTAGGTGCAGTATACACAAGGTGCAGTATACACAAGGTGCAGTATACACTAGGTGCAGTACACACTAGGTACAGTATACACTAGGTGCAGTATACACTAGGTGCAGTATACACTAGGTGCAGTATACACTAGGTGCAGTATACACAAGGTGCAGTATACACTAGGTGCAGTATACACAAGGTGCAGTATACACTAGGTGCAGTACACACTAGGTACAGTATACACTAGGTGCAGTATACACAAGGTGCAGTATACACTAGGTACAGTATACACTAGGTGCAGTATACACAAGGTGCAGTATACACAAGGTGCAGTATACACAAGGTACAGTATACACAAGGTACAGTATACACTAGGTACAGTATACACTAGGTGCAGTCTACACTAGGTACAGTACACACTAGGTGCACTACACACTAGGTACAGTATACACTAGGTGCAGTACACACTAGGTGCACTACACACTAGGTACAGTACACACTAGGTGCACTACACACTAGGTGCAGTATACACAAGGTGCAGTATACACTAGGTGCAGTATACACAAGGTGCAGTATACACTAGGTACGGTACACACTAGGTGCAGTATACACTAGGTGCAGTATACACAAGGTGCAGTATACACAAGGTGCAGTACACACTAGGTGCAGTATACACTAGGTGCAGTATACACAAGGTGCAGTATACACTAGGTACAGTATACACTAGGTGCAGTATACACTAGGTACAGTATACACTAGGTACAGTATACACTACTGTAGGTACAGTATACACTAGGTGCAGTATACACAAGGTGCAGTATACACTAGGTGCACTACACACTAGGTGCAGTATACACAAGGTGCAGTATACACAAGGTGCAGTATACACTAGGTGCAGTATACACAAGGTGCAGTATACACTAGGTACGGTACACACTAGGTGCAGTATACACTAGGTGCAGTATACACAAGGTGCAGTATACACAAGGTGCAGTACACACTAGGTGCAGTATACACTAGGTGCAGTATACACAAGGTGCAGTATACACTAGGTACAGTATACACTAGGTGCAGTATACACTAGGTACAGTATACACTAGGTACAGTATACACTACTGTAGGTACAGTATACACTAGGTGCAGTATACACAAGGTGCAGTATACACTAGGTGCGGTACACACTAGGTGCAGTATACACTAGGTGCAGTATACATAAGGTGCAGTATACACAAGGTGCAGTATACACTAGGTGCAGTATACACTAGGTGCAGTATACACTAGGTGCAGTATACACTAGGTACAGTATACACAAGGTACAGTATACACTAGGTGCAGTATACACTAGGTACAGTATACACAAGGTACAGTATACACTAGGTGCAGTATACACTAGGTGCAGTACACACTAGGTACAGTATACACTAGGTGCAGTATACACAAGGTACAGTATACACAAGGTGCAGTATACACTAGGTGCAGTACATACTAGGTGCAGTATACACTAGGTGCAGTATACACAAGGTGCAGTACACACTAGGTACAGTATACACAAGATACAGTATACACTAGGTGCAGTATACACTAGGTGCAGTATACACAAGGTGCAGTATACACTAGGTACAGTATACACAATGTGCAGTATACACAAGGTGCAGTATACACTAGGTGCAGTATACACAAGGTCCAGTACACACTAGGTGCAGTATACACAAGGTGCAGTATACACAAGGTACAGTATACACAAGGTGCAGTATACACTAGGTACAGTATACACTAGGTACAGTATACACTAGGTGCAGTATACACAAGGTGCAGTATACACTAGGTACGGTACACACTAGGTACAGTATACACTAGGTGCAGTATACACAAGGTGCAGTATACACAAGGTGCAGTATACACAAGGTGCAGTATACACAAGGTACAGTATACACAAGGTACAGTATACACTAGGTACAGTATACACTAGGTGCAGTCTACACTAGGTACAGTACACACTAGGTGCACTACACACTAGGTACAGTATACACTAGGTGCAGTACACACTAGGTGCACTACACACTAGGTACAGTACACACTAGGTGCAGTACACACTAGGTGCACTACACACTAGGTGCAGTATACACAAGGTGCAGTATACACAAGGTGCAGTATACACTAGGTGCAGTATACACAAGGTGCAGTATACACTAGGTGCAGTATACACAAGGTGCAGTATACACAAGGTGCACCCGGTTCAAAAACAGCTTCTTCCCCACTGCCATACGGACACTGAACTCCCTGTAGCACCCCCCCCCCCCCTGCAGTACCCCCCGCAACCCCCCTTACCTCTGCTGACATGGACATGGACAAACTCACAAACTCTGAACTGTATCTATGTAATTGTGTTTTCTTTTATGTACGCTGTAAGTGATGTTATATGTTCTATGTTTTTGTGGTTTTATGTTTTTATGTTGGAATTGCTATGAAACCTGCACTGAAACTAAATTCCACCAGCCTGGCTGTGTGGTCATTAAATAAATTGAATTGAAATTGAATTGAATTGAATTGAGTATACACTAGGTCCAGTATACACTAGGTGCAGTATACACAAGGTGCAGTACACACTAGGTGCAGTATACACAAGGTGCAGTATACACAAGGTACAGTATACACAAGGTGCAGTATACACAAGGTGCAGTATACACAAGGTGCAGTATACAATAGGTACAGTATACACTAGGTGCAGTATACACAAGGTGCAGTATACACTAGGTACAGTACACACTAGGTACAGTATACACTAGGTGCAGTATACACAAGGTGCAGTATACACAAGGTGCAGTATACACAAGGTACAGTATACACAAGGTACAGTATACACTAGGTACAGTATACACTAGGTGCAGTCTACACTAGGTACAGTACACACTAGGTGCACTACACACTAGGTACAGTATACACTAGGTGCAGTACACACTAGGTGCACTACACACTAGGTGCAGTACACACTAGGTGCAGTACACACTAGGTGCACTACACACTAGGTGCAGTATACACAAGGTGCAGTATACACAAGGTGCAGTATACACTAGGTGCAGTATACACAAGGTGCAGTATACACTAGGTGCAGTATACACTAGGTGCAGTATACACAAGGTGCAGTATACACTAGGTGCAGTATACACTAGGTGCAGTATACACAAGGTGCAGTACACACTAGGTGCAGTATACACAAGGTGCAGTATACACAAGGTACAGTATACACAAGGTGCAGTATACACAAGGTGCAGTATACACAAGGTGCAGTATACATTAGGTGCAGTACACACTAGGTGCAGTATATACTAGGTGCAGTACACACTAGGTACAGTATACACTAGGTGCAGTATACACAAGGTGCAGTATACACTAGGTGCAGTATACACTAGGTACAGTATACACAAGGTACAGTATACACTAGGTGCAGTATACACTAGGTACAGTATACACAAGGTACAGTATACACTAGGTGCAGTATACACTAGGTGCAGTACACACTAGGTACAGTATACACTAGGTGCAGTATACACAAGGTACAGTATACACAAGGTGCAGTATACACTAGGTGCAGTACATACTAGGTGAAGTATACACTAGGTGCAGTATACACAAGGTGCAGTACACACTAGGTACAGTATACACAAGGTACAGTATACACTAGGTGCAGTATACACTAGGTGCAGTATACACAAGGTGCAGTATACACTAGGTGCAGTATACCTAGTGTATACTGCACCTAGTGTATACTGCACCTTGTGTATACTGCACCTTGTGTATACTGCACCTAGTGTATACTGCACCTTGTGTATACTGCACCTTGTGTTTACTGCACCTAGTGTATACTGCACCTTGTGTATACTGCACCTTGTGTATACTGCACCTAGTGTGTACCGTACCTAGTGTATACTGCACCTAGTGTATACTGCACCTAGTGTGTACCGTACCTAGTGTATACTGCACCTAGTGTATACTGCACCTTGTGTATACTGCACCTTGTGTATACTGCACCTTGTGTATACTGTACCTTGTGTATACTGCACCTTGTGTATACTGCACCTAGTGTGTACTGCACCTTGTGTATACTGCACCTAGTGTATACTGCACCTAGTGTATACTGCACCTTGTGTATACTGCACCTAGTGTATACTGCACCTAGTGTATACTGCACCTTGTGTATACTGCACCTAGTGTGTAGTGCACCTAGTGTGTACTGCACCTAGTGTGTACTGTACCTAGTGTGTAGTGCACCTAGTGTGTACTGCACCTAGTGTATACTGTACCTAGTGTGTAGTGCACCTAGTGTGTACTGTATCTAGTGTAGACTGCACCTAGTGTATACAGTATACACTAGGTACAGTATACACTAGGTGCAGTCTACACTAGGTACAGTACACACTAGGTACAGTATACACTAGGTGCAGTATACACAAGGTGCAGTATACACAAGGTACAGTATACACAAGGTCCAGTATACACTAGGTGCAGTATACACAAGGTGCAGTATACACTAGGTGCAGTATACACAAGGTGCAGTATACACTAGGTGCAGTATACACTAGGTGCAGTATACACAAGGTGCAGTATACACAAGGTGCAGTATACACAAGGTACAGTATACACTAGGTACAGTATACACTAGGTGCAGTCTACACTAGGTACAGTACACACTAGGTGCACTACACACTAGGTACAGTATACACTAGGTGCAGTACACACTAGGTGCACTACACACTAGGTACAGTACACACTAGGTGCAGTACACACTAGGTGCACTACACACTAGGTGCAGTATACACAAGGTGCAGTATACACAAGGTGCAGTATACACTAGGTGCAATATACACAAGGTGCAGTATACACTAGGTGCAGTATACACAAGGTGCAGTATACACTAGGTGCAGTATACACTAGGTGCAGTATACACAAGGTGCAGTACACACTAGGTGCAGTATACACAAGGTGCAGTATACACAAGGTACAGTATACACAAGGTGCAGTATACACAAGGTGCAGTATACACAAGGTGGAGTATACACTAGGTGCAGTATACACTAGGTGCAGTATACACAAGGTGCAGTATACACAAGGTGCAGTATACACTAGGTGCAGTACACACTAGGTACAGTATACACTAGGTGCAGTATACACTAGGTGCAGTATACACTAGGTGCAGTATACACTAGGTGCAGTATACACAAGGTGCAGTATACACTAGGTGCAGTATACACAAGGTGCAGTATACACTAGGTGCAGTACACACTAGGTACAGTATACACTAGGTGCAGTATACACTAGGTGCAGTATACACTAGGTTCAGTATACACAAGGTGCAGTATACACTAGGTGCAGTATACACAAGGTGCAGTATACACTAGGTGCAGTACACACTAGGTACAGTATACACTAGGTGCAGTATACACAAGGTGCAGTATACACTAGGTGCAGTATACACAAGGTGCAGTATACACAAGGTGCAGTATACACTAGGTACAGTATACACTAGGTGCAGTACACACTAGGTGCAGTATACACTAGGTGCAGTATACACAAGGTGCAGTACACACTAGGTACAGTATACACAAGGTACAGTATACACTAGGTGCAGTATACACTAGGTACAGTATACACTAGGTACAGTATACACAAGGTACAGTATACACTAGGTGCAGTACACACTAGGTGCAGTATACACTAGGTGCAGTATACACAAGGTGCAGTATACACTAGGTGCAGTATACACAAGGTGCAGTAAACACAAGGTGCAGTATACACTAGGTGCAGTATACACAAGGTGCAGTATACACTAGGTGCAGTATACACAAGGTGCAGTATACACTAGGTGCAGTATACACAAGGTGCAGTATACACTAGGTGCAGTATACACAAGGTGCAGTATACACTAGGTGCAGTACACACTAGGTACAGTATACACTAGGTGCAGTATACACAAGGTGCAGTATACACTAGGTACAGTATACACTAGGTGCAGTATACACTAGGTACAGTATACACAAGGTGCAGTATACACAAGGTGCAGTATACACAAGGTACAGTATACACAAGGTACAGTATACACTAGGTACAGTATACACTAGGTGCAGTCTACACTAGGTACAGTACACACTAGGTGCACTACACACTAGGTACAGTATACACTAGGTGCAGTACACACTAGGTGCACTACACACTAGGTACAGTACACACTAGGTGCAGTACACACTAGGTGCACTACACACTAGGTGCAGTATACACAAGGTGCAGTATACACTAGGTGCAGTATACACAAGGTGCAGTATACACTAGGTACGGTACACACTAGGTGCAGTATACACTAGGTGCAGTATACACAAGGTGCAGTACACACTAGGTGCAGTATACACTAGGTGCAGTATACACAAGGTGCAGTATACACAAGGTGCAGTATACACTAGGTGCAGTATACACAAGGTGCAGTATACACTAGGTACGGTACACACTAGGTGCAGTATACACTAGGTGCAGTATACACAAGGTGCAGTACACACTAGGTGCAGTATACACAAGGTGCAGTATACACAAGGTGCAGTATACACAAGGTGCAGTATACACAAAGTACAGTATACACAAGGTACAGTATACACTAGGTACAGTATACACTAGGTGCAGTCTACACTAGGTACAGTACACACTAGGTGCACTACACACTAGGTACAGTATACACTAGGTGCAGTACACACTAGGTGCACTACACACTAGGTACAGTGCACACTAGGTGCAGTACACACTAGGTGCACTACACACTAGGTGCAGTATACACAAGGTGCAGTATACACAAGGTGCAGTATACACTAGGTGCAGTATACACAAGGTGCAGTATACACTAGGTGCAGTATACACTAGGTGCAGTATACACAAGGTGCAGTAAACACTAGGTGCAGTATACACTAGGTGCAGTATACACAAGGTGCAGTACACACTAGGTGCAGTATACACAAGGTGCAGTATACACAAGGTACAGTATACACAAGGTGCAGTATACACAAGGTGCAGTATACACAAGGTGCAGTATACACTAGGTGCAGTATACACTAGGTACGGTACACACTAGGTGCAGTATACACTAGGTGCAGTATACACTAGGTACGGTACACACTAGGTGCAGTATACACAAGGTGCAGTATACACAAGGTGCAGTATACACTAGGTGCAGTAAACACAAGGTGCAGTATACACAAGGTGCAGTATACACTAGGTGCAGTATACACAAGGTGCAGTATACACTAGGTGCAGTATACACAAGGTGCAGTATACACAAGGTGCACCCGGTTCAAAAACAGCTTCTTCCCCACTGCCATACGGACACTGAACTCCCTGTAGCACCCCCCCCCCCCCTGCAGTACCCCCCGCAACCCCCCTTACCTCTGCTGACATGGACATGGACAAACTCACAAACTCTGAACTGTATCTATGTAATTGTGTTTTCTTTTATGTACGCTGTAAGTGATGTTATATGTTCTATGTTTTTGTGGTTTTATGTTTTTATGTTGGAATTGCTATGAAACCTGCACTGAAACTAAATTCCACCAGCCTGGCTGTGTGGTCATTAAATAAATTGAATTGAAATTGAATTGAATTGAATTGAGTATACACTAGGTCCAGTATACACTAGGTGCAGTATACACAAGGTGCAGTACACACTAGGTGCAGTATACACAAGGTGCAGTATACACAAGGTACAGTATACACAAGGTGCAGTATACACAAGGTGCAGTATACACAAGGTGCAGTATACAATAGGTACAGTATACACTAGGTGCAGTATACACAAGGTGCAGTATACACTAGGTACAGTACACACTAGGTACAGTATACACTAGGTGCAGTATACACAAGGTGCAGTATACACAAGGTGCAGTATACACAAGGTACAGTATACACAAGGTACAGTATACACTAGGTACAGTATACACTAGGTGCAGTCTACACTAGGTACAGTACACACTAGGTGCACTACACACTAGGTACAGTATACACTAGGTGCAGTACACACTAGGTGCACTACACACTAGGTGCAGTACACACTAGGTGCAGTACACACTAGGTGCACTACACACTAGGTGCAGTATACACAAGGTGCAGTATACACAAGGTGCAGTATACACTAGGTGCAGTATACACAAGGTGCAGTATACACTAGGTGCAGTATACACTAGGTGCAGTATACACAAGGTGCAGTATACACTAGGTGCAGTATACACTAGGTGCAGTATACACAAGGTGCAGTACACACTAGGTGCAGTATACACAAGGTGCAGTATACACAAGGTACAGTATACACAAGGTGCAGTATACACAAGGTGCAGTATACACAAGGTGCAGTATACATTAGGTGCAGTACACACTAGGTGCAGTATATACTAGGTGCAGTACACACTAGGTACAGTATACACTAGGTGCAGTATACACAAGGTGCAGTATACACTAGGTGCAGTATACACTAGGTACAGTATACACAAGGTACAGTATACACTAGGTGCAGTATACACTAGGTACAGTATACACAAGGTACAGTATACACTAGGTGCAGTATACACTAGGTGCAGTACACACTAGGTACAGTATACACTAGGTGCAGTATACACAAGGTACAGTATACACAAGGTGCAGTATACACTAGGTGCAGTACATACTAGGTGAAGTATACACTAGGTGCAGTATACACAAGGTGCAGTACACACTAGGTACAGTATACACAAGGTACAGTATACACTAGGTGCAGTATACACTAGGTGCAGTATACACAAGGTGCAGTATACACTAGGTGCAGTATACCTAGTGTATACTGCACCTAGTGTATACTGCACCTTGTGTATACTGCACCTTGTGTATACTGCACCTAGTGTATACTGCACCTTGTGTATACTGCACCTTGTGTTTACTGCACCTAGTGTATACTGCACCTTGTGTATACTGCACCTTGTGTATACTGCACCTAGTGTGTACCGTACCTAGTGTATACTGCACCTAGTGTATACTGCACCTAGTGTGTACCGTACCTAGTGTATACTGCACCTAGTGTATACTGCACCTTGTGTATACTGCACCTTGTGTATACTGCACCTTGTGTATACTGTACCTTGTGTATACTGCACCTTGTGTATACTGCACCTAGTGTGTACTGCACCTTGTGTATACTGCACCTAGTGTATACTGCACCTAGTGTATACTGCACCTTGTGTATACTGCACCTAGTGTATACTGCACCTAGTGTATACTGCACCTTGTGTATACTGCACCTAGTGTGTAGTGCACCTAGTGTGTACTGCACCTAGTGTGTACTGTACCTAGTGTGTAGTGCACCTAGTGTGTACTGCACCTAGTGTATACTGTACCTAGTGTGTAGTGCACCTAGTGTGTACTGTATCTAGTGTAGACTGCACCTAGTGTATACAGTATACACTAGGTACAGTATACACTAGGTGCAGTCTACACTAGGTACAGTACACACTAGGTACAGTATACACTAGGTGCAGTATACACAAGGTGCAGTATACACAAGGTACAGTATACACAAGGTCCAGTATACACTAGGTGCAGTATACACAAGGTGCAGTATACACTAGGTGCAGTATACACAAGGTGCAGTATACACTAGGTGCAGTATACACTAGGTGCAGTATACACAAGGTGCAGTATACACAAGGTGCAGTATACACAAGGTACAGTATACACTAGGTACAGTATACACTAGGTGCAGTCTACACTAGGTACAGTACACACTAGGTGCACTACACACTAGGTACAGTATACACTAGGTGCAGTACACACTAGGTGCACTACACACTAGGTACAGTACACACTAGGTGCAGTACACACTAGGTGCACTACACACTAGGTGCAGTATACACAAGGTGCAGTATACACAAGGTGCAGTATACACTAGGTGCAATATACACAAGGTGCAGTATACACTAGGTGCAGTATACACAAGGTGCAGTATACACTAGGTGCAGTATACACTAGGTGCAGTATACACAAGGTGCAGTACACACTAGGTGCAGTATACACAAGGTGCAGTATACACAAGGTACAGTATACACAAGGTGCAGTATACACAAGGTGCAGTATACACAAGGTGGAGTATACACTAGGTGCAGTATACACTAGGTGCAGTATACACAAGGTGCAGTATACACAAGGTGCAGTATACACTAGGTGCAGTACACACTAGGTACAGTATACACTAGGTGCAGTATACACTAGGTGCAGTATACACTAGGTGCAGTATACACTAGGTGCAGTATACACAAGGTGCAGTATACACTAGGTGCAGTATACACAAGGTGCAGTATACACTAGGTGCAGTACACACTAGGTACAGTATACACTAGGTGCAGTATACACTAGGTGCAGTATACACTAGGTTCAGTATACACAAGGTGCAGTATACACTAGGTGCAGTATACACAAGGTGCAGTATACACTAGGTGCAGTACACACTAGGTACAGTATACACTAGGTGCAGTATACACAAGGTGCAGTATACACTAGGTGCAGTATACACAAGGTGCAGTATACACAAGGTGCAGTATACACTAGGTACAGTATACACTAGGTGCAGTACACACTAGGTGCAGTATACACTAGGTGCAGTATACACAAGGTGCAGTACACACTAGGTACAGTATACACAAGGTACAGTATACACTAGGTGCAGTATACACTAGGTACAGTATACACTAGGTACAGTATACACAAGGTACAGTATACACTAGGTGCAGTACACACTAGGTGCAGTATACACTAGGTGCAGTATACACAAGGTGCAGTATACACTAGGTGCAGTATACACAAGGTGCAGTAAACACAAGGTGCAGTATACACTAGGTGCAGTATACACAAGGTGCAGTATACACTAGGTGCAGTATACACAAGGTGCAGTATACACTAGGTGCAGTATACACAAGGTGCAGTATACACTAGGTGCAGTATACACAAGGTGCAGTATACACTAGGTGCAGTACACACTAGGTACAGTATACACTAGGTGCAGTATACACAAGGTGCAGTATACACTAGGTACAGTATACACTAGGTGCAGTATACACTAGGTACAGTATACACAAGGTGCAGTATACACAAGGTGCAGTATACACAAGGTACAGTATACACAAGGTACAGTATACACTAGGTACAGTATACACTAGGTGCAGTCTACACTAGGTACAGTACACACTAGGTGCACTACACACTAGGTACAGTATACACTAGGTGCAGTACACACTAGGTGCACTACACACTAGGTACAGTACACACTAGGTGCAGTACACACTAGGTGCACTACACACTAGGTGCAGTATACACAAGGTGCAGTATACACTAGGTGCAGTATACACAAGGTGCAGTATACACTAGGTACGGTACACACTAGGTGCAGTATACACTAGGTGCAGTATACACAAGGTGCAGTACACACTAGGTGCAGTATACACTAGGTGCAGTATACACAAGGTGCAGTATACACAAGGTGCAGTATACACTAGGTGCAGTATACACAAGGTGCAGTATACACTAGGTACGGTACACACTAGGTGCAGTATACACTAGGTGCAGTATACACAAGGTGCAGTACACACTAGGTGCAGTATACACAAGGTGCAGTATACACAAGGTGCAGTATACACAAGGTGCAGTATACACAAAGTACAGTATACACAAGGTACAGTATACACTAGGTACAGTATACACTAGGTGCAGTCTACACTAGGTACAGTACACACTAGGTGCACTACACACTAGGTACAGTATACACTAGGTGCAGTACACACTAGGTGCACTACACACTAGGTACAGTGCACACTAGGTGCAGTACACACTAGGTGCACTACACACTAGGTGCAGTATACACAAGGTGCAGTATACACAAGGTGCAGTATACACTAGGTGCAGTATACACAAGGTGCAGTATACACTAGGTGCAGTATACACTAGGTGCAGTATACACAAGGTGCAGTAAACACTAGGTGCAGTATACACTAGGTGCAGTATACACAAGGTGCAGTACACACTAGGTGCAGTATACACAAGGTGCAGTATACACAAGGTACAGTATACACAAGGTGCAGTATACACAAGGTGCAGTATACACAAGGTGCAGTATACACTAGGTGCAGTATACACTAGGTACGGTACACACTAGGTGCAGTATACACTAGGTGCAGTATACACTAGGTACGGTACACACTAGGTGCAGTATACACAAGGTGCAGTATACACAAGGTGCAGTATACACTAGGTGCAGTAAACACAAGGTGCAGTATACACAAGGTGCAGTATACACTAGGTGCAGTATACACAAGGTGCAGTATACACAAGGTGCAGTATACACTAGGTGCAGTATACACTAGGTACGGTACACACTAGGTGCAGTACACACTAGGTACAGTATACACTAGGTGCAGTACACACTAGGTGCAGTATACACAAGGTGCAGTATATACTAGGTACGGTACACACTAGGTGCAGTATACACAAGGTGCAGTATACACAAGGTGCAGTATACACTAGGTGCAGTATACACAAGGTGCAGTATACACAAGGTGCAGTATACACTAGGTGCAGTATACACAAGGTGCAGTATACACAAGGTGAAGTATACACTAGGTGCAGTATACACAAGGTGCAGTATACACAAGGTGCAGTATACACAAGGTGCAATATACACTAGGTGCAGTATACACTAGGTACGGTACACACTAGGTGCAGTACACACTAGGTACAGTATACACTAGGTGCAGTACACACTAGGTGCAGTATACACAAGGTGCAGTATACACAAGGTACAGTATACACAAGGTGCAGTATACACTAGGTGCAGTATACACTAGGTACGGTACACACTAGGTGCAGTATACACTAGGTGCAGTATATACTAGGTACGGTACACACTAGGTGCAGTATACACAAGGTGCAGTATACACAAGGTGCAGTATACACTAGGTGCAGTATACACAAGGTGCAGTATACACAAGGTGCAGTATACACTAGGTGCAGTATACACAAGGTGCAGTATACACAAGGTGCAGTATACACAAGGTGCAGTATACACTAGGTGCAGTATACACTAGGTGCAGTATACACAAGGTGCAGTATACACAAGGTGCAGTATACACTAGGTGCAGTATACACAAGGTGCAGTATACACTAGGTGCAGTATACACAAGGTGCAGTATACACAAGGTGCAGTATACACTAGGTGCAGTACACACTAGGTACAGTATACACTAGGTGCAGTATACACAATGTGCAGTATACACTATGTGCAGTATACACAAGGTGCAGTATACACAAGGTGCAGTATACACTAGGTGCAGTATACACAAGGTGCAGTATACACAAGGTGCAGTATACACTAGGTGCAGTATACACAAGGTGCAGTATACACTAAGTGCAGTATACACTAGGTGCAGTATACACTAGGTGCAGTATACACAAGGTGCAGTATACACAAGGTGCAGTATACACAAGGTGCAGTATACATTAGGTGCAGTACACACTAGGTGCAGTACACACTAGGTGCAGTATACACTAGGTGCAGTACACACTAGGTACAGTATACACTAGGTGCAGTATACACAAGGTGCAGTATACACTAGGTGCAGTATACACTAGGTACAGTATACAAAAGGTACAGTATACACTAGGTGCAGTATACACTAGGTACAGTATACACAAGGTACAGTATACACTAGGTGCAGTATACACTAGGTGCAGTATACACAAGGTGCAGTATACACTAGGTGCAGTATACACAAGGTGCAGTATACACAAGGTGCAGTATACACTAGGTGCAGTATACACAAGGTACAGTATACACAAGGTGCAGTATACACAAGGTGCAGTATACACAAGGTGCAGTATACACTAGGTGCAGTATACACAAGGTGCAGTATACACTAGGTACGGTACACACTAGGTGCAGTATACACTAGGTGCAGTATACACAAGGTGCAGTTTACACAAGGTGCAGTACACACTAGGTGCAGTATACACTAGGTGCAGTATACACAAGGTGCAGTATACACTAGGTACAGTATACACTAGGTGCAGTATACACTAGGTACAGTATACACTAGGTACAGTATACACTACTGTAGGTACAGTATACACTAGGTGCAGTATACACAAGGTGCAGTATACACTAGGTGCGGTACACACTAGGTGCAGTATACACTAGGTGCAGTATACACAAGGTGCAGTATACACAAGGTGCAGTATACACTAGGTGCAGTATACACAAGGTGCAGTATAAGGTGCAGTATACACTAGGTGCAGTATACACAAGGTGCAGTATACACAAGGTGCAGTATACACAAGGTGCAGTATACACTAGGTACAGTATACACTAGGTACAGTATACACTAGGTGCAGTATACACAAGGTGCGGTATACACTAGGTACGGTACACACTAGGTACAGTATACACTAGGTGCAGTATACACAAGGTGCAGTATACACAAGGTGCAGTATACACAAGGTACAGTATACACAAGGTACAGTATACACTAGGTACAGTATACACTAAGTGCAGTCTACACTAGGTACAGTACACACTAGGTGCACTACACACTAGGTACAGTATACACTAGGTGCAGTACACACTAGGTGCACTACACACTAGGTACAGTACACACTAGGTGCAGTACACACTAGGTGCACTACACACTAGGTGCAGTATACACAAGGTGCAGTATACACAAGGTGCAGTATACACTAGGTGCAGTATACACTAGGTGCAGTATACACTAGGTGCAGTATACACAAGGTGCAGTATACACTAGGTGCAGTATACACTAGGTGCAGTATACACAAGGTGCAGTACACACTAGGTGCAGTATACACAAGGTGCAGTATACACAAGGTACAGTATACACAAGGTGCAGTATACACAAGGTGCAGTATACACAAGGTGCAGTATACATTAGGTGCAGTACACACTAGGTGCAGTATATACTAGGTGCAGTACACACTAGGTACAGTATACACTAGGTGCAGTATACACAAGGTGCAGTATACACTAGGTGCAGTATACACTAGGTACAGTATACACAAGGTACAGTATACACTAGGTGCAGTATACACTAGGTACAGTATACACAAGGTACAGTATACACTAGGTGCAGTATACACTAGGTGCAGTACACACTAGGTACAGTATACACTAGGTGCAGTATACACAAGGTACAGTATACACAAGGTGCAGTATACACACGGTGCAGTACACACTAGGTGCAGTATACACAAGGTGCAGTATACACAAGGTACAGTATACACAAGGTGCAGTATACACAAGGTGCAGTATACACTAGGTACAGTATACACTAGGTACAGTATACACTAGGTGCAGTATACACAAGGTGCAGTATACACTAGGTACGGTACACACTAGGTACAGTATACACTAGGTGCAGTATACACAAGGTGCAGTATACACAAGGTGCAGTATACACAAGGTGCAGTATACACAAAGTACAGTATACACAAGGTACAGTATACACTAGGTACAGTATACACTAGGTGCAGTCTACACTAGGTACAGTACACACTAGGTGCACTACACACTAGGTACAGTATACACTAGGTGCAGTACACACTAGGTGCACTACACACTAGGTACAGTACACACTAGGTGGAGTACACACTAGGTGCACTACACACTAGGTGCAGTATACACAAGGTGCAGTATACACAAGGTGCAGTATACACTAGGTGCAGTATACACAAGGTGCAGTATACACTAGGTGCAGTATACACTAGGTGCAGTATACACAAGGTGCAGTAAACACTAGGTGCAGTATACACTAGGTGCAGTATACACAAGGTGCAGTACACACTAGGTGCAGTATACACAAGGTGCAGTATACACAAGGTACAGTATACACAAGGTGCAGTATACACAAGGTGCAGTATACACAAGGTGCAGTATACACTAGGTGCAGTATACACTAGGTACGGTACACACTAGGTGCAGTATACACTAGGTGCAGTATACACTAGGTACGGTACACACTAGGTGCAGTATACACAAGGTGCAGTATACACAAGGTGCAGTATACACTAGGTGCAGTAAACACAAGGTGCAGTATACACAAGGTGCAGTATACACTAGGTGCAGTATACACAAGGTGCAGTATACACAAGGTGCAGTATACACTAGGTGCAGTATACACTAGGTACGGTACACACTAGGTGCAGTACACACTAGGTACAGTATACACTAGGTGCAGTACACACTAGGTGCAGTATACACAAGGTGCAGTATATACTAGGTACGGTACACACTAGGTGCAGTATACACAAGGTGCAGTATACACAAGGTGCAGTATACACTAGGTGCAGTATACACAAGGTGCAGTATACACAAGGTGCAGTATACACTAGGTGCAGTATACACAAGGTGCAGTATACACAAGGTGCAGTATACACAAGGTGAAGTATACACTAGGTGCAGTATACACAAGGTGCAGTATACACAAGGTGCAGTATACACAAGGTGCAATATACACTAGGTGCAGTATACACTAGGTACGGTACACACTAGGTGCAGTACACACTAGGTACAGTATACACTAGGTGCAGTACACACTAGGTGCAGTATACACAAGGTGCAGTATACACAAGGTACAGTATACACAAGGTGCAGTATACACTAGGTGCAGTATACACTAGGTACGGTACACACTAGGTGCAGTATACACTAGGTGCAGTATATACTAGGTACGGTACACACTAGGTGCAGTATACACAAGGTGCAGTATACACAAGGTGCAGTATACACTAGGTGCAGTATACACAAGGTGCAGTATACACAAGGTGCAGTATACACAAGGTGCAGTATACACAAGGTGCAGTATACACTAGGTGCAGTATACACTAGGTGCAGTATACACAAGGTGCAGTATACACAAGGTGCAGTATACACTAGGTGCAGTATACACAAGGTGCAGTATACACTAGGTGCAGTATACACAAGGTGCAGTATACACAAGGTGCAGTATACACTAGGTGCAGTACACACTAGGTACAGTATACACTAGGTGCAGTATACACAATGTGCAGTATACACTAGGTGCAGTATACACAAGGTGCAGTATACACAAGGTGCAGTATACACTAGGTGCAGTATACACAAGGTGCAGTATACACAAGGTGCAGTATACACTAGGTGCAGTATACACAAGGTGCAGTATACACTAGGTGCAGTATACACTAGGTTCAGTATACACTAGGTGCAGTATACACAAGGTGCAGTATACACAAGGTGCAGTATACACAAGGTGCAGTATACATTAGGTGCAGTACACACTAGGTGCAGTACACACTAGGTGCAGTATACACTAGGTGCAGTACACACTAGGTACAGTATACACTAGGTGCAGTATACACAAGGTGCAGTATACACTAGGTGCAGTATACACTAGGTACAGTATACAAAAGGTACAGTATACACTAGGTGCAGTATACACTAGGTACAGTATACACAAGGTACAGTATACACTAGGTGCAGTATACACTAGGTGCAGTATACACAAGGTGCAGTATACACTAGGTGCAGTATACACAAGGTGCAGTATACACAAGGTGCAGTATACACTAGGTGCAGTATACACAAGGTGCAGTATACACTAGGTGCAGTATACACAAGGTGCAGTATACACTAGGTGCAGTATACACAAGGTGCAGTATACACAAGGTGCAGTATACACAAGGTACAGTATACACTAGGTACAGTATACACTAGGTGCAGTCTACACTAGGTACAGTACACACTAGGTGCACTACACACTAGGTACAGTATACACTAGGTGCAGTACACACTAGGTGCACTACACACTAGGTACAGTACACACTAGGTGCAGTACACACTAGGTGCACTACACACTAGGTGCAGTATACACAAGGTGCAGTATACACAAGGTGCAGTATACACTAGGTGCAGTATACACAAGGTGCAGTATACACTAGGTGCAGTATACACAAGGTGCAGTATACACTAGGTGCAGTATACACTAGGTGCAGTATACACAAGGTGCAGTACACACTAGGTGCAGTATACACAAGGTGCAGTATACACAAGGTACAGTATACACAAGGTGCAGTATACACAAGGTGCAGTATACACAAGGTGCAGTATACATTAGGTGCAGTACACACTAGGTGCAGTACACACTAGGTGCAGTATACACTAGGTGCAGTACACACTAGGTACAGTATACACTAGGTGCAGTATACACAAGGTGCAGTATACACTAGGTGCAGTATACACTAGGTACAGTATACAAAAGGTACAGTATACACTAGGTGCAGTATACACTAGGTACAGTATACACAAGGTACAGTATACACTAGGTGCAGTATACACTAGGTGCAGTATACACAAGGTGCAGTATACACTAGGTGCAGTATACACAAGGTGCAGTATACACAAGGTGCAGTATACACTAGGTGCAGTATACACAAGGTGCAGTATACACTAGGTGCAGTATACACAAGGTGCAGTATACACTAGGTGCAGTATACACAAGGTGCAGTATACACAAGGTGCAGTATACACAAGGTACAGTATACACTAGGTACAGTATACACTAGGTGCAGTCTACACTAGGTACAGTACACACTAGGTGCACTACACACTAGGTACAGTATACACTAGGTGCAGTACACACTAGGTGCACTACACACTAGGTACAGTACACACTAGGTGCAGTACACACTAGGTGCACTACACACTAGGTGCAGTATACACAAGGTGCAGTATACACAAGGTGCAGTATACACTAGGTGCAGTATACACAAGGTGCAGTATACACTAGGTGCAGTATACACAAGGTGCAGTATACACTAGGTGCAGTATACACTAGGTGCAGTATACACAAGGTGCAGTACACACTAGGTGCAGTATACACAAGGTGCAGTATACACAAGGTACAGTATACACAAGGTGCAGTATACACAAGGTGCAGTATACACAAGGTGGAGTATACACTAGGTGCAGTATACACTAGGTACAGTATACACAAGGTGCAGTATACACAAGGTGCAGTATACACTAGGTGCAGTACACACTAGGTACAGTATACACTAGGTGCAGTATACACTAGGTGCAGTATACACTAGGTGCAGTATACACTAGGTGCAGTATACACAAGGTGCAGTATACACTAGGTGCAGTATACACAAGGTGCAGTATACACTAGGTGCAGTACACACTAGGTACAGTATACACTAGGTGCAGTATACACAAGGTGCAGTATACACAAGGTGCAGTATACACTAGGTGCAGTTTACACAAGGTGCAGTATACACAAGGTACAGTATACACAAGGTGCAGTATACACAAGGTGCAGTATACACAAGGTGGAGTATACACTAGGTGCAGTACACACTAGGTGCAGTATACACTAGGTGCAGTATACACAAGGTGCAGTATACACAAGGTGCAGTATACACTAGGTGCAGTACACACTAGGTACAGTATACACTAGGTGCAGTATACACTAGGTGCAGTATACACTAGGTGCAGTATACACTAGGTGCAGTATACACAAGGTGCAGTATACACTAGGTGCAGTATACACAAGGTGCAGTATACACTAGGTGCAGTACACACTAGGTACAGTATACACTAGGTGCAGTATACACAAGGTGCAGTATACACTAGGTACAGTATACACTAGGTGCAGTATACACAAGGTGCAGTATACACAAGGTGCAGTATACACAAGGTACAGTATACACAAGGTACAGTATACACTAGGTACAGTATACACTAGGTGCAGTCTACACTAGGTACAGTACACACTAGGTGCACTACACACTAGGTACAGTATACACTAGGTGCAGTACACACTAGGTGCACTACACACTAGGTACAGTACACACTAGGTGCAGTACACACTAGGTGCACTACACACTAGGTGCAGTATACACAAGGTGCAGTATACACTAGGTGCAGTATACACAAGGTGCAGTATACACTAGGTACGGTACACACTAGGTGCAGTATACACTAGGTGCAGTATACACAAGGTGCAGTATACACAAGGTGCAGTACACACTAGGTGCAGTATACACTAGGTGCAGTATACACAAGGTGCAGTATACACTAGGTACAGTATACACTAGGTGCAGTATACACTAGGTACAGTATACACTAGGTACAGTATACACTACTGTAGGTACAGTATACACTAGGTGCAGTATACACAAGGTGCAGTATACACTAGGTGCACTACACACTAGGTGCAGTATACACAAGGTGCAGTATACACAAGGTGCAGTATACACTAGGTGCAGTATACACAAGGTGCAGTATACACTAGGTACGGTACACACTAGGTGCAGTATACACTAGGTGCAGTATACACAAGGTGCAGTATACACAAGGTGCAGTACACACTAGGTGCAGTATACACTAGGTGCAGTATACACAAGGTGCAGTATACACTAGGTACAGTATACACTAGGTGCAGTATACACTAGGTACAGTATACACTAGGTACAGTATACACTACTGTAGGTACAGTATACACTAGGTGCAGTATACACAAGGTGCAGTATACACTAGGTGCGGTACACACTAGGTGCAGTATACACTAGGTGCAGTATACATAAGGTGCAGTATACACAAGGTGCAGTATACACTAGGTGCAGTATACACTAGGTGCAGTATACACTAGGTGCAGTATACACTAGGTACAGTATACACAAGGTACAGTATACACTAGGTGCAGTATACACTAGGTACAGTATACACAAGGTACAGTATACACTAGGTGCAGTATACACTAGGTGCAGTACACACTAGGTACAGTATACACTAGGTGCAGTATACACAAGGTACAGTATACACAAGGTGCAGTATACACTAGGTGCAGTACATACTAGGTGCAGTATACACTAGGTGCAGTATACACAAGGTGCAGTACACACTAGGTACAGTATACACAAGATACAGTATACACTAGGTGCAGTATACACTAGGTGCAGTATACACAAGGTGCAGTATACACTAGGAACAGTATACACAATGTGCAGTATACACAAGGTGCAGTATACACTAGGTGCAGTATACACAAGGTCCAGTACACACTAGGTGCAGTATACACAAGGTGCAGTATACACAAGGTACAGTATACACAAGGTGCAGTATACACTAGGTACAGTATACACTAGGTACAGTATACACTAGGTGCAGTATACACAAGGTGCAGTATACACTAGGTACGGTACACACTAGGTACAGTATACACTAGGTGCAGTATACACAAGGTGCAGTATACACAAGGTGCAGTATACACAAGGTGCAGTATACACAAGGTACAGTATACACAAGGTACAGTATACACTAGGTACAGTATACACTAGGTGCAGTCTACACTAGGTACAGTACACACTAGGTGCACTACACACTAGGTACAGTATACACTAGGTGCAGTACACACTAGGTGCACTACACACTAGGTACAGTACACACTAGGTGCAGTACACACTAGGTGCACTACACACTAGGTGCAGTATACACAAGGTGCAGTATACACAAGGTGCAGTATACACTAGGTGCAGTATACACAAGGTGCAGTATACACTAGGTGCAGTATACACAAGGTGCAGTATACACAAGGTGCAGTATACACTAGGTGCAGTATACACAAGGTGCAGTATACACTAGGTGCAGTATACACAAGGTGCAGTATACACTAGGTGCAGTATACACAAGGTGCAGTATACACTAGGTCCAGTATACACTAGGTGCAGTATACACAAGGTGCAGTACACACTAGGTGCAGTATACACAAGGTGCAGTATACACAAGGTACAGTATACACAAGGTGCAGTATACACAAGGTGCAGTATACACAAGGTGCAGTATACAATAGGTACAGTATACACTAGGTGCAGTATACACAAGGTGCAGTATACACTAGGTACAGTACACACTAGGTACAGTATACACTAGGTGCAGTATACACAAGGTGCAGTATACACAAGGTGCAGTATACACAAGGTACAGTATACACAAGGTACAGTATACACTAGGTACAGTATACACTAGGTGCAGTCTACACTAGGTACAGTACACACTAGGTGCACTACACACTAGGTACAGTATACACTAGGTGCAGTACACACTAGGTGCACTACACACTAGGTGCACTACACACTAGGTACAGTACACACTAGGTGCAGTACACACTAGGTGCACTACACACTAGGTGCAGTATACACAAGGTGCAGTATACACAAGGTGCAGTATACACTAGGTGCAGTATACACAAGGTGCAGTATACACTAGGTGCAGTATACACAAGGTGCAGTATACACTAGGTGCAGTATACACTAGGTGCAGTATACACAAGGTGCAGTACACACTAGGTGCAGTATACACAAGGTGCAGTATACACAAGGTACAGTATACACAAGGTGCAGTATACACAAGGTGCAGTATACACAAGGTGGAGTATACACTAGGTGCAGTATACACTAGGTACAGTATACACAAGGTGCAGTATACACAAGGTGCAGTATACACTAGGTGCAGTACACACTAGGTACAGTATACACTAGGTGCAGTATACACTAGGTGCAGTATACACTAGGTGCAGTATACACTAGGTGCAGTATACACAAGGTGCAGTATACACTAGGTGCAGTATACACAAGGTGCAGTATACACTAGGTGCAGTACACACTAGGTACAGTATACACTAGGTGCAGTATACACAAGGTGCAGTATACACAAGGTGCAGTATACACTAGGTGCAGTTTACACAAGGTGCAGTATACACAAGGTACAGTATACACAAGGTGCAGTATACACAAGGTGCAGTATACACAAGGTGGAGTATACACTAGGTGCAGTACACACTAGGTGCAGTATACACTAGGTGCAGTATACACAAGGTGCAGTATACACAAGGTGCAGTATACACTAGGTGCAGTACACACTAGGTACAGTATACACTAGGTGCAGTATACACTAGGTGCAGTATACACTAGGTGCAGTATACACTAGGTGCAGTATACACAAGGTGCAGTATACACTAGGTGCAGTATACACAAGGTGCAGTATACACTAGGTGCAGTACACACTAGGTACAGTATACACTAGGTGCAGTATACACAAGGTGCAGTATACACTAGGTACAGTATACACTAGGTGCAGTATACACAAGGTGCAGTATACACAAGGTGCAGTATACACAAGGTACAGTATACACAAGGTACAGTATACACTAGGTACAGTATACACTAGGTGCAGTCTACACTAGGTACAGTACACACTAGGTGCACTACACACTAGGTACAGTATACACTAGGTGCAGTACACACTAGGTGCACTACACACTAGGTACAGTACACACTAGGTGCAGTACACACTAGGTGCACTACACACTAGGTGCAGTATACACAAGGTGCAGTATACACTAGGTGCAGTATACACAAGGTGCAGTATACACTAGGTACGGTACACACTAGGTGCAGTATACACTAGGTGCAGTATACACAAGGTGCAGTATACACAAGGTGCAGTACACACTAGGTGCAGTATACACTAGGTGCAGTATACACAAGGTGCAGTATACACTAGGTACAGTATACACTAGGTGCAGTATACACTAGGTACAGTATACACTAGGTACAGTATACACTACTGTAGGTACAGTATACACTAGGTGCAGTATACACAAGGTGCAGTATACACTAGGTGCACTACACACTAGGTGCAGTATACACAAGGTGCAGTATACACAAGGTGCAGTATACACTAGGTGCAGTATACACAAGGTGCAGTATACACTAGGTACGGTACACACTAGGTGCAGTATACACTAGGTGCAGTATACACAAGGTGCAGTATACACAAGGTGCAGTACACACTAGGTGCAGTATACACTAGGTGCAGTATACACAAGGTGCAGTATACACTAGGTACAGTATACACTAGGTGCAGTATACACTAGGTACAGTATACACTAGGTACAGTATACACTACTGTAGGTACAGTATACACTAGGTGCAGTATACACAAGGTGCAGTATACACTAGGTGCGGTACACACTAGGTGCAGTATACACTAGGTGCAGTATACATAAGGTGCAGTATACACAAGGTGCAGTATACACTAGGTGCAGTATACACTAGGTGCAGTATACACTAGGTGCAGTATACACTAGGTACAGTATACACAAGGTACAGTATACACTAGGTGCAGTATACACTAGGTACAGTATACACAAGGTACAGTATACACTAGGTGCAGTATACACTAGGTGCAGTACACACTAGGTACAGTATACACTAGGTGCAGTATACACAAGGTACAGTATACACAAGGTGCAGTATACACTAGGTGCAGTACATACTAGGTGCAGTATACACTAGGTGCAGTATACACAAGGTGCAGTACACACTAGGTACAGTATACACAAGATACAGTATACACTAGGTGCAGTATACACTAGGTGCAGTATACACAAGGTGCAGTATACACTAGGAACAGTATACACAATGTGCAGTATACACAAGGTGCAGTATACACTAGGTGCAGTATACACAAGGTCCAGTACACACTAGGTGCAGTATACACAAGGTGCAGTATACACAAGGTACAGTATACACAAGGTGCAGTATACACTAGGTACAGTATACACTAGGTACAGTATACACTAGGTGCAGTATACACAAGGTGCAGTATACACTAGGTACGGTACACACTAGGTACAGTATACACTAGGTGCAGTATACACAAGGTGCAGTATACACAAGGTGCAGTATACACAAGGTGCAGTATACACAAGGTACAGTATACACAAGGTACAGTATACACTAGGTACAGTATACACTAGGTGCAGTCTACACTAGGTACAGTACACACTAGGTGCACTACACACTAGGTACAGTATACACTAGGTGCAGTACACACTAGGTGCACTACACACTAGGTACAGTACACACTAGGTGCAGTACACACTAGGTGCACTACACACTAGGTGCAGTATACACAAGGTGCAGTATACACAAGGTGCAGTATACACTAGGTGCAGTATACACAAGGTGCAGTATACACTAGGTGCAGTATACACAAGGTGCAGTATACACAAGGTGCAGTATACACTAGGTGCAGTATACACAAGGTGCAGTATACACTAGGTGCAGTATACACAAGGTGCAGTATACACTAGGTGCAGTATACACAAGGTGCAGTATACACTAGGTCCAGTATACACTAGGTGCAGTATACACAAGGTGCAGTACACACTAGGTGCAGTATACACAAGGTGCAGTATACACAAGGTACAGTATACACAAGGTGCAGTATACACAAGGTGCAGTATACACAAGGTGCAGTATACAATAGGTACAGTATACACTAGGTGCAGTATACACAAGGTGCAGTATACACTAGGTACAGTACACACTAGGTACAGTATACACTAGGTGCAGTATACACAAGGTGCAGTATACACAAGGTGCAGTATACACAAGGTACAGTATACACAAGGTACAGTATACACTAGGTACAGTATACACTAGGTGCAGTCTACACTAGGTACAGTACACACTAGGTGCACTACACACTAGGTACAGTATACACTAGGTGCAGTACACACTAGGTGCACTACACACTAGGTGCAGTACACACTAGGTGCAGTACACACTAGGTGCACTACACACTAGGTGCAGTATACACAAGGTGCAGTATACACAAGGTGCAGTATACACTAGGTGCAGTATACACAAGGTGCAGTATACACTAGGTGCAGTATACACTAGGTGCAGTATACACAAGGTGCAGTATACACTAGGTGCAGTATACACTAGGTGCAGTATACACAAGGTGCAGTACACACTAGGTGCAGTATACACAAGGTGCAGTATACACAAGGTACAGTATACACAAGGTGCAGTATACACAAGGTGCAGTATACACAAGGTGCAGTATACATTAGGTGCAGTACACACTAGGTGCAGTATATACTAGGTGCAGTACACACTAGGTACAGTATACACTAGGTGCAGTATACACAAGGTGCAGTATACACTAGGTGCAGTATACACTAGGTACAGTATACACAAGGTACAGTATACACTAGGTGCAGTATACACTAGGTACAGTATACACAAGGTACAGTATACACTAGGTGCAGTATACACTAGGTGCAGTACACACTAGGTACAGTATACACTAGGTGCAGTATACACAAGGTACAGTATACACAAGGTACAGTATACACTAGGTGCAGTACATACTAGGTGAAGTATACACTAGGTGCAGTATACACAAGGTGCAGTACACACTAGGTACAGTATACACAAGGTACAGTATACACTAGGTGCAGTATACACTAGGTGCAGTATACACAAGGTGCAGTATACACTAGGTGCAGTATACCTAGTGTATACTGCACCTAGTGTATACTGCACCTTGTGTATACTGCACCTTGTGTATACTGCACCTAGTGTATACTGCACCTTGTGTATACTGCACCTTGTGTTTACTGCACCTAGTGTATACTGCACCTTGTGTATACTGCACCTTGTGTATACTGCACCTAGTGTGTACCGTACCTAGTGTATACTGCACCTAGTGTATACTGCACCTAGAGTGTACCGTACCTAGTGTATACTGCACCTAGTGTATACTGCACCTTGTGTATACTGCACCTTGTGTATACTGCACCTTGTGTATACTGTACCTTGTGTATACTGCACCTTGTGTATACTGCACCTAGTGTGTACTGCACCTTGTGTATACTGCACCTAGTGTATACTGCACCTAGTGTATACTGCACCTTGTGTATACTGCACCTAGTGTATACTGCACCTAGTGTATACTGCACCTTGTGTATACTGCACCTAGTGTATACTGCACCTTGTGTATACTGCACCTTGTGTATACTGCACCTAGTGTGTAGTGCACCTAGTGTGTACTGCACCTAGTGTGTACTGTACCTAGTGTGTAGTGCACCTAGTGTGTACTGCACCTAGTGTATACTGTACCTAGTGTGTAGTGCACCTAGTGTGTACTGTACCTAGTGTAGACTGCACCTAGTGTATACAGTATACACTAGGTACAGTATACACTAGGTGCAGTCTACACTAGGTACAGTACACACTAGGTACAGTATACACTAGGTGCAGTATACACAAGGTGCAGTATACACAAGGTACAGTATACACAAGGTCCAGTATACACTAGGTGCAGTATACACAAGGTGCAGTATACACTAGGTGCAGTATACACAAGGTGCAGTATACACTAGGTGCAGTATACACTAGGTGCAGTATACACAAGGTGCAGTATACACAAGGTGCAGTATACACAAGGTACAGTATACACTAGGTACAGTATACACTAGGTGCAGTCTACACTAGGTACAGTACACACTAGGTGCACTACACACTAGGTACAGTATACACTAGGTGCAGTACACACTAGGTGCACTACACACTAGGTACAGTACACACTAGGTGCAGTACACACTAGGTGCACTACACACTAGGTGCAGTATACACAAGGTGCAGTATACACAAGGTGCAGTATACACTAGGTGCAATATACACAAGGTGCAGTATACACTAGGTGCAGTATACACAAGGTGCAGTATACACTAGGTGCAGTATACACTAGGTGCAGTATACACAAGGTGCAGTACACACTAGGTGCAGTATACACAAGGTGCAGTATACACAAGGTACAGTATACACAAGGTGCAGTATACACAAGGTGCAGTATACACAAGGTGGAGTATACACTAGGTGCAGTATACACTAGGTGCAGTATACACAAGGTGCAGTATACACAAGGTGCAGTATACACTAGGTGCAGTACACACTAGGTACAGTATACACTAGGTGCAGTATACACTAGGTGCAGTATACACTAGGTGCAGTATACACTAGGTGCAGTATACACAAGGTGCAGTATACACTAGGTGCAGTATACACAAGGTGCAGTATACACTAGGTGCAGTACACACTAGGTACAGTATACACTAGGTGCAGTATACACTAGGTGCAGTATACACTAGGTGCAGTATACACAAGGTGCAGTATACACTAGGTGCAGTATACACAAGGTGCAGTATACACTAGGTGCAGTACACACTAGGTACAGTATACACTAGGTGCAGTATACACAAGGTGCAGTATACACTAGGTGCAGTATACACAAGGTGCAGTATACACAAGGTGCAGTATACACTAGGTACAGTATACACTAGGTGCAGTACACACTAGGTGCAGTATACACTAGGTGCAGTATACACAAGGTGCAGTACACACTAGGTACAGTATACACAAGGTACAGTATACACTAGGTGCAGTATACACTAGGTACAGTATACACTAGGTACAGTATACACAAGGTACAGTATACACTAGGTGCAGTACACACTAGGTGCAGTATACACTAGGTGCAGTATACACAAGGTGCAGTATACACTAGGTGCAGTATACACAAGGTGCAGTAAACACAAGGTGCAGTATACACTAGGTGCAGTATACACAAGGTGCAGTATACACTAGGTGCAGTATACACAAGGTGCAGTATACACTAGGTGCAGTATACACAAGGTGCAGTATACACTAGGTGCAGTATACACAAGGTGCAGTATACACTAGGTGCAGTACACACTAGGTACAGTATACACTAGGTGCAGTATACACAAGGTGCAGTATACACTAGGTACAGTATACACTAGGTGCAGTATACACTAGGTACAGTATACACAAGGTGCAGTATACACAAGGTGCAGTATACACAAGGTACAGTATACACAAGGTACAGTATACACTAGGTACAGTATACACTAGGTGCAGTCTACACTAGGTACAGTACACACTAGGTGCACTACACACTAGGTACAGTATACACTAGGTGCAGTACACACTAGGTGCACTACACACTAGGTACAGTACACACTAGGTGCAGTACACACTAGGTGCACTACACACTAGGTGCAGTATACACAAGGTGCAGTATACACTAGGTGCAGTATACACAAGGTGCAGTATACACTAGGTACGGTACACACTAGGTGCAGTATACACTAGGTGCAGTATACACAAGGTGCAGTACACACTAGGTGCAGTATACACTAGGTGCAGTATACACAAGGTGCAGTATACACTAGGTACAGTATACACTAGGTGCAGTATACACTAGGTACAGTATACACTAGGTACAGTATACACTACTGTAGGTACAGTATACACTAGGTGCAGTATACACAAGGTGCAGTATACACTAGGTGCACTACACACTAGGTGCAGTATACACAAGGTGCAGTATACACAAGGTGCAGTATACACAAGGTGCAGTACACACTAGGTGCAGTATACACTAGGTGCAGTATACACAAGGTGCAGTATACACTAGGTACAGTATACACTAGGTGCAGTATACACTAGGTACAGTATACACTAGGTACAGTATACACTACTGTAGGTACAGTATACACTAGGTGCAGTATACACAAGGTGCAGTATACACTAGGTGCACTACACACTAGGTGCAGTATACACAAGGTGCAGTATACACAAGGTGCAGTATACACTAGGTGCAGTATACACAAGGTGCAGTATACACTAGGTACGGTACACACTAGGTGCAGTATACACTAGGTGCAGTATACACAAGGTGCAGTATACACAAGGTGCAGTACACACTAGGTGCAGTATACACTAGGTGCAGTATACACAAGGTGCAGTATACACTAGGTACAGTATACACTAGGTGCAGTATACACTAGGTACAGTATACACTAGGTACAGTATACACTACTGTAGGTACAGTATACACTAGGTGCAGTATACACAAGGTGCAGTATACACTAGGTGCGGTACACACTAGGTGCAGTATACACTAGGTGCAGTATACATAAGGTGCAGTATACACAAGGTGCAGTATACACTAGGTGCAGTATACACTAGGTGCAGTATACACTAGGTGCAGTATACACTAGGTACAGTATACACAAGGTACAGTATACACTAGGTGCAGTATACACTAGGTACAGTATACACAAGGTACAGTATACACTAGGTGCAGTATACACTAGGTGCAGTACACACTAGGTACAGTATACACTAGGTGCAGTATACACAAGGTACAGTATACACAAGGTGCAGTATACACTAGGTGCAGTACATACTAGGTGCAGTATACACTAGGTGCAGTATACACAAGGTGCAGTACACACTAGGTACAGTATACACAAGATACAGTATACACTAGGTGCAGTATACACTAGGTGCAGTATACACAAGGTGCAGTATACACTAGGAACAGTATACACAATGTGCAGTATACACAAGGTGCAGTATACACTAGGTGCAGTATACACAAGGTCCAGTACACACTAGGTGCAGTATACACAAGGTGCAGTATACACAAGGTACAGTATACACAAGGTGCAGTATACACTAGGTACAGTATACACTAGGTACAGTATACACTAGGTGCAGTATACACAAGGTGCAGTATACACTAGGTACGGTACACACTAGGTACAGTATACACTAGGTGCAGTATACACAAGGTGCAGTATACACAAGGTGCAGTATACACAAGGTGCAGTATACACAAGGTACAGTATACACAAGGTACAGTATACACTAGGTACAGTATACACTAGGTGCAGTCTACACTAGGTACAGTACACACTAGGTGCACTACACACTAGGTACAGTATACACTAGGTGCAGTACACACTAGGTGCACTACACACTAGGTACAGTACACACTAGGTGCAGTACACACTAGGTGCACTACACACTAGGTGCAGTATACACAAGGTGCAGTATACACAAGGTGCAGTATACACTAGGTGCAGTATACACAAGGTGCAGTATACACTAGGTGCAGTATACACAAGGTGCAGTATACACAAGGTGCAGTATACACTAGGTGCAGTATACACAAGGTGCAGTATACACTAGGTGCAGTATACACAAGGTGCAGTATACACTAGGTGCAGTATACACAAGGTGCAGTATACACTAGGTCCAGTATACACTAGGTGCAGTATACACAAGGTGCAGTACACACTAGGTGCAGTATACACAAGGTGCAGTATACACAAGGTACAGTATACACAAGGTGCAGTATACACAAGGTGCAGTATACACAAGGTGCAGTATACAATAGGTACAGTATACACTAGGTGCAGTATACACAAGGTGCAGTATACACTAGGTACAGTACACACTAGGTACAGTATACACTAGGTGCAGTATACACAAGGTGCAGTATACACAAGGTGCAGTATACACAAGGTACAGTATACACAAGGTACAGTATACACTAGGTACAGTATACACTAGGTGCAGTCTACACTAGGTACAGTACACACTAGGTGCACTACACACTAGGTACAGTATACACTAGGTGCAGTACACACTAGGTGCACTACACACTAGGTGCAGTACACACTAGGTGCAGTACACACTAGGTGCACTACACACTAGGTGCAGTATACACAAGGTGCAGTATACACAAGGTGCAGTATACACTAGGTGCAGTATACACAAGGTGCAGTATACACTAGGTGCAGTATACACTAGGTGCAGTATACACAAGGTGCAGTATACACTAGGTGCAGTATACACTAGGTGCAGTATACACAAGGTGCAGTACACACTAGGTGCAGTATACACAAGGTGCAGTATACACAAGGTACAGTATACACAAGGTGCAGTATACACAAGGTGCAGTATACACAAGGTGCAGTATACATTAGGTGCAGTACACACTAGGTGCAGTATATACTAGGTGCAGTACACACTAGGTACAGTATACACTAGGTGCAGTATACACAAGGTGCAGTATACACTAGGTGCAGTATACACTAGGTACAGTATACACAAGGTACAGTATACACTAGGTGCAGTATACACTAGGTACAGTATACACAAGGTACAGTATACACTAGGTGCAGTATACACTAGGTGCAGTACACACTAGGTACAGTATACACTAGGTGCAGTATACACAAGGTACAGTATACACAAGGTGCAGTATACACTAGGTGCAGTACATACTAGGTGAAGTATACACTAGGTGCAGTATACACAAGGTGCAGTACACACTAGGTACAGTATACACAAGGTACAGTATACACTAGGTGCAGTATACACTAGGTGCAGTATACACAAGGTGCAGTATACACTAGGTGCAGTATACCTAGTGTATACTGCACCTAGTGTATACTGCACCTTGTGTATACTGCACCTTGTGTATACTGCACCTAGTGTATACTGCACCTTGTGTATACTGCACCTTGTGTTTACTGCACCTAGTGTATACTGCACCTTGTGTATACTGCACCTTGTGTATACTGCACCTAGTGTGTACCGTACCTAGTGTATACTGCACCTAGTGTATACTGCACCTAGAGTGTACCGTACCTAGTGTATACTGCACCTAGTGTATACTGCACCTTGTGTATACTGCACCTTGTGTATACTGCACCTTGTGTATACTGTACCTTGTGTATACTGCACCTTGTGTATACTGCACCTAGTGTGTACTGCACCTTGTGTATACTGCACCTAGTGTATACTGCACCTAGTGTATACTGCACCTTGTGTATACTGCACCTAGTGTATACTGCACCTAGTGTATACTGCACCTTGTGTATACTGCACCTAGTGTATACTGCACCTTGTGTATACTGCACCTTGTGTATACTGCACCTAGTGTGTAGTGCACCTAGTGTGTACTGCACCTAGTGTGTACTGTACCTAGTGTGTAGTGCACCTAGTGTGTACTGCACCTAGTGTATACTGTACCTAGTGTGTAGTGCACCTAGTGTGTACTGTACCTAGTGTAGACTGCACCTAGTGTATACAGTATACACTAGGTACAGTATACACTAGGTGCAGTCTACACTAGGTACAGTACACACTAGGTACAGTATACACTAGGTGCAGTATACACAAGGTGCAGTATACACAAGGTACAGTATACACAAGGTCCAGTATACACTAGGTGCAGTATACACAAGGTGCAGTATACACTAGGTGCAGTATACACAAGGTGCAGTATACACTAGGTGCAGTATACACTAGGTGCAGTATACACAAGGTGCAGTATACACAAGGTGCAGTATACACAAGGTACAGTATACACTAGGTACAGTATACACTAGGTGCAGTCTACACTAGGTACAGTACACACTAGGTGCACTACACACTAGGTACAGTATACACTAGGTGCAGTACACACTAGGTGCACTACACACTAGGTACAGTACACACTAGGTGCAGTACACACTAGGTGCACTACACACTAGGTGCAGTATACACAAGGTGCAGTATACACAAGGTGCAGTATACACTAGGTGCAATATACACAAGGTGCAGTATACACTAGGTGCAGTATACACAAGGTGCAGTATACACTAGGTGCAGTATACACTAGGTGCAGTATACACAAGGTGCAGTACACACTAGGTGCAGTATACACAAGGTGCAGTATACACAAGGTACAGTATACACAAGGTGCAGTATACACAAGGTGCAGTATACACAAGGTGGAGTATACACTAGGTGCAGTATACACTAGGTGCAGTATACACAAGGTGCAGTATACACAAGGTGCAGTATACACTAGGTGCAGTACACACTAGGTACAGTATACACTAGGTGCAGTATACACTAGGTGCAGTATACACTAGGTGCAGTATACACTAGGTGCAGTATACACAAGGTGCAGTATACACTAGGTGCAGTATACACAAGGTGCAGTATACACTAGGTGCAGTACACACTAGGTACAGTATACACTAGGTGCAGTATACACTAGGTGCAGTATACACTAGGTGCAGTATACACAAGGTGCAGTATACACTAGGTGCAGTACACACTAGGTACAGTATACACTAGGTGCAGTATACACAAGGTGCAGTATACACTAGGTGCAGTATACACAAGGTGCAGTATACACAAGGTGCAGTATACACTAGGTACAGTATACACTAGGTGCAGTACACACTAGGTGCAGTATACACTAGGTGCAGTATACACAAGGTGCAGTACACACTAGGTACAGTATACACAAGGTACAGTATACACTAGGTGCAGTATACACTAGGTACAGTATACACTAGGTACAGTATACACAAGGTACAGTATACACTAGGTGCAGTACACACTAGGTGCAGTATACACTAGGTGCAGTATACACAAGGTGCAGTATACACTAGGTGCAGTATACACAAGGTGCAGTAAACACAAGGTGCAGTATACACTAGGTGCAGTATACACAAGGTGCAGTATACACTAGGTGCAGTATACACAAGGTGCAGTATACACTAGGTGCAGTATACACAAGGTGCAGTATACACTAGGTGCAGTATACACAAGGTGCAGTATACACTAGGTGCAGTACACACTAGGTACAGTATACACTAGGTGCAGTATACACAAGGTGCAGTATACACTAGGTACAGTATACACTAGGTGCAGTATACACTAGGTACAGTATACACAAGGTGCAGTATACACAAGGTGCAGTATACACAAGGTACAGTATACACAAGGTACAGTATACACTAGGTACAGTATACACTAGGTGCAGTCTACACTAGGTACAGTACACACTAGGTGCACTACACACTAGGTACAGTATACACTAGGTGCAGTACACACTAGGTGCACTACACACTAGGTACAGTACACACTAGGTGCAGTACACACTAGGTGCACTACACACTAGGTGCAGTATACACAAGGTGCAGTATACACTAGGTGCAGTATACACAAGGTGCAGTATACACTAGGTACGGTACACACTAGGTGCAGTATACACTAGGTGCAGTATACACAAGGTGCAGTACACACTAGGTGCAGTATACACTAGGTGCAGTATACACAAGGTGCAGTATACACTAGGTACAGTATACACTAGGTGCAGTATACACTAGGTACAGTATACACTAGGTACAGTATACACTACTGTAGGTACAGTATACACTAGGTGCAGTATACACAAGGTGCAGTATACACTAGGTGCACTACACACTAGGTGCAGTATACACAAGGTGCAGTATACACAAGGTGCAGTATACACTAGGTGCAGTATACACAAGGTGCAGTATACACTAGGTACGGTACACACTAGGTGCAGTATACACTAGGTGCAGTATACACAAGGTGCAGTATACACAAGGTGCAGTATACACTAGGTGCAGTATACACTAGGTGCAGTATACACAAGGTGCAGTATACACTAGGTACAGTATACACTAGGTGCAGTATACACTAGGTACAGTATACACTAGGTACAGTATACACTACTGTAGGTACAGTATACACTAGGTGCAGTATACACAAGGTGCAGTATACACTAGGTGCGGTACACACTAGGTGCAGTATACACTAGGTGCAGTATACACAAGGTGCAGTATACACAAGGTGCAGTATACACTAGGTGCAGTATACACAAGGTGCAGTATACACTAGGTGCAGTATACACAAGGTGCAGTATACACAAGGTGCAGTATACACTAGGTACAGTATACACTAGGTACAGTATACACTAGGTGCAGTATACACAAGGTGCAGTATACACTAGGTACGGTACACACTAGGTACAGTATACACTAGGTGCAGTATACACAAGGTGCAGTATACACAAGGTGCAGTATACACAAGGTGCAGTATACACAAGGTACAGTATACACAAGGTGCAGTATACACAAGGTGCAGTATACACTAGGTGCAGTATACACTAGGTACGGTACACACTAGGTGCAGTATACACTAGGTGCAGTATACACTAGGTACGGTACACACTAGGTGCAGTATACACAAGGTGCAGTATACACAAGGTGCAGTATACACTAGGTGCAGTATACACTAGGTGCAGTATACACAAGGTGCAGTACACACTAGGTGCAGTATACACAAGGTGCAGTATACACAAGGTACAGTATACACAAGGTGCAGTATACACAAGGTGCAGTATACACAAGGTGGAGTATACACTAGGTGCAGTATACACTAGGTGCAGTATACACAAGGTGCAGTATACACAAGGTGCAGTATACACTAGGTGCAGTACACACTAGGTACAGTATACACTAGGTGCAGTATACACTAGGTGCAGTATACACTAGGTGCAGTATACACTAGGTGCAGTATACACAAGGTGCAGTATACACTAGGTGCAGTATACACAAGGTGCAGTATACACTAGGTGCAGTACACACTAGGTACAGTATACACTAGGTGCAGTATACACAAGGTGCAGTATACACAAGGTGCAGTATACACTAGGTGCAGTATACACAATGTGCAGTATACACAAGGTACAGTATACACAAGGTGCAGTATACACAAGGTGCAGTATACACAAGGTGGAGTATACACTAGGTGCAGTACACACTAGGTGCAGTATACACTAGGTGCAGTATACACAAGGTGCAGTATACACAAGGTGCAGTATACACTAGGTGCAGTACACACTAGGTACAGTATACACTAGGCGCAGTATACACTAGGTGCAGTATACACTAGGTGCAGTATACACTAGGTGCAGTATACACAAGGTGCAGTATACACTAGGTGCAGTATACACAAGGTGCAGTATACACTAGGTGCAGTACACACTAGGTACAGTATACACTAGGTGCAGTATACACAAGGTGCAGTATACACTAGGTGCAGTATACACAAGGTGCAGTATACACAAGGTGCAGTATACACTAGGTACAGTATACACTAGGTGCAGTACACACTAGGTGCAGTATACACTAGGTGCAGTATACACAAGGTGCAGTACACACTAGGTACAGTATACACAAGGTACAGTATACACTAGGTGCAGTATACACTAGGTACAGTATACACTAGGTACAGTATACACAAGGTACAGTATACACTAGGTGCAGTACACACTAGGTGCAGTATACACTAGGTGCAGTATACACAAGGTGCAGTATACACTAGGTGCAGTATACACAAGGTGCAGTAAACACAAGGTGCAGTATACACTAGGTGCAGTATACACAAGGTGTAGTATACACTAGGTGCAGTATACACAAGGTGCAGTATACACTAGGTGCAGTATACACAAGGTGCAGTATACACTAGGTGCAGTATACACAAGGTGCAGTATACACTAGGTGCAGTACACACTAGGTACAGTATACACTAGGTGCAGTATACACAAGGTGCAGTATACACTAGGTACAGTATACACTAGGTGCAGTATACACAAGGTGCAGTATACACAACGTGCAGTATACACAAGGTACAGTATACACAAGGTACAGTATACACTAGGTACAGTATACACTAGGTGCAGTCTACACTAGGTACAGTACACACTAGGTGCACTACACACTAGGTACAGTATACACTAGGTGCAGTACACACTAGGTGCACTACACACTAGGTACAGTACACACTAGGTGCAGTACACACTAGGTGCACTACACACTAGGTGCAGTATACACAAGGTGCAGTATACACTAGGTGCAGTATACACAAGGTGCAGTATACACTAGGTACGGTACACACTAGGTGCAGTATACACTAGGTGCAGTATACACAAGGTGCAGTATACACAAGGTGCAGTACACACTAGGTGCAGTATACACTAGGTGCAGTATACACAAGGTGCAGTATACACTAGGTACAGTATACACTAGGTGCAGTATACACTAGGTACAGTATACACTAGGTACAGTATACACTACTGTAGGTACAGTATACACTAGGTGCAGTATACACAAGGTGCAGTATACACTAGGTGCACTACACACTAGGTGCAGTATACACAAGGTGCAGTATACACAAGGTGCAGTATACACTAGGTGCAGTATACACAAGGTGCAGTATACACTAGGTACGGTACACACTAGGTGCAGTATACACTAGGTGCAGTATACACAAGGTGCAGTATACACAAGGTGCAGTATACACTAGGTGCAGTATACACTAGGTGCAGTATACACAAGGTGCAGTATACACTAGGTACAGTATACACTAGGTGCAGTATACACTAGGTACAGTATACACTAGGTACAGTATACACTACTGTAGGTACAGTATACACTAGGTGCAGTATACACAAGGTGCAGTATACACTAGGTGCGGTACACACTAGGTGCAGTATACACTAGGTGCAGTATACACAAGGTGCAGTATACACAAGGTGCAGTATACACTAGGTGCAGTATACACAAGGTGCAGTATACACTAGGTGCAGTATACACAAGGTGCAGTATACACAAGGTGCAGTATACACTAGGTACAGTATACACTAGGTACAGTATACACTAGGTGCAGTATACACAAGGTGCAGTATACACTAGGTACGGTACACACTAGGTAGAGTATACACTAGGTGCAGTATACACAAGGTGCAGTATACACAAGGTGCAGTATACACAAGGTGCAGTATACACAAGGTACAGTATACACAAGGTACAGTATACACTAGGTACAGTATACACTAGGTGCAGTCTACACTAGGTACAGTACACACTAGGTGCACTACACACTAGGTACAGTATACACTAGGTGCAGTACACACTAGGTGCACTACACACTAGGTACAGTACACACTAGGTGCAGTACACACTAGGTGCACTACACACTAGGTGCAGTATACACAAGGTGCAGTATACACTAGGTGCAGTATACACAAGGTGCAGTATACACTAGGTGCAGTATACACTAGGTGCAGTATACACAAGGTGCAGTATACACAAGGTGCAGTATACACTAGGTGCAGTATACACTAGGTGCAGTATACACAAGGTGCAGTATACACTAGGTGCAGTATACACTAGGTGCAGTATACACAAGGTGCAGTATACACAAGGTGCAGTATACACTAGGTGCAGTATACACTAGGTGCAGTATACACAAGGTGCAGTACACACTAGGTGCAGTATACACAAGTTGCAGTATACACAAGGTACAGTATACACAAGGTGCAGTATACACAAGGTGCAGTATACACAAGGTGCAGTATACAATAGGTACAGTATACACTAGGTACAGTATACACTAGGTGCAGTATACACAAGGTGCAGTATACACTAGGTACAGTACACACTAGGTACAGTATACACTAGGTGCACTATACACAAGGTGCAGTATACACAAGGTGCAGTATACACAAGGTGCAGTATACACAAGGTACAGTATACACAAGGTACAGTATACACTAGGTACAGTATACACTAGGTGCAGTCTACACTAGGTACAGTATACACAAGGTGCAGTATACACTAGGTGCAGTATACACTAGGTGCAGTATACACAAGGTGCAGTACACACTAGGTACATTATACACTAGGTGCAGTACACACTAGGTGCACTACACACTAGGTACAGTACACACTAGGTGCAGTACACACTAGGTGCACTACACACTAGGTGCAGTAAACACAAGGTGCAGTATACACAAGGTGCAGTATACACTAGGTGCAGTATACACAAGGTGCAGTATACACTAGGTGCAGTATACACTAGGTGCAGTATACACTAGGTGCAGTATACACAAGGTGCAGTATACACTAGGTGCAGTATACACTAGGTGCAGTATACACAAGGTGCAGTACACACTAGGTGCAGTATACATAAGGTGCAGTATACACAAGGTACAGTATACACAAGGTGCAGTATACACAAGGTGCAGTATACACAAGGTGCAGTATACATTAGGTGCAGTACACACTAGGTGCAGTATATACTAGGTGCAGTACACACTAGGTACAGTATACACTAGGTGCAGTATACACAAGGTGCAGTATACACTAGGTGCAGTATACACTAGGTACAGTATACACAAGGTACAGTATACACTAGGTGCAGTATACACTAGGTACAGTATACACAAGGTACAGTATACACTAGGTGCAGTATACACTAGGTGCAGTACACACTAGGTACAGTATACACTAGGTGCAGTATACACAAGGTACAGTATACACAAGGTGCAGTATACACTAGGTGCAGTACATACTAGGTGCAGTATACACTAGGTGCAGTATACACAAGGTGCAGTACACACTAGGTACAGTATACACAAGATACAGTATACACTAGGTGCAGTATACACTAGGTGCAGTATACACAAGGTGCAGTATACACTCGGTGCAGTATACACAAGGTGCAGTATACACAAGGTGCAGTATACACTAGGTGCAGTATACATAAGGTGCAGTACACACTAGGTGCAGTATACACAAGGTGCAGTATACACAAGGTACAGTATACACAAGGTGCAGTATACACTAGGTACTGTATACACTAGGTACAGTATACACTAGGTGCAGTATACACAAGGTGCAGTATACACTAGGTACGGTACACACTAGGTACAGTATACACTAGGTGCAGTATACACAAGGTGCAGTATACACAAGGTGCAGTATACACAAGGTACAGTATACACAAGGTACAGTATACACTAGGTACAGTATACACTAGGTGCAGTCTACACTAGGTACAGTACACACTAGGTGCACTACACACTAGGTACAGTATACACTAGGTGCAGTACACACTAGGTGCACTACACACTAGGTACAGTACACACTAGGTGCAGTACACACTAGGTGCACTACACACTAGGTGCAGTATACACAAGGTGCAGTATACACAAGGTGCAGTATACACTAGGTGCAGTATACACAAGGTGCAGTATACACTAGGTGCAGTATACACTAGGTGCAGTATACACAAGGTGCAGTATACACTAGGTGCAGTATACACTAGGTGCAGTATACACAAGGTGCAGTACACACTAGGTGCAGTATACACAAGGTGCAGTATACACAAGGTACAGTATACACAAGGTGCAGTATACACAAGGTGCAGTATACACAAGGTGCAGTATACACTAGGTGCAGTATACACTAGGTACGGTACACACTAGGTGCAGTATACACTAGGTGCAGTATACACTAGGTACGGTACACACTAGGTGCAGTATACACAAGGTGCAGTATACACAAGGTGCAGTATACACTAGGTGCAGTATACACAAGGTGCAGTATACACAAGGTGCAGTATACACTAGGTGCAGTATACACAAGGTGCAGTATACACAAGGTGCAGTATACACTAGGTGCAGTATACACTAGGTACGGTACACACTAGGTGCAGTACACACTAGGTACAGTATACACTAGGTGCAGTACACACTAGGTGCAGTATACACAATGTGCAGTATACACAAGGTACAGTATACACTAGGTGCAGTATACACTAGGTGCAGTATATACTAGGTACGGTACACACTAGGTGCAGTATACACAAGGTGCAGTATACACAAGGTGCAGTATACACTAGGTGCAGTATACACAAGGTGCAGTATGCACAAGGTGCAGTATACACTAGGTGCAGTATACACAAGGTGCAGTATACACAAGGTGCAGTATACACAAGGTGCAGTATACACTAGGTGCAGTATACACAAGGTGCAGTATACACAAGGTGCAGTATACACTAGGTGCAGTATACACAAGGTGCAGTATACACTAGGTGCAGTATACACAAGGTGCAGTATACACAAGGTGCAGTATACACTAGGTGCAGTATACACAAGGTGCAGTATACACAAGGTGCAGTATACACTAGGTGCAGTATACACAAGGTGCAGTATACACAAGGTGCAGTATACACTAGGTGCAGTATACACTAGGTACGGTACACACTAGGTGCAGTACACACTAGGTACAGTATACACTAGGTGCAGTACACACTAGGTGCAGTATACACAAGGTGCAGTATACACAAGGTACAGTATACACTAGGTGCAGTATACACTAGGTGCAGTATATACTAGGTACGGTACACACTAGGTGCAGTATACACAAGGTGCAGTATGCACAAGGTGCAGTATACACTAGGTGCAGTATACACAAGGTACAGTATACACTAGGTGCAGTATACACTAGGTGCAGTATACACAAGGTGCAGTATACACTAGGAACAGTATACACAATGTGCAGTATACACAAGGTGCAGTATACACTAGGTGCAGTATACACAAGGTCCAGTACACACTAGGTGCAGTATACACAAGGTGCAGTATACACAAGGTACAGTATACACAAGGTGCAGTATACACTAGGTACAGTATACACTAGGTACAGTATACACTAGGTGCAGTATACACAAGGTGCAGTATACACTAGGTACGGTACACACTAGGTACAGTATACACTAGGTGCAGTATACACAAGGTGCAGTATACACAAGGTGCAGTATACACAAGGTGCAGTATACACAAGGTACAGTATACACAAGGTACAGTATACACTAGGTACAGTATACACTAGGTGCAGTCTACACTAGGTACAGTACACACTAGGTGCACTACACACTAGGTACAGTATACACTAGGTGCAGTACACACTAGGTGCACTACACACTAGGTACAGTACACACTAGGTGCAGTACACACTAGGTGCACTACACACTAGGTGCAGTATACACAAGGTGCAGTATACACAAGGTGCAGTATACACTAGGTGCAGTATACACAAGGTGCAGTATACACTAGGTGCAGTATACACAAGGTGCAGTATACACAAGGTGCAGTATACACTAGGTGCAGTATACACAAGGTGCAGTATACACTAGGTGCAGTATACACAAGGTGCAGTATACACTAGGTGCAGTATACACAAGGTGCAGTATACACTAGGTCCAGTATACACTAGGTGCAGTATACACAAGGTGCAGTACACACTAGGTGCAGTATACACAAGGTGCAGTATACACAAGGTACAGTATACACAAGGTGCAGTATACACAAGGTGCAGTATACACAAGGTGCAGTATACAATAGGTACAGTATACACTAGGTGCAGTATACACAAGGTGCAGTATACACTAGGTACAGTACACACTAGGTACAGTATACACTAGGTGCAGTATACACAAGGTGCAGTATACACAAGGTGCAGTATACACAAGGTACAGTATACACAAGGTACAGTATACACTAGGTACAGTATACACTAGGTGCAGTCTACACTAGGTACAGTACACACTAGGTGCACTACACACTAGGTACAGTATACACTAGGTGCAGTACACACTAGGTGCACTACACACTAGGTGCAGTACACACTAGGTGCAGTACACACTAGGTGCACTACACACTAGGTGCAGTATACACAAGGTGCAGTATACACAAGGTGCAGTATACACTAGGTGCAGTATACACAAGGTGCAGTATACACTAGGTGCAGTATACACTAGGTGCAGTATACACAAGGTGCAGTATACACTAGGTGCAGTATACACTAGGTGCAGTATACACAAGGTGCAGTACACACTAGGTGCAGTATACACAAGGTGCAGTATACACAAGGTACAGTATACACAAGGTGCAGTATACACAAGGTGCAGTATACACAAGGTGCAGTATACATTAGGTGCAGTACACACTAGGTGCAGTATATACTAGGTGCAGTACACACTAGGTACAGTATACACTAGGTGCAGTATACACAAGGTGCAGTATACACTAGGTGCAGTATACACTAGGTACAGTATACACAAGGTACAGTATACACTAGGTGCAGTATACACTAGGTACAGTATACACAAGGTACAGTATACACTAGGTGCAGTATACACTAGGTGCAGTACACACTAGGTACAGTATACACTAGGTGCAGTATACACAAGGTACAGTATACACAAGGTGCAGTATACACTAGGTGCAGTACATACTAGGTGAAGTATACACTAGGTGCAGTATACACAAGGTGCAGTACACACTAGGTACAGTATACACAAGGTACAGTATACACTAGGTGCAGTATACACTAGGTGCAGTATACACAAGGTGCAGTATACACTAGGTGCAGTATACCTAGTGTATACTGCACCTAGTGTATACTGCACCTTGTGTATACTGCACCTTGTGTATACTGCACCTAGTGTATACTGCACCTTGTGTATACTGCACCTTGTGTTTACTGCACCTAGTGTATACTGCACCTTGTGTATACTGCACCTTGTGTATACTGCACCTAGTGTGTACCGTACCTAGTGTATACTGCACCTAGTGTATACTGCACCTAGAGTGTACCGTACCTAGTGTATACTGCACCTAGTGTATACTGCACCTTGTGTATACTGCACCTTGTGTATACTGCACCTTGTGTATACTGTACCTTGTGTATACTGCACCTTGTGTATACTGCACCTAGTGTGTACTGCACCTTGTGTATACTGCACCTAGTGTATACTGCACCTAGTGTATACTGCACCTTGTGTATACTGCACCTAGTGTATACTGCACCTAGTGTATACTGCACCTTGTGTATACTGCACCTAGTGTATACTGCACCTTGTGTATACTGCACCTTGTGTATACTGCACCTAGTGTGTAGTGCACCTAGTGTGTACTGCACCTAGTGTGTACTGTACCTAGTGTGTAGTGCACCTAGTGTGTACTGCACCTAGTGTATACTGTACCTAGTGTGTAGTGCACCTAGTGTGTACTGTACCTAGTGTAGACTGCACCTAGTGTATACAGTATACACTAGGTACAGTATACACTAGGTGCAGTCTACACTAGGTACAGTACACACTAGGTACAGTATACACTAGGTGCAGTATACACAAGGTGCAGTATACACAAGGTACAGTATACACAAGGTCCAGTATACACTAGGTGCAGTATACACAAGGTGCAGTATACACTAGGTGCAGTATACACAAGGTGCAGTATACACTAGGTGCAGTATACACTAGGTGCAGTATACACAAGGTGCAGTATACACAAGGTGCAGTATACACAAGGTACAGTATACACTAGGTACAGTATACACTAGGTGCAGTCTACACTAGGTACAGTACACACTAGGTGCACTACACACTAGGTACAGTATACACTAGGTGCAGTACACACTAGGTGCACTACACACTAGGTACAGTACACACTAGGTGCAGTACACACTAGGTGCACTACACACTAGGTGCAGTATACACAAGGTGCAGTATACACAAGGTGCAGTATACACTAGGTGCAATATACACAAGGTGCAGTATACACTAGGTGCAGTATACACAAGGTGCAGTATACACTAGGTGCAGTATACACTAGGTGCAGTATACACAAGGTGCAGTACACACTAGGTGCAGTATACACAAGGTGCAGTATACACAAGGTACAGTATACACAAGGTGCAGTATACACAAGGTGCAGTATACACAAGGTGGAGTATACACTAGGTGCAGTATACACTAGGTGCAGTATACACAAGGTGCAGTATACACAAGGTGCAGTATACACTAGGTGCAGTACACACTAGGTACAGTATACACTAGGTGCAGTATACACTAGGTGCAGTATACACTAGGTGCAGTATACACTAGGTGCAGTATACACAAGGTGCAGTATACACTAGGTGCAGTATACACAAGGTGCAGTATACACTAGGTGCAGTACACACTAGGTACAGTATACACTAGGTGCAGTATACACTAGGTGCAGTATACACTAGGTGCAGTATACACAAGGTGCAGTATACACTAGGTGCAGTATACACAAGGTGCAGTATACACTAGGTGCAGTACACACTAGGTACAGTATACACTAGGTGCAGTATACACAAGGTGCAGTATACACTAGGTGCAGTATACACAAGGTGCAGTATACACAAGGTGCAGTATACACTAGGTACAGTATACACTAGGTGCAGTACACACTAGGTGCAGTATACACTAGGTGCAGTATACACAAGGTGCAGTACACACTAGGTACAGTATACACAAGGTACAGTATACACTAGGTGCAGTATACACTAGGTACAGTATACACTAGGTACAGTATACACAAGGTACAGTATACACTAGGTGCAGTACACACTAGGTGCAGTATACACTAGGTGCAGTATACACAAGGTGCAGTATACACTAGGTGCAGTATACACAAGGTGCAGTAAACACAAGGTGCAGTATACACTAGGTGCAGTATACACAAGGTGCAGTATACACTAGGTGCAGTATACACAAGGTGCAGTATACACTAGGTGCAGTATACACAAGGTGCAGTATACACTAGGTGCAGTATACACAAGGTGCAGTATACACTAGGTGCAGTACACACTAGGTACAGTATACACTAGGTGCAGTATACACAAGGTGCAGTATACACTAGGTACAGTATACACTAGGTGCAGTATACACTAGGTACAGTATACACAAGGTGCAGTATACACAAGGTGCAGTATACACAAGGTACAGTATACACAAGGTACAGTATACACTAGGTACAGTATACACTAGGTGCAGTCTACACTAGGTACAGTACACACTAGGTGCACTACACACTAGGTACAGTATACACTAGGTGCAGTACACACTAGGTGCACTACACACTAGGTACAGTACACACTAGGTGCAGTACACACTAGGTGCACTACACACTAGGTGCAGTATACACAAGGTGCAGTATACACTAGGTGCAGTATACACAAGGTGCAGTATACACTAGGTACGGTACACACTAGGTGCAGTATACACTAGGTGCAGTATACACAAGGTGCAGTACACACTAGGTGCAGTATACACTAGGTGCAGTATACACAAGGTGCAGTATACACTAGGTACAGTATACACTAGGTGCAGTATACACTAGGTACAGTATACACTAGGTACAGTATACACTACTGTAGGTACAGTATACACTAGGTGCAGTATACACAAGGTGCAGTATACACTAGGTGCACTACACACTAGGTGCAGTATACACAAGGTGCAGTATACACAAGGTGCAGTATACACTAGGTGCAGTATACACAAGGTGCAGTATACACTAGGTACGGTACACACTAGGTGCAGTATACACTAGGTGCAGTATACACAAGGTGCAGTATACACAAGGTGCAGTATACACTAGGTGCAGTATACACTAGGTGCAGTATACACAAGGTGCAGTATACACTAGGTACAGTATACACTAGGTGCAGTATACACTAGGTACAGTATACACTAGGTACAGTATACACTACTGTAGGTACAGTATACACTAGGTGCAGTATACACAAGGTGCAGTATACACTAGGTGCGGTACACACTAGGTGCAGTATACACTAGGTGCAGTATACACAAGGTGCAGTATACACAAGGTGCAGTATACACTAGGTGCAGTATACACAAGGTGCAGTATACACTAGGTGCAGTATACACAAGGTGCAGTATACACAAGGTGCAGTATACACTAGGTACAGTATACACTAGGTACAGTATACACTAGGTGCAGTATACACAAGGTGCAGTATACACTAGGTACGGTACACACTAGGTACAGTATACACTAGGTGCAGTATACACAAGGTGCAGTATACACAAGGTGCAGTATACACAAGGTGCAGTATACACAAGGTACAGTATACACAAGGTGCAGTATACACAAGGTGCAGTATACACTAGGTGCAGTATACACTAGGTACGGTACACACTAGGTGCAGTATACACTAGGTGCAGTATACACTAGGTACGGTACACACTAGGTGCAGTATACACAAGGTGCAGTATACACAAGGTGCAGTATACACTAGGTGCAGTATACACTAGGTGCAGTATACACAAGGTGCAGTACACACTAGGTGCAGTATACACAAGGTGCAGTATACACAAGGTACAGTATACACAAGGTGCAGTATACACAAGGTGCAGTATACACAAGGTGGAGTATACACTAGGTGCAGTATACACTAGGTGCAGTATACACAAGGTGCAGTATACACAAGGTGCAGTATACACTAGGTGCAGTACACACTAGGTACAGTATACACTAGGTGCAGTATACACTAGGTGCAGTATACACTAGGTGCAGTATACACTAGGTGCAGTATACACAAGGTGCAGTATACACTAGGTGCAGTATACACAAGGTGCAGTATACACTAGGTGCAGTACACACTAGGTACAGTATACACTAGGTGCAGTATACACAAGGTGCAGTATACACAAGGTGCAGTATACACTAGGTGCAGTATACACAATGTGCAGTATACACAAGGTACAGTATACACAAGGTGCAGTATACACAAGGTGCAGTATACACAAGGTGGAGTATACACTAGGTGCAGTACACACTAGGTGCAGTATACACTAGGTGCAGTATACACAAGGTGCAGTATACACAAGGTGCAGTATACACTAGGTGCAGTACACACTAGGTACAGTATACACTAGGCGCAGTATACACTAGGTGCAGTATACACTAGGTGCAGTATACACTAGGTGCAGTATACACAAGGTGCAGTATACACTAGGTGCAGTATACACAAGGTGCAGTATACACTAGGTGCAGTACACACTAGGTACAGTATACACTAGGTGCAGTATACACAAGGTGCAGTATACACTAGGTGCAGTATACACAAGGTGCAGTATACACAAGGTGCAGTATACACTAGGTACAGTATACACTAGGTGCAGTACACACTAGGTGCAGTATACACTAGGTGCAGTATACACAAGGTGCAGTACACACTAGGTACAGTATACACAAGGTACAGTATACACTAGGTGCAGTATACACTAGGTACAGTATACACTAGGTACAGTATACACAAGGTACAGTATACACTAGGTGCAGTACACACTAGGTGCAGTATACACTAGGTGCAGTATACACAAGGTGCAGTATACACTAGGTGCAGTATACACAAGGTGCAGTAAACACAAGGTGCAGTATACACTAGGTGCAGTATACACAAGGTGTAGTATACACTAGGTGCAGTATACACAAGGTGCAGTATACACTAGGTGCAGTATACACAAGGTGCAGTATACACTAGGTGCAGTATACACAAGGTGCAGTATACACTAGGTGCAGTACACACTAGGTACAGTATACACTAGGTGCAGTATACACAAGGTGCAGTATACACTAGGTACAGTATACACTAGGTGCAGTATACACAAGGTGCAGTATACACAACGTGCAGTATACACAAGGTACAGTATACACAAGGTACAGTATACACTAGGTACAGTATACACTAGGTGCAGTCTACACTAGGTACAGTACACACTAGGTGCACTACACACTAGGTACAGTATACACTAGGTGCAGTACACACTAGGTGCACTACACACTAGGTACAGTACACACTAGGTGCAGTACACACTAGGTGCACTACACACTAGGTGCAGTATACACAAGGTGCAGTATACACTAGGTGCAGTATACACAAGGTGCAGTATACACTAGGTACGGTACACACTAGGTGCAGTATACACTAGGTGCAGTATACACAAGGTGCAGTATACACAAGGTGCAGTACACACTAGGTGCAGTATACACTAGGTGCAGTATACACAAGGTGCAGTATACACTAGGTACAGTATACACTAGGTGCAGTATACACTAGGTACAGTATACACTAGGTACAGTATACACTACTGTAGGTACAGTATACACTAGGTGCAGTATACACAAGGTGCAGTATACACTAGGTGCACTACACACTAGGTGCAGTATACACAAGGTGCAGTATACACAAGGTGCAGTATACACTAGGTGCAGTATACACAAGGTGCAGTATACACTAGGTACGGTACACACTAGGTGCAGTATACACTAGGTGCAGTATACACAAGGTGCAGTATACACAAGGTGCAGTATACACTAGGTGCAGTATACACTAGGTGCAGTATACACAAGGTGCAGTATACACTAGGTACAGTATACACTAGGTGCAGTATACACTAGGTACAGTATACACTAGGTACAGTATACACTACTGTAGGTACAGTATACACTAGGTGCAGTATACACAAGGTGCAGTATACACTAGGTGCGGTACACACTAGGTGCAGTATACACTAGGTGCAGTATACACAAGGTGCAGTATACACAAGGTGCAGTATACACTAGGTGCAGTATACACAAGGTGCAGTATACACTAGGTGCAGTATACACAAGGTGCAGTATACACAAGGTGCAGTATACACTAGGTACAGTATACACTAGGTACAGTATACACTAGGTGCAGTATACACAAGGTGCAGTATACACTAGGTACGGTACACACTAGGTAGAGTATACACTAGGTGCAGTATACACAAGGTGCAGTATACACAAGGTGCAGTATACACAAGGTGCAGTATACACAAGGTACAGTATACACAAGGTACAGTATACACTAGGTACAGTATACACTAGGTGCAGTCTACACTAGGTACAGTACACACTAGGTGCACTACACACTAGGTACAGTATACACTAGGTGCAGTACACACTAGGTGCACTACACACTAGGTACAGTACACACTAGGTGCAGTACACACTAGGTGCACTACACACTAGGTGCAGTATACACAAGGTGCAGTATACACTAGGTGCAGTATACACAAGGTGCAGTATACACTAGGTGCAGTATACACTAGGTGCAGTATACACAAGGTGCAGTATACACAAGGTGCAGTATACACTAGGTGCAGTATACACTAGGTGCAGTATACACAAGGTGCAGTATACACTAGGTGCAGTATACACTAGGTGCAGTATACACAAGGTGCAGTATACACAAGGTGCAGTATACACTAGGTGCAGTATACACTAGGTGCAGTATACACAAGGTGCAGTACACACTAGGTGCAGTATACACAAGTTGCAGTATACACAAGGTACAGTATACACAAGGTGCAGTATACACAAGGTGCAGTATACACAAGGTGCAGTATACAATAGGTACAGTATACACTAGGTACAGTATACACTAGGTGCAGTATACACAAGGTGCAGTATACACTAGGTACAGTACACACTAGGTACAGTATACACTAGGTGCACTATACACAAGGTGCAGTATACACAAGGTGCAGTATACACAAGGTGCAGTATACACAAGGTACAGTATACACAAGGTACAGTATACACTAGGTACAGTATACACTAGGTGCAGTCTACACTAGGTACAGTACACACTAGGTGCACTACACACTAGGTACATTATACACTAGGTGCAGTACACACTAGGTGCACTACACACTAGGTACAGTACACACTAGGTGCAGTACACACTAGGTGCACTACACACTAGGTGCAGTAAACACAAGGTGCAGTATACACAAGGTGCAGTATACACTAGGTGCAGTATACACAAGGTGCAGTATACACTAGGTGCAGTATACACTAGGTGCAGTATACACTAGGTGCAGTATACACAAGGTGCAGTATACACTAGGTGCAGTATACACTAGGTGCAGTATACACAAGGTGCAGTACACACTAGGTGCAGTATACATAAGGTGCAGTATACACAAGGTACAGTATACACAAGGTGCAGTATACACAAGGTGCAGTATACACAAGGTGCAGTATACATTAGGTGCAGTACACACTAGGTGCAGTATATACTAGGTGCAGTACACACTAGGTACAGTATACACTAGGTGCAGTATACACAAGGTGCAGTATACACTAGGTGCAGTATACACTAGGTACAGTATACACAAGGTACAGTATACACTAGGTGCAGTATACACTAGGTACAGTATACACAAGGTACAGTATACACTAGGTGCAGTATACACTAGGTGCAGTACACACTAGGTACAGTATACACTAGGTGCAGTATACACAAGGTACAGTATACACAAGGTGCAGTATACACTAGGTGCAGTACATACTAGGTGCAGTATACACTAGGTGCAGTATACACAAGGTGCAGTACACACTAGGTACAGTATACACAAGATACAGTATACACTAGGTGCAGTATACACTAGGTGCAGTATACACAAGGTGCAGTATACACTCGGTGCAGTATACACAAGGTGCAGTATACACAAGGTGCAGTATACACTAGGTGCAGTATACATAAGGTGCAGTACACACTAGGTGCAGTATACACAAGGTGCAGTATACACAAGGTACAGTATACACAAGGTGCAGTATACACTAGGTACTGTATACACTAGGTACAGTATACACTAGGTGCAGTATACACAAGGTGCAGTATACACTAGGTACGGTACACACTAGGTACAGTATACACTAGGTGCAGTATACACAAGGTGCAGTATACACAAGGTGCAGTATACACAAGGTACAGTATACACAAGGTACAGTATACACTAGGTACAGTATACACTAGGTGCAGTCTACACTAGGTACAGTACACACTAGGTGCACTACACACTAGGTACAGTATACACTAGGTGCAGTACACACTAGGTGCACTACACACTAGGTACAGTACACACTAGGTGCAGTACACACTAGGTGCACTACACACTAGGTGCAGTATACACAAGGTGCAGTATACACAAGGTGCAGTATACACTAGGTGCAGTATACACAAGGTGCAGTATACACTAGGTGCAGTATACACTAGGTGCAGTATACACAAGGTGCAGTATACACTAGGTGCAGTATACACTAGGTGCAGTATACACAAGGTGCAGTACACACTAGGTGCAGTATACACAAGGTGCAGTATACACAAGGTACAGTATACACAAGGTGCAGTATACACAAGGTGCAGTATACACAAGGTGCAGTATACACTAGGTGCAGTATACACTAGGTACGGTACACACTAGGTGCAGTATACACTAGGTGCAGTATACACTAGGTACGGTACACACTAGGTGCAGTATACACAAGGTGCAGTATACACAAGGTGCAGTATACACTAGGTGCAGTATACACAAGGTGCAGTATACACAAGGTGCAGTATACACTAGGTGCAGTATACACAAGGTGCAGTATACACAAGGTGCAGTATACACTAGGTGCAGTATACACTAGGTACGGTACACACTAGGTGCAGTACACACTAGGTACAGTATACACTAGGTGCAGTACACACTAGGTGCAGTATACACAAGGTGCAGTATACACAAGGTACAGTATACACTAGGTGCAGTATACACTAGGTGCAGTATATACTAGGTACGGTACACACTAGGTGCAGTATACACAAGGTGCAGTATACACAAGGTGCAGTATACACTAGGTGCAGTATACACAAGGTGCAGTATGCACAAGGTGCAGTATACACTAGGTGCAGTATACACAAGGTGCAGTATACACAAGGTGCAGTATACACAAGGTGCAGTATACACTAGGTGCAGTATACACAAGGTGCAGTATACACAAGGTGCAGTATACACTAGGTGCAGTATACACAAGGTGCAGTATACACTAGGTGCAGTATACACAAGGTGCAGTATACACAAGGTGCAGTATACACTAGGTGCAGTACACACTAGGTACAGTATACACTAGGTGCAGTATACACAATGTGCAGTATACACTTGGTGCAGTATACACAAGGTGCAGTATACACAAGGTGCAGTATACACTAGGTGCAGTATACACAAGGTGCAGTATACACAAGGTGCAGTATACACTAGGTGCAGTATACACAAGGTGCAGTATACACAAGGTGCAGTATACACTAGGTGCAGTATACACTAGGTGCAGTATACACAAGGTGCAGTATACACTAGGTGCAGTATACACTAGGTACGGTACACACTAGGTGCAGTATACACTAGGTGCAGTATACACTAGGTACGGTACACACTAGGTGCAGTATACACAAGGTGCAGTATACACAAGGTGCAGTATACACTAGGTGCAGTATACACAAGGTGCAGTATACACAAGGTGCAGTATACACTAGGTGCAGTATACACAAGGTGCAGTATACACAAGGTGCAGTATACACTAGGTGCAGTATACACTAGGTACGGTACACACTAGGTGCAGTACACACTAGGTACAGTATACACTAGGTGCAGTACACACTAGGTGCAGTATACACAAGGTGCAGTATACACAAGGTACAGTATACACTAGGTGCAGTATACACTAGGTGCAGTATATACTAGGTACGGTACACACTAGGTGCAGTATACACAAGGTGCAGTATACACAAGGTGCAGTATACACTAGGTGTAGTATACACAAGGTGCAGTATGCACAAGGTGCAGTATACACTAGGTGCAGTATACACAAGGTGCAGTATACACAAGGTGCAGTATACACAAGGTGCAGTATACACTAGGTGCAGTATACACAAGGTGCAGTATACACAAGGTGCAGTATACACTAGGTGCAGTATACACAAGGTGCAGTATACACTAGGTGCAGTATACACAAGGTGCAGTATACACAAGGTGCAGTATACACTAGGTGCAGTACACACTAGGTACAGTATACACTAGGTGCAGTATACACAATGTGCAGTATACACTTGGTGCAGTATACACAAGGTGCAGTATACACAAGGTGCAGTATACACTAGGTGCAGTATACACAAGGTGCAGTATACACAAGGTGCAGTATACACTAGGTGCAGTATACACTAGGTGCAGTATACACAAGGTGCAGTATACACAAGGTGCAGTATACACTAGGTACAGTATACACTAGGTGCAGTACACACTAGGTGCAGTATACACTAGGTGCAGTATACACAAGGTGCAGTACACACTAGGTACAGTATACACAAGGTACAGTATACACTAGGTGCAGTATACACTAGGTACAGTATACACTAGGTACAGTATACACAAGGTACAGTATACACTAGGTGCAGTACACACTAGGTGCAGTATACACTAGGTGCAGTATACACAAGGTGCAGTATACACAAGGTGCAGTATACACAAGGTGCAGTATACACTAGGTGCAGTATACACAAGGTGCAGTATACACAAGGTGCAGTATACACTAGGTACAGTATACACAAGGTGCAGTATACACTAGGTGCAGTATACACAAGGTGCAGTATACACAAGGTGCAGTATACACTAGGTGCAGTACACACTAGGTGCAGTATACACTAGGTGCAGTATACACAAGGTGCAGTATACACTAGGTGCAGTATACACAAGGTGCAGTATACACAAGGTGCAGTATACACAAGGTGCAGTATACACTAGGTGCAGTATACACAAGGTGCAGTATACACTAGGTGCAGTATACACAAGGTGCAGTATACACTAGGTGCAGTATACACTAGGTGCAGTATACACAAGGTGCAGTATACACAAGGTGCAGTATACACAAGGTACAGTATACACTAGGTACAGTATACACTAGGTGCAGTCTACACTAGGTACAGTACACACTAGGTGCACTACACACTAGGTACAGTATACACTAGGTGCAGTACACACTAGGTGCACTACACACTAGGTACAGTACACACTAGGTGCAGTACACACTAGGTGCACTACACACTAGGTGCAGTATACACAAGGTGCAGTATACACAAGGTGCAGTATACACTAGGTGCAATATACACAAGGTGCAGTATACACTAGGTGCAGTATACACAAGGTGCAGTATACACTAGGTGCAGTATACACTAGGTGCAGTATACACAAGGTGCAGTACACACTAGGTGCAGTATACACAATGTGCAGTATACACAAGGTACAGTATACACAAGGTGCAGTATACACAAGGTGCAGTATACACAAGGTGGAGTATACACTAGGTGCAGTATACACTAGGTGCAGTATACACAAGGTGCAGTATACACAAGGTGCAGTATACACTAGGTGCAGTACACACTAGGTACAGTATACACTAGGTGCAGTATACACTAGGTGCAGTATACACTAGGTGCAGTATACACTAGGTGCAGTATACACAAGGTGCAGTATACACTAGGTGCAGTATACACAAGGTGCAGTATACACTAGGTGCAGTACACACTAGGTACAGTATACACTAGGTGCAGTATACACAAGGTGCAGTATACACAAGGTGCAGTATACACTAGGTGCAGTATACACAAGGTGCAGTATACACAAGGTGCAGTATACACTAGGTACAGTATACACTAGGTGCAGTACACACTAGGTGCAGTATACACTAGGTGCAGTATACACAAGGTGCAGTACACACTAGGTACAGTATACACAAGGTACAGTATACACTAGGTGCAGTATACACTAGGTACAGTATACACTAGGTACAGTATACACAAGGTACAGTATACACTAGGTGCAGTACACACTAGGTGCAGTATACACTAGGTGCAGTATACACAAGGTGCAGTATACACACGGTGCAGTATACACAAGGTGCAGTATACACTAGGTGCAGTATACACAAGGTGCAGTATACACAAGGTGCAGTATACACTAGGTACAGTATACACAAGGTGCAGTATACACTAGGTGCAGTATACACAAGGTGCAGTATACACAAGGTGCAGTATACACTAGGTGCAGTACACACTAGGTGCAGTATACACTAGGTGCAGTATACACAAGGTGCAGTATACACTAGGTGCAGTATACACAAGGTGCAGTATACACAAGGTGCAGTATACACAAGGTGCAGTATACACTAGGTGCAGTATACACAAGGTGCAGTATACACTAGGTGCAGTATACACAAGGTGCAGTATACACTAGGTGCAGTATACACTAGGTGCAGTATACACTAGGTGCAGTATACACAAGGTGCAGTATACACAAGGTGCAGTATACACTAGGTACAGTATACACTAGGTACAGTATACACTAGGTGCAGTATACACAAGGTGCGGTATACACTAGGTACGGTACACACTAGGTACAGTATACACTAGGTGCAGTATACACAAGGTGCAGTATACACAAGGTGCAGTATACACAAGGTACAGTATACACAAGGTACAGTATACACTAGGTACAGTATACACTAAGTGCAGTCTACACTAGGTACAGTACACACTAGGTGCACTACACACTAGGTACAGTATACACTAGGTGCAGTACACACTAGGTGCACTACACACTAGGTACAGTACACACTAGGTGCAGTACACACTAGGTGCACTACACACTAGGTGCAGTATACACAATGTGCAGTATACACTAGGTGCAGTATACACAAGGTGCAGTATACACTAGGTGCAGTATACACTAGGTGCAGTATACACAAGGTGCAGTATACACAAGGTGCAGTATACACTAGGTGCAGTATACACAAGGTGCAGTATACACAAGGTGCAGTATACACTAGGTGCAGTATACACTAGGTGCAGTATACACAAGGTGCAGTATACACTAGGTGCAGTATACACAAGGTGCAGTATACACTAGGTGCAGTATACACTAGGTGCAGTACACACTAGGTGCACTACACACTAGGTACAGTACACACTAGGTGCAGTACACACTAGGTGCACTACACACTAGGTGCAGTATACACAAGGTGCAGTATACACAAGGTGCAGTATACACTAGGTGCAGTATACACAAGGTGCAGTATACACTAGGTGCAGTATACACTAGGTGCAGTATACACAAGGTGCAGTATACACTAGGTGCAGTATACACTAGGTGCAGTATACACAAGGTGCAGTACACACTAGGTGCAGTATACACAAGGTGCAGTATACACAAGGTACAGTATACACAAGGTGCAGTATACACAAGGTGCAGTATACACAAGGTGCAGTATACACTAGGTGCAGTATACACTAGGTACGGTACACACTAGGTGCAGTATACACTAGGTGCAGTATACACTAGGTACGGTACACACTAGGTGCAGTATACACAAGGTGCAGTATACACAAGGTGCAGTATACACAAGGTGCAGTATACACTAGGTGCAGTATACACTAGGTGCAGTATACACAAGGTGCAGTATACACAAGGTGCAGTATACACTAGGTGCAGTATACACAAGGTGCAGTATACACAAGGTGCAGTATACACTAGGTGCAGTACACACTAGGTACAGTATACACTAGGTGCAGTATACACAATGTGCAGTATACACTAGGTGCAGTATACACAAGGTGCAGTATACACAAGGTGCAGTATACACTAGGTGCAGTATACACAAGGTGCAGTATACACAAGGTGCAGTATACACTAGGTGCAGTATACACTAGGTGCAGTATACACAAGGTGCAGTATACACAAGGTGCAGTATAGACAAGGTGCAGTATACATTAGGTGCAGTACACACTAGGTGCAGTACACACTAGGTGCAGTATACACTAGGTGCAGTACACACTAGGTACAGTATACACTAGGTGCAGTATACACAAGGTGCAGTATACACTAGGTGCAGTATACACTAGGTGCAGTATACAAAAGGTACAGTATACACTAGGTGCAGTATACACTAGGTACAGTATACACAAGGTACAGTATACACTAGGTGCAGTATACACTAGGTGCAGTACACACTAGGTACAGTATACACTAGGTGCAGTATACACAAGGTACAGTATACACAAGGTGCAGTATACACTAGGTGCAGTACATACTAGGTGCAGTATACACTAGGTGCAGTATACACAAGGTGCAGTACACACTAGGTACAGTATACACAAGGTACAGTATACACTAGGTGCAGTATACACTAGGTGCAGTATACACAAGGTGCAGTATACACTAGGTGCAGTATACACAAGGTGCAGTATACACAAGGTGCAGTATACACTAGGTGCAGTATACACAAGGTGCAGTATACACTAGGTGCAGTATACACAAGGTGCAGTATACACTAGGTGCAGTATACACAAGGTGCAGTATACACAAGGTGCAGTATACACAAGGTACAGTATACACTAGGTACAGTATACACTAGGTGCAGTCTACACTAGGTGCAGTACACACTAGGTGCACTACACACTAGGTACAGTACACACTAGGTGCAGTACACACTAGGTGCACTACACACTAGGTGCAGTATACACAAGGTGCAGTATACACAAGGTGCAGTATACACAAGGTGCAGTATACACTAGGTGCAGTATACACAAGGTGCAGTATACACTAGGTGCAGTATACACTAGGTGCAGTATACACAAGGTGCAGTATACACTAGGTGCAGTATACACAAGGTGCAGTATACACTAGGTGCAGTATACACAAGGTGCAGTATACACTAGGTGCAGTATACACAAGGTGCAGTATACACAAGGTGCAGTATACACAAGGTACAGTATACACAAGGTGCAGTATACACAAGGTGCAGTATACACAAGGTACAGTATACACAAGGTGCAGTATACACAAGGTGCAGTATACACAAGGTGGAGTTTACACTAGGTGCAGTACACACTAGGTGCAGTATACACTAGGTGCAGTATACACAAGGTGCAGTATACACTAGGTGCAGTACACACTAGGTACAGTATACACTAGGTGCAGTATACACTAGGTGCAGTATACACTAGGTGCAGTATACACAAGGTGCAGTATACACAAGGTGCAGTACACACTAGGTACAGTATACACTAGGTGCAGTATACACAAGGTGCATTATACACTAGGTGCAGTATACACAAGGTGCAGTATACACAAGGTACAGTATACAGAAGGTGCAGTATACACAAGGTGCAGTATACACAAGGTGGAGTATACACTAGGTGCAGTATACACAAGGTGCAGTATACACAAGGTGCAGTATACACTAGGTGCAGTACACACTAGGTACAGCATACACTAGGTGCAGTATACACTAGGTGCAGTATACACTAGGTGCAGTATACACTAGGTGCAGTATACACAAGGTGCGGTATACACTAGGTGCAGTACACACTAGGTACAGTATACACAAGGTGCAGTATACACTAGGTGCAGTATACACAAGGTGCAGTATACACAAGGTGCAGTATACACTAGGTGCAGTATACACAAGGTGCAGTATACACTAGGTGCAGTATACACAAGGTGCAGTATACACTAGGTGCAGTATACACTAGGTGCAGTATACACTAGGTACGGTACACACTAGGTGCAGTATACACTAGGTGCAGTATACACTAGGTACGGTACACACTAGGTGCAGTACACACTAGGTACAGTGATATATGTCATATGTTGTAGATGCAGGTTTTGCTGGTTAGGAGTCAGACACACTGGACGGTCAGGAGGGTGAGACAGGTCAGAGGTCAGGAGGGTGAGACAGGTCAGAGGTCAGGAGGGTGAGACAGGTCAGAGGTCAGGAGGGTGAGACAGGTCAGATGTCAGGAGGGTGAGACAGGTCAGAGGTCAGGAGGGTGAGACAGGTGAGAGGTCAGGAGGGTGAGACAGGTCAGATGTCAGGAGGGTGAGACAGGTCAGAGGTCAGGAGGGTGAGACAGGTCAGAGGTCAGGATGGTGAGACAGGTCAGATGTCAGGAGGGTGAGACAGGTCAGGAGGGTGAGACAGGTCAGATGTCAGGAGGGTGAGACAGGTCAGAGGTCAGGAGGGTGAGACAGGTCAGAGGTCAGGAGGTGAGACAGGTCAGAGGTCAGGAGGGTGAGACAGGTCAGAGGTCAGGAGGGTGAGACAGGTCAGGATGGTGAGACAGGTCAGATGTCAGGAGGTGAGACAGGTCAGAGGTCAGGAGGGTGAGACAGGTCAGAGGTCAGGAGGGTGAGACAGGTCAGAGGTCAGGAGGGTGAGACAGGTCAGAGGTCAGGAGGTGAGACATGTCAGATGTCAGGAGGGTGAGACAGGTCAGAGGTCAGGAGGGTGAGACAGGTCAGAGGTCAGGATGGTGATACAGGTCAGAGGTCAGGAGGGTGAGACAGGTCAGAGGTCAGGAGGGTGAGGCAGGTCAGAGGTCAGGAGGGTGAGACAGGTCAGAGGTCAGGATGGTGAGACAGGTCATAGGTCAGGAGGGTGAGACAGGTCAGAGGTCAGGAGGGTGAGACAGGTCAGGAGGGTGAGACATGTCAGAGGTCAGGAGGTGATACAGGTCAGCGGTCAGGAGGGTGAGACAGGTCAGAGGTCAGGAGGGTCAGACATGTCAGAGGTCAGGATGGTGAGACAGGTCAGGAGGGTGAGACAGGTCAGAGGTCAGGAGGGTGAGAAAGGTCAGAGGTCAGGATGGTGAGACATGTCAGAGGTCAGGAGGGTGAGACAGGTCAGGAGGGTGAGACAGGTCAGAGGTCAGGAGGGTGAGATATGTCAGAGGTCAGGAGGGTGAGACAGGTCAGAGGTCAGGAGGGTGAGACAGGCAGCCAATACAGAACCACAGGAGTCACAGCTAGAAGTAAGAGTTGCCATGAGAACAATGGTGTGTGTGTGTGTGTGTGTGTGTGAGTGTGTGTGTGTGTGTGTGTGTGTGTGTGTGTGTGTGTGTTCCCTTGGGAATGGTGTGTGTGTGTGTGTGTGTGTGTGTGTGTGTTCCCTTGGGAATGGTGTGTGTGTGTGTGTGTGTGTGTGTGTGTGTGTGTGTGTGTGTGTGTGTGTGTGTGTGTGTGTGTGTGTGTGTGTGTGTGTGTGTGTGTGTTCCCTTGGGAATGGTGTGTGTGTGTGTGCGTGTTACCTTGGGAATGGTGGTGTGTGTGTGTGTGTGTGTGTGTTCCCTTGGGAACGATGGTGTGTGTGTGTGCGTGTGTGTGTGTGTGTGTGTGTGTGTGTGTGTGTGTGTGTGTGTGTGTGTGTGTGTGTGTGTGTGTGTGTGTGTGTGTGTGTGTGTGTGTGTGTGTGTGTGTGTGTGTGTGTGCGTGCAGCAGATATGAGATCTACTTTGACTTTGCAGAAGGGCAAGATGAGAAACATGTAAGAGGATCTCACCGTATAATATTACTAACCCTAACCCTCAGTTGCGTCTTCAGTCCTTCGGCTGAGCGTTATACCCAACATATCCTGTCACCATATCTCACGAGTTCTGACAGCTTCCCAGTACAATGTGATATGATGTCGTATTTTTGTCATGGTCCTATTTCATTCAAAATTATCTATTTTATTTTACTTATATATTACTTAATATTGCTGCAAGGATCCATGACAAACAAATGTCTACCTTTATATTCACTCTCACTCTCATTCATTCACAGTAGTATAACCTCATAACCAGCACACCCAGTCCTTACTGTGTGATAACTAACTTGTAACTGGCCCTCAGGACAGAGAGCCAGGCTAGGGGACAGAGAGCCAGGCCAGGGGACACAGAGCCAGGCTAGGGGACAGAGAGCCAGGCCAGGGGACACAGAGCCAGGCTAGGGGACACAGTGCCAGGCCAGGGGACACAGAGCCAGGCCAGGGGACACAGAGCCAGGCTAGGGGACACAGAGCCAGGCTAGGGGACAGAGAGCCAGGCTAGGGGACACAGAGCCAGGCCAGGGGACAGAGAGCCAGGCTAGGGGACAGAGAGCCAGGCTAGGGGACAGAGAGCCAGGCTAGGGGACACAGAGCCAGGCCAGGGGACAGAGAGCCAGGCCAGGGGACACAGAGCCAGGCTAGGGGACAGAGAGCCAGGCCAGGGGACACAGAGCCAGGCTAGGGGACACAGTGCCAGGCCAGGGGACACAGAGCCAGGCCAGGGGACACAGAGCCAGGCTAGGGGACACAGAGCCAGGCTAGGGGACAGAGAGCCAGGCTAGGGGACACAGAGCCAGGCCAGGGGACAGAGAGCCAGGCTAGGGGACAGAGAGCCAGGCTAGGGGACACAGAGCCAGGCTAGGGGACAGAGAGCCAGGCTAGGGGACACAGAGCCAGGCCAGGGGACAGAGAGCCAGGCTAGGGGACACAGAGCCAGGCTAGGGGACACAGAGCCAGGCCAGGGGACACAGAGCCAGGATAGGGGACAGATAGCCAGGCTAGGGGACATAGAGCCAGGCTAGGGGACACAGAGCCAGGCTAGGGGACACAGAGCCAGGCTAGGGGACAGAGAGCCAGGCTAGGGGACACAGAGCCAGGCCAGGGGACAGAGAGCCAGGCTAGGGGACACAGAGCCAGGCTAGGGGACACAGAGCCAGGCCAGGGGACACAGAGCCAGGCTAGGGGACAGAGAGCCAGGCTAGGGGACACAGAGCCAGGCTAGGGGACACAGAGCCAGGCTAGGGGACACAGAGCCAGGCTAGGGGACACAGAGCCAGGCTAGGGGACACAGAGCCAGGCTAGGGGACACAGAGCCAGGCTAGGGGACACAGAGCCAGGCTAGGGGACAGAGAGCCAGGCCAGGGGTCACAGAGCCAGGCTAGGGGACACAGAGCCAGGCTAGGGGACAGAGAGCCAGGCTAGGGGACAGAGAGCCAGGCCAGGGGACACAGAGCCAGGCTAGGGGACACAGAGCCAGGCTAGGGGACACAGAGCCAGGCTAGGGGACACAGAGCCAGGCTAGGGGACACAGAGCCAGGCTAGGGGACACAGAGCCAGGCTAGGGGACACAGAGCCAGGCTAGGGGACAGAGAGCCAGGCTAGGGGACACAGAGCCAGGCTAGGGGACACAGAGCCAGGCTAGGGGACAGAGAGCCAGGCCAGGGGACACAGAGCCAGGCTAGGGGACAGAGAGCCAGGCTAGGGGAGAGAGAGCCAGGCTAGGGGACAGAGAGCCAGGCTAGGGGACAGAGAGCCAGGCTAGGGGACACAGAGCCAGGCCAGGGGACACAGAGCCAGGCTAGGGGACAGAGAGCCAGGCTAGGGGACACAGAGCCAGGCTAGGGGACAGAGAGCCAGGCTAGGGGACACAGAGCCAGGCTAGGGGACACAGAGCCAGGCTAGGGGACACAGAGCCAGGCTAGGGGACACAGAGCCAGGCTAGGGGACACAGAGCCAGGCTAGGGGACAGAGAGCCAGGCTAGGGGACACAGAGCCAGGCTAGGGGACAGAGAGGCAGGCTAGGGGACAGAGAGCCAGGCTAGGGGACACAGAGCCAGGCTAGGGGACAGAGAGCCAGGCTAGGGGACACAGAGCCAGGCTAGGGGACACAGAGCCAGGCTAGGGGACAGAGAGCCAGGCTAGGGGACACAGAGCCAGGCTAGGGGACACAGAGCCAGGCTAGGGGACAGAGAGCCAGGCTAGGGGACACAGAGCCAGGCTAGGGGACACAGAGCCAGGCTAGGGTACACAGAGCCAGGCTAGGGGACAGAGAGCCAGGCTAGGGGACACAGAGCCAGGCTAGGGGACACAGAGCCAGGCTAGGGGACACAGAGCCAGGCTAGGGGACACAGAGCCAGGCTAGGGGACAGAGAGCCAGGCTAGGGGACAGAGAGCCAGGCTAGGGGACACAGAGCCAGGCTAGGGGACACAGAGCCAGGCCAGGGGACACAGAGCCAGGCTAGGAGACAGAGAGCCAGGCCAGGGGACACAGAGCCAGGCTAGGGGACACAGAGCCAGGCAAGGGGACACAGAGCCAGGCTAGGGGACAGAGAGCCAGGCCAGGGGACACAGAGCCAGGCTAGGGGACAGAGAGCCAGGCTAGGGGACAGAGAGCCAGGCTAGGGGACACAGAGCCAGGCCAGGGGACACAGAGCCAGGCTAGGGGACACAGAGCCAGGCTAGGGGACACAGAGCCAGGCTAGGGGACACAGAGCCAGGCTAGGGGACACAGAGCCAGGCTAGGGGACACAGAGCCAGGCTAGGGGACACAGAGCCAGGCTAGGGGACAGAGAGCCAGGCTAGGGGACACAGAGCCAGGCTAGGGGACACAGAGCCAGGCCAGGGGACACAGAGCCAGGCTAGGAGACAGAGAGCCAGGCTAGGGGACACAGAGCCAGGCTAGGGGACACAGAGCCAGGCTAGGGGACAGAGAGCCAGGCTAGGGGACACAGAGCCAGGCTAGGGGACAGAGCCAGGCTAGGGGACACAGAGCCAGGCTAGGGGACAGAGAGCCAGGCTAGGGGACACAGAGCCAGGCTAGGGGACACAGAGCCAGGCTAGGGGACACAGAGCCAGGCTAGGGGACACAGAGCCAGGCTAGGGGACAGAGAGCCAGGCTAGGGGACAGAGAGCCAGGCTAGGGGACACAGAGCCAGGCTAGGGGACACAGAGCCAGGCCAGGGGACACAGAGCCAGGCTAGGAGACAGAGAGCCAGGCCAGGGGACACAGAGCCAGGCTAGGGGACACAGAGCCAGGCTAGAGGACACAGAGCCAGGCTAGGGGACACAGAGCCAGGCTAGGGGACACAGAGCCAGGCTAGGGGACAGAGAGCCAGGCTAGGGGACACAGAGCCAGGCTAGGGGACAGAGAGCCAGGCTAGGGGACACAGAGCCAGGCTAGGGGACAGAGAGCCAGGCCAGGGGACACAGAGCCAGGCTAGGGGACACAGAGCCGGGCTAGGGGACAGAGAGCCAGGCCAGGGGACACAGAGCCAGGCCAGGGGACACAGAGCCAGGCTAGGGGACAGAGAGCCAGGCTAGGGGACACAGAGCCAGGCTAGGGGACAGAGAGCCAGGCTAGGGGACAGAGAGCCAGGCTAGTTAGACCCCAGTATGTTCTGCAGCAGTTAGACCCCAGTATGTTCTGCAGCAGTTAGACCCCAGTGCAGCAGTTAGACCCCAGTATGTGGGGTTAGGGTTACCTTGGTAAACAGGGTCAGTACAGTACAGTACAGTACAGTAAAGCCCAATACAAACAGAGAGATTCCATGTTTGACCAGGGTTATGCCATCGCAGTGGGACTGTGCCTCACCAAGCTGGAATCCCCGACCTGGCATCCGATATGCTTCCCCACTACTGTTGAACTCCCAATGTAATGTAATGTATTGCACATCCTTGCATCTTTTCTATTTCCGTCTGTGACATTGGCAGATCAATGCGTACGTTATCCTCTTTGTTCTGCAATAGGATAGCCTCGGTCAAGGCCGTTGTCGGAAAGTGGTGTCGTTGTCAGGGAGACACTCTGTCCTCTGGACCTGGTGGTGTTGTTGTCCTGCAGGGAGACACTCTGTCCTCTGGACCTGGTGGTGTTGTTGTCCAGCAGGGAGCTCTCTGTCCTCTGGACCTGGTGGTGTTGTTGTCAAGCAGGGAGCTATGTCCTCTGGACCTGGTGGTGTTGTTGTCCAGCAGGGAGCACTCTATCCTCTGGACCTGGTGGTGTTGTTGTCCAGCAGGGAGACACTCTGTCCTCTGGACCTGGTGGTGTTGTTGTCCAGCAGGGAGCTCTCTGTCCTCTGGACCTGGTGGTGTTGTTGTCCAGCAGGGAGCTCTCTGTCCTCTGGACCTGGTGGTGTTGTTGTCCAGCAGGGAGCACTCTATCCTCTGGACCTGGTGGTGTTGTTGTCCAGCAGGGAGCTCTCTGTCCTCTGGACCTGGTGGTGTTGTTGTCCAGCAGGGAGCTCTCTGTCCTCTGGACCTGGTGGTGTTGTTGTCCAGCAGGGGGCGCTCTGTCCTCTGGACCTATACAGATCCAGCTCTTAGGGGTGTGGCTGGGTAGCGCAGTGGAGAATGCACTCGCCTACCACCGCAGAGACTCTGGGATCGAATCCAGTTGTCAGCGGTACCTCCGGCTTGGTCAGTCGTCCCTACTAACTCAATTGGCAGTGTTAGCGGGTGGGAAGCCGGTTGGGTATGTGTCCTGGTCGTTGTAAACAGAGACTCCTACAGGTCGGTCGGGGCGCCTGTTCAGCAGGGAGGGGATCTGGTGGAGATAGTGTGAGCCTCCCACGCGTTACGCTCCCCCAGTGAGAGTCCTCGCTGTCAGGTGAAAAGAAGCGTCTGGCTGTCTCCACATGTATCGGAGGAGGCATGTGGTAGTTCTACACCCTCCCAAGGCCGACAGTGGGGCAATGCGTGCAACGACCAGGAAGGTAATTGGCATAACGACTCAATTGGGATGGGAGAAAAATACAGAAAAAGTAACTGCCACGGAGTTTGCCCGTCTCATACCACTCTCTGCCACCACTCTAAGCCTATGGAGATGTTTACCTTCTTTGCAGGGCTATAACTTTTTAAATTGTATTGCTAAATTGACATTACTATGGCCCATTAAACATCGATTATCTATCGTTCAGGATGTAGGAACGTTATACTTTTTCATTCATAGATTCATACGAAAATACCGTCTAGAATATAAATATGTTTTTAACGTTTTCTGCAGTAATTCCTAGAACGTGAGTTATAGGCATAAACGCATATATAGATTATTGAAGTGGCTAATCCTTCATAAATTTCCATTTAGCCACTGGAGTTAGTTGCAGATTTGGCCGACGCGCATTCATCATAAAGCACTCAGAGATGATGTAAGTAGATTGACATTTATTAAACATAAACTCCGGTTGACTTTGCTAAACTAAATAAAATAATATCGAACAGGATCTTGACAAAGTAAATGATATAATTGGTCTGGCTTGATGCGGTCGAAAAACTATCAGCTGTCAGACAGTTCATTCACTGATTTGAAGCCTCCCCAAGGGTGGGGGGGGGGTGCATCTATGAGTGGATCTATGCCGCGCCCCCACAGTCATCAACAGATAAGTGTCCAGGTAATATCTATTTCAAGATTAATTCAAATCATACAGGTAAATACAATTTCATATCAATTATTAATATAATCCATAAATCAAAATATATGTTATGTTACATGTTTCCCATTAAACTCAAATTGGGTCAATATGGCTCCAACAATTATCAACTGCCGTTTGTTGCCGATACACTCTATATTAAAAATGTAAACTGTACATGATCCTAAACGTTATGACTGATCATGCGCGGGGGTCGTTTATAATTCCGTGATCATTAGTAAATGCTTTATGTAGTATGGGTGATATATTGATCAGAGCAGTTTGCATTAATAATAATAAAAAAACACGCTGAAAGTATCGTTACTGTCCTCTTACCGTTCGCCGATGAGACTGGAGGAAAAAGATCCCACTTATTTGACGGCGATCTACTAGATCCATTTCCGGTTTGTATAATAATAATAAACACCCAAATCATATCGATTATTGAGTTATGACAGCGATCCATATACTGGATGTGTGTCTAGAGTCCCGCAACAATATGTGAGTGCCGGACGCATTTTCCAGATACACGGAGATCACCAGAGATCCATTTCTGGTTGTAACTCGCCGATCATCCACCAGGCCTCGTTAACAGCACTGCCAGGTTAATGGTGCAGTATCATTAACACCTCGTTAGCAGCACTGCCAGGTTAATGGTGCAGTATCGTTAACGCCTCGTTAACAGCACTGCCAGGTTTGATTTGATTTGATTTGAATCTTTATTTCGAACATGCAATGAATACAAACAAACAATAACAAAAAGCAAAACAACTCAATCTGCATGTTCGAAAAGGAGTAGGAAGAAGTATACACTTATTTAATCCTACCCCTTTTCCATTACTCAAATGAGTGTACTATTTTAAACATAAAAAAGAAAAGAAAGAAAAGAAAAAAAATATATATATATGCAAAACAAAAACTATATATGTATAAAAGAAATAAAATAGAAAACAAAATAAAAATGTAAACACCCGTGAATATCAAGTCCCTTCCTCATCCCTGTACCTTGTGAACATAATTTCCTTATACATCAGTTTGAATTGTCTCATGTTTGGACATTGCTTTAGCACCACATTTAGACTGTTCCACAGTTTCACTCCACATATCGAGATGCAGTGTTTTCTCATGGTAGTGCGTACGTTTAGCACCTTTAAATTGTGTTCTCCCCTCAGATTATAACCCCCCTCCCTATCAAAGAACAATTCTTGAATGTTTCTTGGAAGTGCATGACTTTTTGCTTTATACATTAATTGTGCCGTTTTAAATTCCACAAGATCATTTAACTTCAATGTCTTTGACTCCAAAAACAATATGTTAGTGTGATCACGATAACCTGCAATGTGAACTATCCTTATGGCCCTTTTTTGGAGTATAAAAAGTGGTTGTAGTGTAGACTTATAATTGTTTCCCCAGACTTCAGCACAGTAATTTAAATATGGTAAAACTAGTGAACAGTAGAGAATGTAGAGTGATTTTCTATCCAGAATGTGCTTTACTTTACTCATGACTGAAATGCTTCATGAGAGTTTAGATTGGACATGTTTTATGTGAGGTTTCCAACAGATTTTATGGTCTATTATTACACCTAGGAATTTATTTTCATAAACTCTTTCAATAATCACATAATTTATTTTAACTTGTACCTGAGTATCCAATCTACAGTTTCCAAACAACATAATTTTAGTTTTGCTCAAGTTCAATGATAATTTGTTTCTATCAAACCATTCCTTCAATTTCTTCATTTCAGATGTGATGACCTCTAAAAGCTGCTGGACATTCTCACCAGAAAAAAAAGATTAGTGTCATCCGCAAATAAAATACATTTAAATATATTGGATACTTTACAAATCTCGTTAATGTACAAGATGAACAGTTTTGGACCCAACACTGACCCCTGGGGGACACCACAAGCAATGTCCAAACATTCAGATTTATAATCTCTCATTGTCACAAATTGTTGTCTTTTATTTAGATAGCTTCTCACCCAGTCCAATACTACCCCCTGATCCCATATCTCTCCAATGGTTAATGGTGCAGTATCATTAACACCTCGTTAACAGCACTGCCAGGTTAAGGGTGCAGTATCATTAACACCTCGTTAGCAGCACTGCCATGTTAATGGTGCAATATCGTTAACACCTCGTTAACAGCACTGCCAGGTTAAGGGTGCAGTATCATTAACACCTCGTTAGCAGCACTGCCATGTTAATGGTGCAGTATCGTTAACACCTCGTTAACAGCACTGCCAGGTTAATGGTGCAGTATCGTTAACGCCTCGCTAACAGCACTGCCAGGTTAATGGTGCATGATTACCGCAGTAGCAGTAGCAGAGCAGAGCTCAGAGTCCTGAGAGATGCATCTGTACTAAACTCCAACCCACACATCCAAAACAAAAGATGTATTCAAAGTGCAATAACAAGAGGGGCTCTCAATCTATAATCCAAATGTTAACAAATGGCCTGCACCGCCAAGAAGGAATGGAGGAATGTTTTCACTCTCTAGTTGGGAGATTGATATTGACTGATTCTCTTGACAATGACTGACACCAGACAATGTGTAAAGATGAGTTTTTAATTGTATTTGTTGTATTGTGTGGCTGTAAAAGGTTTCTTTATGCTGGTAATATTGGTCAAGCAAATACTGGAGTAAAATCTAAATTCTTTGATTTACAGGGTTAAGGTTTCAGAAAGCATATTTTTTGTCTACAAACTCTTATCTGTTAATATACCCCACTTTTTATAGTGAAAATAAAATAAAATAATAATATTAATAACAACAACAACAACAACAACAACAACAGCAACAACAACAACAACAACAACAGCAACAACAACAACAACAACAACAACAACAACAACAACAACAACAACAACAATAATAATAATAATAATAATGATAATACAAAATTAAAGTTCAAAATCTGAATCCACTTCCAAGGAGGTGCTGGCTTTAGGCGCAGTGCAGGGTCTCTGCGGGGAGGCTGTTGAGGGCCTTGTCCCGGAGCTGGGCCGGGCTCACACACCGCAGAGCCTCCAGGGGGGACAGGTTGGCCGTGGTCTGGCCCATCCAGCGCACCAAGGAGCCGATGCTGCAGTCACAGGACCAGGGGTTGTCATGGAGGTAGAGCTTCTTCAGGTCTGAGATCAAGACGAGGGGAAGAGAGATCATCATTTAATATCATCATGGTTGAAATGTTGATCCCTGGTACAGGAAATACATCAAACGTTATTCATATGACCTGAACTGAAAATGCATCACCAGTAAATGTTTCACAATTTTGGAGGAGCCGGGAAAAACAAGCATCTCATTTAAAAAAGCTGTGACAATAAAATAATCTGAATCTAAATCTGAATCTGCCTTGTTTCAGACTATTCATAGTGGAATAGTATTCTCAGGGCAGAATGAGATTCAGATTCAGATTCAGATTCCTTTATTGAGCCATTTGTGTAAAAACACATTGGTAATTGTTGCAGCAATACAGTGTATGCATTTTCTTTTCTTTTTTCACAGTAAACAACACCAACACAGACACATGACAAGAAACGAAACAGTGCAGTGGAGGATTAATCAATAAAATACATATATATATATAAAGTGAAGAGTGCAGAGTTCCCGTACGGACTAGTGCAGTGCAGTCAGTGTCATTGTGCCAGTGTCACTTAGGGGCAGAGGGGGGGGGGGACCTGAGGCATTGATCAGCCTGGCGGCTGAGGGGAAGAAGCTCAGTCTGTGATGAGCTTTCACAGCCTTTGGGATCCTCAGCCTTCTCCCAGAGGGGAGCAGGGTGAAGAGGCTGTGACCGGGGTGGGATGGGTCGGCCATGATCTTCCTCGCCCTCTTCAGCGCCCTGGAGTCGTGCAGGGACCTGAGGGAGGGCAGGGGACAGCCGATCACCCTCTCAGCGTAGCGAATCACCCGCTGCAGCTTGGCGAGATATTTTGCCGCTGCAGCGGGGAACCAGGAGATGATGGAGTGGGTAAGGATGGACTCAATGATGGCCGTGTAGAATTGGGCCATCATGGTCCTTGGCAGTTTATATTTGTTTAACTGCCGGAGGAAGAACATCCTCCCCTGGGCCTTCTTGAGCAGGCCTGTGATGTTGAGCTCCCACTTCAAATCCCGGGAGATGGTCATGCCGAGGAATCGGCATGACTCCACGGAGGCCACCTGAGTGCCTGCCAGTATGATGGGAGGGGGCTGCTTTCTTCCTGAAGTACCACTACCATCTCCACTGTATTTAGAGCATTGAGCTCCAGGTTGTTGCAGCTGCACCAGCTCTGCAGCCTTTCGATCTCCCTCCTATAGGCCGACTCGTCCCCCCTGGAGATGAGACCCACCAGGGTGGTGTCGTCAGCGAATTTCAGGAGTTTGACCGAGGGGTGTAGAGAGGCACAGCTGTTGGTGTACAGGGAGAACAGTAGTGGGGACAGGACGCAGCCCTGCGGGGAACCGGTGCTGGTGGACCTAGAGCTGGAAATGCTCTTCCCCAGCCTCACCCGCTGAGACCTGTTGGACAGGAAGTCCGTAATCCACCTGCGAGTGGAGGCCGGCACCTGCAGCAGGGATAGCTGGTGCTCCAGGATGGGTGGAAGGATGGTGTTAAAGGCCGAGCTGAAGTCCACATACAATATCCTGACATAGTTGCCCGCGTAGTCCAGATGTTCCAGCGTGTAGTGCAGAGCCATGTTCACAGCATCCTCTGTGGATCTGTTGGCTCTGTACATGAACTGCAGCGGGTACAGCACAGGATCAGTAATGAGCTTCAGGTGGGCCAGGACAAAGCGCTCCAGGACCTTCATGACCACAGAGGTCAGGGCGACAGGTCTGTAGTCATTAAGGCCCGTGACCTTGGCCTTTTTGGGGACGGGGATGATGGTTGAGGCCTTGAAGCATGCTGGGACGTGACACAGCTCCAGCGATGCATTACAAATGGTGGTAAACACCGGTGCGAGCTGGTCAGCACAGTGCTTCAGGGCAGAGGGGGAGACAGAGCCATAGTGCCCAATACTGCTGCAAGGAGCAAGGACGCCTAAAGTGCTCCAAGGACAGGTACAAAACAAGTTCATACTGTGACTGTTATTCTATAATAAAAACAACCTATAGATGCAACTTGCGTCTTGGGGCAGAGGAGGAAATTATGCTCGACAGTGCCGTCCTCTTCCACACACTCTTCCTCATGGCAGAAGAATCTCTCCATGCACCCGCCGTCAACCCCGTGATAATCAAGACATTTGGCACACATCCCTGCCTTTTTCACCTGGGCTCTCTTCTCCGTCAATGAAGCCTTCTTGAAGGCCGGGCAGAAATAAAGTCTCCCTCCATGTGCTTTGTCTCCACACATGGTGCACGGGTCCCTCTGGGACTCCCTCCTGACATCACTCACTGTTGTTCTGGTAAATTACTGTCTTTCACTACCTCTGTCGCTCAGCCTCTCACGCTGGGTTGGTCTATCGCCAGCGTGGGTGGTTTCGATCTCCAGCTGTGCTAGCCTCTCGAGGATCCTTTCCTGTCCTTTCAGGAATGCCAAGAGCCTGTCGAAGTAGCTTCTGGGCGTGACGCCATTTGCGGGGTCACGCTCATAGGAGATCCACTTCTCTCTCATGCCTATAGGCAGCTTCCTCTCTATGGCGGCGACAGTTAAGTGGTTCTTGATAACGTCTTCCATTCTAAATGCTGGACTCACCAGAGATTTGGGCGAAGAGGTTCCCGTCTACAGTCTTGAGGCGGTTCCCGCTGAGAGCCAGCTGAGTGAGTTTAGGCATGTTCCTGAACAGGTCCAGTGGCAGGCGCTCGATCTCGTTGTTCCTCAGGTACAGTTCCTGGTGAAAGATGCAATGTGTTATTTCATTGTTCCTCAAATTCCTGGTGAAAGATGCAATGTGTTATTTCATTGTTCCTCAAGTTCCTGGTGAAAGATTCAATGTGTTATTTCATTGTTCCTCAAGTTCCTGGTGAAAGATTCAATGTGTTATTTCATTTATCCTCAAGTTCCTGGTGAAAGATGCAATGTGTCATTTCATTGTTCCTCAAGTTCCTGGTGAAAGATTCAATGTGTTATTTATTATCTAAAGATGGTGAGTTAGAGTGTTGTGTTCATACATAGTTAAAGACAGTAGAGGTTGAGTACTTTATTATCTAAAGATGGTAAGTTAGAGTGTTGTGTTCATTCATAGTTAAAGACAGTAGAGGTTGAGTACTTTATTATCTAAAGATGGTGAGTTAGAGTGTTGTGTTCATTCATAGTTAAAGACAGTAGAGGTTGAGTACTTTATTATCTAAAGATGGTAAGTTAGTGTTGTGTTCATTCATAGTTAAAGACAGTAGAGGTTGAGTACTTTATTATCTAAAGATGGTGAGTTAGAGTGTTGTGTTCATTCATAGTTAAAGACAGTAGAGGTTGAGTACTTTATTATCTAAAGATGGTAAGTTAGAGTGTTGTGTTCATTCATAGTTAAAGACAGTAGAGGTTGAGTACTTTATTATCTAAAGATGGTGAGTTAGAGTGTTGTGTTCATTCATAGTTAAAGACAGTAGAGGTTGAGTACTTTATTATCTAAAGATGGTGAGTTAGAGTGTTGTGTTCATTCATAGTTAAAGACAGTAGAGGTTGAGTACTTTATTATCTAAAGATGGTAAGTTAGAGTGTTGTGTTCATTCATAGTTAAAGACAGTAGAGGTTGAGTACTTTATTATCTAAAGATGGTGAGTTAGAGTGTTGTGTTCATTCATAGTTAAAGACAGTAGAGGTTGAGTACTTTATTATCTAAAGATGGTAAGTTAGAGTGTTGTGTTCATTCATAGTTAAAGACAGTAGAGGTTGAGTACTTTATTATCTAAAGATGGTGAGTTAGAGTGTTGTGTTCATTCATAGTTAAAGACAGTGGAGGTTGAGTACTTTATTATCTAAAGATGGTAAGTTAGTGTTGTGTTCATTCATAGTTAGACATTAGAGGTTGAGTAAATATCTAAATATAAGTTAGATGTCAATGTTTTGGTTTGATTGTTTGTACTAGTAACGTTAATGCTAGCAGAATAGACACAACGTGAGGTAATCACCATCCATTTTAAACCGGTTATTACCTAATGCGTTAGCAGAATAGACACAACGAGAGTCTCGTTAATGTTGTTATCACAGTGCTCGTTAATGTGCTCGTTAATGTTGTTATCACAGCGCGGCGTTTCCAATATTATAAATACGGAAGCAGCTGTTCTGCGAAGAAGTTACGGAGAGCTGTAGAGCGTCAGATAAGGGGGCGTAATAGCGTAGGGTCACGTGGGGTCAGCGGCCAATCAGAGCAACCTGGAAAAGCAACTGCGTTGTAGAAAGCATACACGCGTACCGGACCCATCAGGCTTAAGAGGTTAAGTGAATGTTGGTCAGTCAGGTTAAATGTTAAGTGAATGTTGGTCAGTCAGGTTATGTCAAGTGAATGTTGGTCTGTCAGGTTATGTCAAGTGAATGTTGGTCTGTCAGGTTATGTCAAGTGAATGTTGGTCTGTCAGGTTATGTCAAGTGAATGTTGGTCTGTCAGGTTATGTCAAGTGAATGTTGGTCAGTCAGGTTATGTCAAGTGAATGTTGGTCTGTCAGGTTATGTCAAGTGAATGTTGGTCTGTCAGGTTAAATGTTAAGTGAATGTTGATTCTTCAGGTTATGTCAAGTGAATGTTGGTCTGTCAGGTTAAATGTTAAGTGAATGTTGATTCATCAGGTTATGTTAAGTGAATGTTGGTCAGTCAGGTTAAATGTTAAGTGAATGTTGATTCTTCAGGTTATGTCGACCGTCCAAGTGACCCTTTAAACATCTGATGTTCTGTTCCTGAGCAGAGCCAGCCATACAGACGGATCAACGTGCTGACCTGAAGGCTGGTCAGGCCGTCGAGGGAGGAGGCGGTCAGCGTGGACAGGAAGTTGTTGTCCAGAACCAGCATCTCCAGAGAGGACAGCGGTCTGAAGACGCCGGCTGGGACCTTCTTCAGGCTGGAGGGACGAGACGAAGGGTCAGAGTTCAGCAGCAGTGTATCACCTTTATCCCAACACAAGGAGTTTTAAATATTCATCTATTGATTCAATACCGCAAATGTATTGTAGACGCATGAGCACTCCCATATGGAAAAGATTACCCTCTCTCTCTCTCTCTCTCTCTCTCTCTCTCTCTCTCTCTCTCTCTCTCTCTCTCTCTCTCTCTCTCTCTCCCCTCTCCCTCTCCCTCTCTCCCTCTCTTCTCTCTCTCTCTCTCTCTCTCTCTCTCTCTCTCTCTCTCTCTCTCTCTCGCTGTTTACCATACAGTGCTGTTTACCATACAGTGCTGCTTACCATACAGTGCTGTTTACCATACGGTGGGTCCATGGTACTAGGGAGCGCCATAGTGCAGGGGCGTAGCTGGGGGGGGTAGCTTAGGATGATTCCAAGGGCCCAGCACTGGGGGGGGGGGGGGGGGGGGGGGGCCCACATTTTTTTATTTTTACTAGACTTCACTCAGGTGTATTATTGATGCTCTCATTGATACTATGTTTGTTTCTGAAGTGTGTGTGTGTGTGTGTGTGTGTGTGTGTGTGTGTGTGTGTGTGTGTGTGTGTGTGTGTGTGTGTGTGTGTGTGTGTGTGTGTGTGTGTGTGTGTGTGTGTGTGTGTGTGTGTGTGTGTGTGTGTGTGTGTGTGTGTGTGTGTGTGTGTGTGATATATAGAGAGAGAGGGGGGGCTTTGGTAGACTATTGCATTGGTCCATTCATTGAAGATGAACGCAATGCGACATCCTTTACTAGGCTCACCCACCAACAGTGCTGAACTGCTGATCCAAATGTATAGGTAAAAACCATATTATGCGTTTTCATCAATAAAAAAATGGCAAAAAAAATTCGCTTACGCGCGCTCGCATTCACTGGGGGCCTACAAATACATTCTTTCATGGGGCCCAGAATCTGGAGCTACACCCCTGCTAGGGAGGAAGGCACAGTAATCCTTGACCAGCCTCTCAAAGCATTTCATGACCACAGAGGTGAGTGCCACCAGTCTGTAGTCATTCAGGCCTGCTGGGGAGGAGTTTTTTGGTACAGGGATTATAGTGGACACCTTGAAGCAGGCAGGGACCACGGACTCGGACAGGGATAGGTTGAATATAGTGGTGAACACAGGGGCTAGCTGATTGGCACAGGACTTAAGTATTCGTCCTGTTATCCCATCTGGGCCTGCAGCTTTCCTAGTGTTCAACCCCATAAACGCTCTCCTCACGCTGTGTTCCATCAATGAGGGAGTGCTATTTTTTTTGCTATTCCCAGAGGCGGTTGTAATCTGGTGTTAGGTGGCAGACGAGAGCAAAGTGCTGCATGAGACGTGGAAAGATATGGGTGATCGATCCGATTTGCGCAATATTATTCACGGGGGTAGGTCTCCTCATGGGACACAAGTTCTGTGGGATTATTATATTATTACCGTTATTAATTGAGTGGCGGACTTGCGGTGATGGAGAAATGTATCAGAATCATCTTATTTTTTGAAGTTAGAGTGCGTGTTAGAAGCCTCCAATGCTTATTAGTGAGTTTGCGTGTGAACGTTTGCATGTTTCAACCACCTCCTATAACAGTGGGGGTCACGCTTGAGTAAAAGCCAAGGTATGGCAATAAAGACCTTTCTGAATCTGATTCTGATTAATTTCTCCATCACCTCAATTAATATCACCGCGGGGGGCATTATCCCACGGGACAATGCATTGGGAACTTGTCTCCCACGAGGAGACATACCCCCGTGAATATTATTGCGTAAGTTGGGCGAGTGTGTGTCCCTTCGACATTGTAGTTCTCTGAGAAGACTGCAGAGAAGTACAGCCATACAATCTACCAAGAATTAACCCATTTACAAGTCATCTTACATTTAGCAAATACGGAAACAGATAGAGAACATTGCAAAGCACTAGAAATTGCGAATATCAAATTTTTTGACCTAAGTCTGAATCCCAACATTTTCTGCATTTATGAAGAATCCTCTCTGCCGAGATGAGGCCGTTTTCACACCTTTTCAAACCTTTTGTTCTCCCGCTCACGGGGGCTCAGACCTCAGAGGGTCAAGGACACCTCCTGACAGTCCTTCATGTGATGGATCCACTCTCACCTGTTGTTGTCCATGTTGAGGAAGATGAGATCCACTCTCACCTGTTGTTGTCCATGTTGAGGAAGATGAGATCCACTCTCACCTGTTGTTGTCCATGTTGAGGAAGATGAGATCCACTCTCACCTGTTGTTGTCCATGTTGAGGAAGATGAGATCCACTCTCACCTGTTGTTGTCCATGTTGAGGAAGATGAGATCCACTCTCACCTGTTGTTGTCCATGTTGAGGAAGATGAGATCCACTCTCACCTGTTGTTGTCCATGTTGAGGAAGATGAGATCCACTCTCACCTGTTGTTGTCCATGTTGAGGAAGATGAGATCCACTCTCACCTGTTGTTGTCCATGTTGAGCAAGATGAGATCCACTCTCACCTGTTGTTGTCCATGTTGAGGAAGATGAGATCCACTCTCACCTGTTGTTGTCCATGTTGAGCAAGATGAGATCCACTCTCACCTGTTGTTGTCCATGTTGAGGAAGATGAGATCCACTCTCACCTGTTGTTGTCCATGTTGAGCAAGATGAGATCCACTCTCACCTGTTGTTGTCCATGTTGAGGAAGATGAGATCCACTCTCACCTGTTGTTGTCCATGTTGAGGAAGATGAGATCCACTCTCACCTGTTGTTGTCCATGTTGAGGAAGATGAGATCCACTCTCACCTGTTGTTGTCCATGTTGAGCAAGATGAGATCCACTCTCACCTGTTGTTGTCCATGTTGAGGAAGATGAGATCCACTCTCACCTGTTGTTGTCCATGTTGAGGAAGATCAGCTCCCTCAGGCCGTTGAAGGCCTTGGCAGAGATCTTCTGCAGGCGGTTGAGGGACAGGTCCAGCACCTTGAGGGCCACCAGGGGCTTGAAGGTGTTGGTGGAGAGGGCCGTCAGGGCGTTCAGCGGGAGGTCCAGGTCCGAGAGGTTCCTCATGCCGAAGAACATGTCGGCCTTCAGGCCGCTGAGCTGGTTCTGGCCCAGCATGAGGAAGCGGAGGCTGAGCAGGTCCTGGGAGGCAGAGTCTGTGTTTAGTGTTGATATTAGGGCTGTCAGAACCAACACTCATTCAAAGAAATGTATATATACTGTATATTCATTTTATTTAAATAATAATAATAATAACAATAACAATAACAATAACAATAACAATAACAATAATAATAACAATAATAATAATAATAATAATAATAATAATAATAATAATAATAATAATAATAATAATAATAATAATAATAATAATAATAATAATAATAATAATAATAATAATAATAATAATAATAATAATAATAATAATAATAATAATAATAATAATAATAATAATAATAATAATAATAATAATAATAATAATAATAATAATAATAATAATAATAATAATAATAATAATAATAATAATAATAATAATAATAATAATAATAATAATAATAATAATAATAATAATAATAATAATAATAATAATAATAATAATAATAATAATAATAATAATAACAATTAATGCATTTTTGGAATTTGGGAAAAAATTGCCTGCAATGCAAACCAATACATGTTCCAAAGCACAGCCCTGCTTGTTTCCTATTGGTACAAAGCACAGCCCTCCTTGTTTCCTATTGGTACAAAGCACAGCCCTCCTTGTTTCCTATTGGTACAAAGCACAGCCCTCCTTGTTTCCTATTGGTACAAAGCACAGCCCTGCTTGTTTCCTATTGGTACAAAGCACAGCCCTGCTTGTTTCCTATTGGTACAAAGCACAGCCTCCTTGTTTCCTATTGGTACAAAGCACAGCCTCCTTGTTTCCTATTGGTACAAAGCACAGCCCTCCTTGTTTCCTATTGGTACAAAGCACAGCCTCCTTGTTTCCTATTGGTACAAAGCACAGCCTCCTTGTTTCCTATTGGTACAAAGCACAGCCTCCTTGTTTCCTATTGGTACAAAGCACAGCCCTGCTTGTGTCCTATTGGTACAAAGCACAGCCCTGCTTGTTTCCTATTGGTACCACCCATAATAGCAAATGCAACACACAATGAACTTGTCAATTGTAACAATTGTATGCCTGCTCGGATGTGGTAAATTGTATTATTAACATTCAAATTTAATTTGGAATGTGCCTCATTTCAACCTATTCATAGTGGAACGGTACAGTATTCCTATGGACAGCTGCCCCAGTGGAATGACAATTACACTATGTAACAAACCATCAAATACACTCACAGCACACACATCCACATGCACACACTCACTTTAAATAAACCACTCACTGCAGCACCCACTTTACCCACTTTAGACACTTTAACACACTTTATATTTATTGGTAAAGAGATATTCATATGGACAGCTGACAGCCCCAGTGGAACGGTACAGTGTTTCAGAACTTCACTTGAAACAGTATAGTCTAGTGCTGTGTCTCCCGTCCTCGGTGTTCATTCAAACGACAGACAAGGAGACTGGTGTGAAAACCTGAGGTACATCTTGATATTGGAGCACAGTCGGTACGCTTCTTTAAGTTGATGGACATGCTTCTAGTGTGATGTGTATTTGCAACAGAGTCAGTTGAGTGTTTGAGATTTCCATTATTTACTCTGGGCTATATTGAATTTCCTCCCCCCTTCTACACTGTTTTGGAAGACTGGCAGGGGAAGATGGTTTTGGGATGATATGTGAATGTGAATCTCACTGGCCATAAACAGCAATGTATATCCCATGAATGGTATGGTAAATGGTAAATGGTAAATGGTGCATTTATATAGCACTTTTATCCAAAGTGCTTTACAATTTGTTCCTCACATTTCACACCATGTTCCTCACACACTCACACACCGACGGCAGAGACGACCATGGTGCCAACTAAGGTGCCAACCTGCTCATCAGGAGCGTTCAGGGGTTAAGAGTCTTGCACAAGGAGCCACTTTTTGTTTTGCATAATAAAAGCTTCCCGCAGTCTGCACTGGGACACAATTATTTTGCACTACAAAGTAGAAAATTGGGATAAAGTTGACATCTGTTATCTCACAGTGTGCTTTGCATGATTCTTTAATTGATTTCCGTGTTTAGTCTGAACTACTTTGCTTGTGTAGCTGCTGCACACAGCTGTGGAGTGACTGCTGCTCACTATTGGATTTGGGCCATTTCCCCAAACTGTCAGTCGGATTGTCCTGTTTCACCATGAAGCAGCCTTGTAAACAGTAAGTAAGCTAGTCAAAATGTATGGGGGAATTTCTAGCTCCCGCAATGGCTGTTCTGCAACTGAAGAGATGAGGCTTAAATGGAGAGATGAGTTCGGTACAGTAGGCCAGTAGGGTATCAATATCTGAGGATTTCCCCCACTACTAAACTCCAATACCAGGAAATGTATAACATGCTAGAAATCAAAGCAAAGTGACTTGATCTACTGCATTTTTCACACATGGAATGTGAGATCTCTGTAATGCAGAAATGTTGATTATATCTGTGACCCGGCACGGTCCAACCCGTCTTGTTAAGGACCTCACGATTCTCCAGAAAACCCCAAAATGTTGCGCAATTCAGAAATAGTTTGAAATGGAGATATTGGCCATTTTGAGTGCTTTGAAATTTTCTCCATATGTCTCCTTATTTGCAAAACATAATACGACTTGTAAATATGTAAATTATTGTTAGATTATACAGCTGTTTTTCCCCACACTCTATTCAAAGAACTACAATGTCGAGAGGAGGGGCTGAGTACGTTTAGGGCGGGGCGCAGTATCGATGGCGGTGACGTCACTAGCTGTGATCCCTGATCTGGACATCTCACATAACGCTACATCTATCAACAGCGATACAAAAAAATGTAAGCTTGTTAATCTGTAGACCGTTTTCGAATTAAGGTACATGCCTAAGTAAATGGAAGATTGCTCCACTTCTGCAAGGTCAATTTGCATGTTCTTGGTATCTAGGAACATCTAGGGACCTGGGGGTATGTATTCCCAGTGTCCGAAATATTGTGTCTGTTACTAGGCTGATTAAATTGTAATGAATACATTCATTATGATTAATTATGATTTATGATTTTGATGATGATAATCAAAAATTGAAAAAAAATCTGCAAAATGTTCACTGAGCTCATTCACCACCTTATTGAGATCATGTGTACAAAAAATCTAAGCAAATGAACCGCGGGAAGATGATTAAACAGAAGGATTTGTAGATACAGTAATTAATGATAATCGACTTTAATTATAAATTCATATTTGACCTTGAACTTGACCTTGACCTTATTATGGCCAAATCATACATCTATGGATAGGGAAAATTCTGTGAGGGCTGGCCCAGTACTGCACGCTTCCAGGTGCCAATTACCATCACGCACCTGAGAGGAGTTACCAATCAGCTCGACGGGAGCCCTCTTATACACGGTTTGCTGAACATTCAGTGTCGGGTTGTTTTGGTCACCACCAGCTGCTGCTTGTGCCTCTTGTGTGTTTCTCCAGTACGCCCTTGGACATTGCTGTTGTTTCCTCTCTCTGCCTCCGTGGACCCGTGCCTCGTATTTACACTTTGCCCTTGGTGAGTGTTTGGATATCTATTTTTGATGAACTAATATCCTCGTTTTATCCTGGACTCAATACCTCCATCTGTTTTTGTGTGTTCCTTAACACTGAAGACAATACCTCCATCTGTTTTTGTGTGTTCCTTAACACTGAAGACAATACCTCCATCTGTTTTTGTGTGTTCCTTAACACTGAAGACAATACCTCCATCTGTTTTTGTGTGTTCCTTAACACTGAAGACAATACCTCCATCTGTTTTTGTGTGTTCCTTAACACTTTTTTTGTTTGTTACCAGACTCTGTCTTATTACTGGACTCTGCCTCGTAGATTTCTACGTTTCTATTACTGACATTCTCCGTTTTCTTTTCTCTCCACGATTGGATTATTATCCAGCTGCAGAGCCGCAGAGCCCTACTCGGCTAAAATAATTATCAAGCTGCAGAGCCGCAGAGCCCTACTCGGCTAAAGGATTCTCCTCCGATGGATTTACTTTATTGTTGCCCATTTCTTTTGTGAAATAAATACGCCCATCGTGTTTGGCTAACTCTGAACTACCTGTCTGTGTCGTGCTGTTGGGCTTGTTTACAAACCATAACAAATGCTCCTCTTTCCAATGGCAGGGTTGAATCTGGATTTAGTCATTTCTTGCGTTTTTACGATAATTAGCATTTTCTGATAAATTTGTATTTCCGATAAATCGTATAAAACATTGGTAAAAATTAAAATATACACTTTGACTACTATTTTTAATAGGGTTATGATCTTTACTCTTTAATTTTTTTTCTTTTTTCTTTTGATTATCTTTTTCCCCCTCCTTCTTTTTCCGATTTTTCTCCCATCCCACTGTTAGTCGTTATGCCAATTCCCAACCCCCTTCCTGGTTGTTGCGCACTTTCCCCTACTGTTGGTCCAAGAGGCTGGAGACTGTCACATGCTTTCCTCCGACGCATGTGCAGCCAGCCGGCGCCCCGACCGAACTGTAGGGGTCGCTGTCCACAACACCCAGGACTCACCCACGGCTCCCCTCCCCCTAACTCAGCCAAACGAGTTAGTATAGCGATCAGCCCGAGCCAAGGCAATGCTGACTCTCTGGGAGTCGAGACCGCAGCCTCTTGCATTGGTGACGAGCACAATCTCTGCTACGCCACCTGACCGCCAAAAAGATTACATATTTAAACATTGACCTCTTAACATCCAAGGGCCCACATGTGGACGATTATTTGCCGACCTCTAGTGGCTCGGGTGTGCATTTATTTGAATACAATATATAGATTGAATTAAAGCCCTATTTGGGTTAGGGTTAGTCGATTGCCCTTTCAGGTGACAAAATCTGTTCAGCGGTTCTCGAGTTACATGCCGATATTTGAGGCGTGCCCCAAAGTACGCAAAAGTACACATTACCACCCCCGACTCCCGGGGCTCTAGCTCCGTCAATCATTTGGCGATCTCGAAAATCTTTGCACAGGGTTGTAGCCAATGATTGTGGCGTTCCCATGATATGATAATTGGGGATTTAATACGGTCTCTATTGATCGATTTATGATAAAGAAAAGCAGGGTCCCTCTATAGGGGGACCTTAAGGCTTACAAGACCCTATTGTCTGTGCCTGGTCACATATATCAATCATTTTTGTCAAATTACTTCAAACTGATGATCTAAGTCTATGTCTACACTGCTCAGTAAAAGCAATGGCTCTGTACTTTGTAGTAGTTATAATTTTGGTGAAGTGGTATCAGTGTGAAACTGGTATCAGTGTATCCCTTTGTTACGTATGGGGTTATTGTATGCTGTGTGTATGTAGGCATATCTTGTTTGGTTCTGTTTTGTGAAGTTTTTGTCTCCCTCTTCTGTTTCTACATGTCCTTTTCTCAGATGCACCCCTGGTTTCAGTCATCATCATCCACCACCACCTGTTCCCAATCAGCAATCAAGCATTCCCACACCTTATATATATATAGTCCCCTTTGTGTTCAGTTCTGTCTCTTCCTTTTGGGTATGTTGTGTGAAGAGCTGGGCCCTGTTCCTCATACCTGAGTTAGCCGGATAATTTTCAGGATAACTTGACTAACTTGACTCGCTATGGCAGCCGTTCAGAAAGTTTGAACCTGCTCCAGCGCAGGGTTAAGTTCAGTTAGCTGGATAAACTGCATGGCCACGCCCTCGCAAAGAAATGCCAGCTCCCTTCCTGAAATATTTCTCACAGTCAAGATCCCATTATACCATTCTGAATTATGTTTTTGTGCTTCGTTTTTCTAGAGGGGGCTTTTGAAATGTAAAATAATATACCTAAAATGCTGATAATAAATCATATTCAGCCTATAGATTTGCTTTTTCCTAAATAATGCACATCATAGTTATATGGATACGGCGCTCGCGCATCGCGACACACTATGTGGTTATTTTAATAACTGGGGATGTTCCGATCGCCTTTTTTTGCTCCCGATCCCATCCTGATCATGTGATTTTGAGTATCTACCGATACCGATCTTTCCCGAGCCGATCTTTCACATTAGTAACCAATTTGACCAGGTACGTGCACACATAGAGCCCAAGGGGTGCTTGAGCACCTGCCTTTTTGAGCCTCATAAAAAAAGTGCCATTCAAAAAAAATTAAAAATGTTGTCGTTACGCATATAGACTGCCCTTCCAACTGAAAAATGTCAGGATAGAATTAAAATATTAGGTAAAGAGAGAGAGATGCCCCATATTCCATTGCAGTTTGCACGGCCTCTCCGCGGACCTATATTTTATGCATAGCGTGGGTGGTAATGATGATGATGATAGAAACCGCTGTGGCGCATACAGTTGAATGCTGGTATTACACTCATTGAGGGACACGAAGAAGTCAAGTCCGATGGGATTTGGGAATCTCAAATACAAATCGGGATTGGAATAAAAAACGCATTTATATTAAACAATACAGAATATACAGCACTTCTTGGGGTCTGTAGGGTAAGCACTTATTCCCTCCCCCCTGAACATTTATGGAGATGTATGGGCCTTTTAAGTCAGTGATAAAAGTGTCTTTCAAGGATAAGTGAGCTCCTGCACTGATTATTATAGTTCAATATTTGATCACCAAAACCCCCCAAAAAACATAAAAAGGGGGCCCCCCCCCCCGCCCGAAAAGGGCCCTTAAAAATCAGGCTAGCGCTACGCACGCTCGGTTTCTACACACAGGTATAGTGCCCTTTTCAGCCTTTGAGCACCTGCCCCTCTAAAGTCCTGTGCACGTCCCTGAATTTGACGCATTTTTGTCAGAACCCGGCGAAGCAAGACAAGCCCCTCTGTTGCCTAATAGTCACTCGAGGGGCTCGGGCACGGTGTCTCTCATTACATTCACCCTGAGAAATGTGCTTCATACGAGAAATATTCAAAGTTTCAATCTGTTTGCACATTAGTATACATTCACAGTGTTCGACTTACTGTGCCGTCCTTACCACCTACCCTGTGAGTTTACCGCGGTCATTATATCCGTCGTGTATATCCACCCACAGGCAAATACTGGCAAAGCACTGGTGGAATTACACGACCACATCAACAAGCAGCAGATCAAGCACCCGGAAGCCGCGACGATAGTGACTGGTGACTTCAACCAGGCAAATCTGAAAAAAGTGATGCCGACCTTTTTTCAGCACATCGCCTGCTCCACAAGAGGGGGGAACACACTCGACCACTGTTACACCCCGTTCAGAGCTGCCTACAAGGCTGTAGCGGCTCCGCCACTGATGGGCTCTGCAAGCGCGAGCGATCACGACTCCATTTTTTTAATCTCAGCATACAAACAAAGATTGCGTGACGTCGTCGTGTCACATGAGACAAAAAAGTGGTCTGACGAATCAGAGGCCGCGCTCCATGACGCGTTCGAGGATACAGACTGGGACATGTTTAAAGGAAGCGCCAGTGACGTCAGCGAGTACGCTGATACCGTTGTTTGTTACATAACAACAGTGGTAGACGGCATTGTCCTCACAAAGAAGGCGCGGGTTTTCCCAAACCAGAAACCTTGGGTGGACAGCACTATAAGAACAGCCCTAAACTCACGCACCACGGCTTATAACCTGGGCAGAGAGTCAGGAAATATGGAAGAGTACAAGGCTTCAGTCTACACTCTGCGCAAGGCTGTTAAACTTGCTAAGAGGACATATGCTGAGAAACTGGAGACACAAATGGCACAAAACGACACAAGAGGCTTGTGGAGGGGACTGAAGACAATAACTGACTACAAAGTCAGCGCCCCCTCAATGGGGAGCGACGACGCCTCTCTCGCGGACAAACTCAACTCCTTCTACGCTCGGTTCGGTGTAGACAGTGTCGCCGCTAGCCCTCTGGCTAGTGACGTCACTGGCGCACCGGCTGTTGTGGAGGGGGGAGGGCAACCGCGGGGGGGCGGGGGCGCTCTCTCGTTGTCGGAACACAGTGTGAGAAGAGCATTTATGCAGGTGAACACCAGGAAGGCTGCAGGCCCAGATGGTATAACAGGACGCATACTTAAGTCCTGTGCAAACCAGCTTGCCCCGGTGTTCACCGCCATATTTAATCAATCCCTGGCGGAGTCAGTAGTCCCTGCCTGCTTCAAGATGTCTACCATCATCCCTGTACCGAAGAAACCCTCCCCAACATGTCCAAATGATTACAGACCGGTGGCACTCACCTCTGTGGTCATGAAATGTTTCGAGAGGCTGGTCAAGGACCACATTTGTGCCTCCCAGTGATATGGACCCTATGCAATTTGCATACAGGACAAACAGGTCCACTGATGACGCGGTCTCCCAGGTACTGCACAGCACTCTCTCCCACCTTGACTGGCAGAAGGGGGGCTATGTGAGACTGTTGTTCATTGACTACAGCTCAGCGTTCAACACCATAGTCCCCACCAGACTGGTGGACAAGCTGATCGAGCTAGGCCTGAGCTCCGCCCTGAGCGCCTGGGTACTGGACTTTCTGAGTGAAAGACCCCAGGCGGTCAGGGTGGGGGGTCAGACCTCCAACACCATCACCCTGAGCATCGGGTCCCCCCAGGGCTGTGTTCTAAGCCCCCTGCTGTACTCACTCTACACACACGATTGTGTGGCCAAGTTCAGCTCCAACTCCATAGTGAAGTTCGCCGACGACACGGTGGTGGTGGGGCTGATCTCGGACAACGACGAGAAGGCCTACCGAGAGGAGGTTGAGGTACTGGAACGTTGGTGCCAGGACAACAGCCTGCTCCTGAACATTGGTAAAACCAAGGAGCTGATCGTGGATTATAGGAGAGGACAGCAGGAGACACACACACCACTGAGGATTAACGGGGCTACCGTGGACAGGGTGAGCAGCTTCAAGTACCTGGGGGTCCACATCTCAGAGGACCTGACATGGTCAACACACATAGACACAGTAGTAAAGAAAGCGAAGCAGCGCCTCTACCACCTGAGACAGTTAAGGAAGTTCAGAGTATCGGGGAAGATACTCCAGTCCTTCTACTCAGGAGCTGTAGAGAGCATCTTGACCGGAAACATCACTGCCTGGTATGGGAACAGCACGGCACAGGACAAGAAGGCCCTACAGAGAGTGGTGCGCTCAGCCGAGCGTACCACGGGTATTGCGCTACCTCCCCTGCAGGCTCTATACAACAAGAGGTGCAAATCCAGAGCCTGCAGGATAATGAAAGACCCCCACCACCCCAATAACAGCCTGTTCCAGCTGCTGAGGTCAGGCAGACGCCTGCGAACCCCAGCTACTAGGACGGAGAGGCTTAGGCTAAGCTTCTTCCCCCAGGCCATCAGAGCCTTGAACAATGAACATTGAGAGACACAGAAACTGAACTATCCACACACAAGCACACACAAGCACATACACGACACGCACGCTGAGCACGCTCACACACTAGCAGCCACTTTAACACTCATGCCGCACACACGCACACTTATGGCCAGAGGAAAGGCCACTTTAAAGTAGTATAACATCAGGAACAGTGTATTGCACTACTAAAGCTACCTAGCATGTCCTATATGCTCTGTAAATACTAATGTACAGATACCGAGATGGCACACCATGTACCTGTTTATTGCACTGTTTTATTGGATTCTATTAATATGTTGTACCACTGTATTTTTTTTGGATTCTATTATATGTTGTACCACTGTATTGCACATCGTCGCGGGCAAGACCAGCCGCATTTCATTGTATACCTGTATGCCGTGACAATTAAAACTTGACTTGACTTGACTTGACTATGATTTGCTCCATTTTGGTCTGAAACGCCGACAATAATCCCAGTTAGTCACAAAGCAAATATTGACGACGTTATCCAGGTGAAAAGTTAATTTCATTCAAGCGAGGCATTGCAACCTAATCTAAAAACTCTGCCTCCTTACCTCCCCAAGCACAATGACACCTCCAGCCTGCTGCTTCATGAGATGGTAATAACATACATAGAGCAATGGCGCCATTGTCTGTAAAAATCAGGTGACTGGCCTCTTGAGGGATTCGGCATACGTCACTGTCGTGCAATGGTGTAAATGAAAGGAAATGCATCTGTTCGGGCAAATTCTTCTGCTCTGTGTGACAATAAATAAATTAATGATGATATTATATGTCATTTAAAACCAAAACTAAGGCCTCAGTATGAGTTTAAGATGTGAACATGGTCATGTTTGTTGAATAATAAAAAATTATAAATAAAATTGATGCAGTTTTTATTAGATTTTTTTTCTTATCCCGATCACGTGATCGGATCAGGACATCCCTGTTAATAACGGAACATTGCAAATGTGATTCCCGCTGGGATATATATTTATTTTTCTTTTTTTTTATCCTCTTTCTCCCCATCACAATTTTAGTCATTATGCCAATTCCCCCCCTCCCCTACCTGGTTGTTGTGCGGATGTTCCTCCTACTGGTCGGTACAAGGGAACCCTGAAGTCATCTGCATGCTTCCCCAGACACATTTGCTTAACGGAGCGCCCGGATTGTGTTTCATTCAAGCATAAATTGAAGCGTCTTTATGCGTGGACTGTGGATATTAATTACGAGGAATCTGAATCTGTGGATTGTTGAATTGTATCACTGTCACTCACACGTTATTGTGATATTGTAACTGGGATTCAAATGTCTGATGAGATGCGCTGTTTGACGGATTTGAGAAATTGAATGAGCCTTTGACGTTTTGATGAATTCATTTGAGAAAATGCATTTATTTTTATTTTTTATTTATATATATTATTATTTCAGATAATGGTTGAAGAAGTGCTTCTTTAGTCGATGGCGGAAGATTGGACGGGTTTCGGCTGTCCTAACTGGGGTGGGTAGTTAATTCCACCATTGTGGGGCAAGGACTGAGAATAGGCGGCTTCTCTTTGATGACCCTCCCGGGGCTCGGATAGGAGTAGGTCTGAGGCGGCCAGAAGATGCAGAGCGTAGGGGTCTTGAGGGTGTGTAGTTAGAGACCATTGACCGGAGGTAGGCGGGAGCGGTTCCCTTTGCCGCACAGTATGCCAGGTCGAGGGCCTTGAAGCGGATTCATGCAGCAATGGGGAGCCAGTGCAGGTCCCTAAGAAGTGGGGTGACATGGGCCGACTTCGGTAGGTTTGAGATCAGGCGGGCCGCTGCGTTCTGAATGAGTTGAAGAGGCTTGGTGGCAGTGGCCGGGAGGCCAGCGAGCAGTGCGTTGCAGTAGTCGAGGCGGGAGATGACTGTTGATTGGACGAGGAGTTGGGTGGCTTCTTTTGTCAGGAAGGGGCGGATCCTTCTGACGTTGCTCAGGAGGAATCTGCAGGTTCTGGTTGTCGCTGCAATGTGAGCAGAGAAGTTCAACTGGTCGTCGAGGACAACATAAAGGTTCTTGGCGGTCAGGGACACGGTCACAGCTGCATTCTCGACTGTGATCCTCATAAGTATCTATTATTTCGTATCAATTAGATACTCTTTGGGCTTGTTTGTATCTACTTATTCTGAAAGAGTTTAACTAATTATTTTCGCTAGCAAGATCTCATTCGATTATTCATTCCATTAAGCCTACTGCCAGCAGGCACATTTAAATAAATATCATCTGATTGATTGGGGTAATGAGGGACTTAAAATTAGCCTATAGATATGCATTTAACTTGTCGGTGAGGCTATTGAGCCGTACTGTATTGTACCCATTGTGCAATCTGTTAATTTTAACCTTTATTTACCCAGGGTAGGTTCGCTGAGCACAGATGCTCTTTTTCAGCTACGCCCTGCTTCACATTCACACAGTTCCATTCATACCTGGGAGCTGTCCAGTACAACCACAGTCTGACACCATTGGCCACTGAGCAACTCCACTGGAGCAGTTGGGGGTTAAGTGCCTTGCTCAAGGGCACTTCAGCGGCAGATTTTTCCTGCCTGATTTCTGCGATCGACACCTGCTGTCTTTTCAGGTGAGGCGGCCGTGCGCAATTATCCTGAGTATCAAGTCTGGTTCGAATTAACAAGACTGAATCAGCGTTCGAGGAACAGGGAAAGCCTGGATACAAACATCAGGTTAATTGAATCTGGATAATGGGACTTTTGATCGACTTAGTTGAACCAGGTACGGGGAATAGGGCCCTCGTGGCAGAGCTCTGGTTTTTCCTGGTTGTTATTATTTGTACTGTGTTATTTAGGTGAAGCTTGTGTCTTTTTATTATCCATTTACCAATTATTGTTTGAAGGTAACATTTGTATATTTGTTTGTCCTTCATTTTACCTAGCCTACTGTAGTTATATGTATGTGTATTCACATGTGTTTTTGCAGGACAGGAATATACCCTGGGGTCTACATCTAGCATCACGTAGGTTTACCTGTTACAACCCCAGGTTAGAGTGAGCACCACCCACTGTATGGTCAAGGGGGGTGGGTTATCATTTATTTTTGTATTTAATTTGGTGCCACTGATAGTCCTCCTTGATCCCTGTGTTGCCTTTTTATATAAATAAACATGTTTTTATAATCCGTTTGTGTCACTGCATTGTGTCCCACCATGTATGTTGCCTTATGTTGCGCCCTTCCACTGAGTGACCACAGGGGGGCGTAACACCCTTACTACAGCTGAAATATATACTTACAAAGGTAATTTCAATACAACTCAGAGATGCATTCTGCTCATCCAGGGACGCCTCAGGTTAAAACAGTGTTCTTCTCATCCAGTAACGTCTCAGGTTAAAACAGTGTTCTTCTCATCCAGCCATGTATCAGGTTAAAACAGTATGCATATTTGAGGCATATTCTAGAATGATGATACCACTAGACTAGAGTGTGTTTTGACAGAATTACAATGTAAAAACATTGTAATTTGTATTACAGAATTATAATTACAATGTAATTCTGCAATGTACAAATGTAAAGTTGATGTCTGATAAGTTATGATGCCATAAGATTCTATACCTTAAACCCTTTGGGTGGAAGCTTGGTGATGTGGTTGCCATAGAGATTTAGCAGCATCAGACGCCTGGCGCCAGAGAAGGCCTGGGGGTGGATGGACCTGATGGCGTTCCGCTCCAGGTTGAGGCTCTCGATCTTGGGGACCGGCTTCAGAGTGTTGGCATTCAGGTCTGTGATGCCATTTTCACCTGTACGCAGCAGGAAAGACATAAGAGCACTGTACAGGCAAAAGAAGATGGCAATAATCCACATTTGTGTACTTTATTGTACAAACGATTTATATGCCAATGATGTTTTGTGTTTTCCTTCGGTCATGGTGTGCTTCATCAGGGTGTGTGTCTTGGATGGGGATGTGGTAGGGATTGATGTGTGGGGTGTTCGGGGGACTGACTGCTCCGGGGGGGGTTCACATGCCTTCGAGCGACATTGTACTATTGTACTTATGTTATGCCTATTCTTAAATCTGCACGTCTACATTGCACTACTTTTATTGTCTTGTATACCTATTCTTCTTTTTTTATACTAGTTGCTGTGGTGCACTCTGGACTGAGAGTACTATGTAGATAGTTATTAATATTTATTATTGTTATGTTGTAGAAATGTGTGCATTGAAATGTCTGTAAAGTCTCGACTACATTGAAAATGAGGGTGCCCTCAATTGTAATTTTGAGAATAAATAAAGGTTGATGATGATGATGATGATGATGTTTAAATCCAAAATGAAAGTGATTTTTCAGCCTACTGTATGTGGGTTGGGAGTCATTTCAAGCCATCCAAAAAGCACCATTGTTGAAAGCCGAAGTGTTTGTATTTTTAGCAATGCAAGTCAATGGGGGATTTTTTACTGAAATTACTAGGATGATAACATATTTTCAAATTCATCTTAAAAACCTGAACTCTTCAATTGTTATCAGGATCAGACTACACAAATTCAGCCAGATCTTGACATGATTTTGTCTATGACATTGCCTGCGACAAAAACAATGAATGGACATCTTTACCCCTTATAGTGTGACATGATCAAAGAACAGCCATGTGGCATCTGACCCCCCAACCCCATGACCCCCCAACCAAATGTCTACCATGACCCCACAACCAAATGTCTATCATGACTTTCCAACCAAATGTCTACCATGACCCCACAACCAAATGTCTATCATGACTTTCCAACCAAATGTCTACCATGACTCCACAACCAAATGTCTATCATGACCCCCCAACCAAATGTCTACCATGACCCCACAACCAAATGTCTATCATGACTTTCCAACCAAATGTCTACCATGACCCCACAACCAAATGTCTATCATGACTTTCCAACCAAATGTATATCATGACCCCACAACCAAATGTATATCATGACTCCACAACCAAATGTATATCATGACCCCACAACCAAATGTATATCATGACTCCACAACCAAATGTATATCATGACTCCACAACCAAATGTATATCATGACTCCACAACCAAATGTATATCATGACTCCACAACCAAATGTATATCATGACTCCACAACCAAATGTATATCATGACTCCACAACCAAATGTATATCATGACTCCACAACCAAATGTATATCATGACTCCACAACCAAATGTATATCATGACTCCACAACCAAATGTATATCATGACTCCACAACCAAATGTATATCATGACTCCACAACCAAATGTATATCATGACCCCACAACCAAATGTATATCATGACCCCCCAACCAAATGTATATCATGACCCCCCAACCAAATGTATATCATGACCCCACAACCAAATGTATATCATGACTCCACAACCAAATGTATATCATGACCCCACAACCAAATGTATATCATGACTCCACAACCAAATGTATATCATGACTCCACAACCAAATGTATATCATGACCCCACAACCAAATGTATATCATGACTCCACAACCAAATGTATATCATGACTCCACAACCAAATGTATATCATGACCCCCCAACCAAATGTATATCATGACTCCACAACCAAATGTCTATCATGACCCCACAACCAAATGTATATCATGACTCCACAACCAAATGTATATCATGACCCCCCAACCAAATGTATATCATGACTCCACAACCAAATGTCTATCATGACTCCACAACCAAATGTATATCATGACTCCACAACCAAATGTATATCATGACTCCACAACCAAATGTATATCATGACTCCACAACCAAATGTATATCATGACTCTACAACCAAATGTCTATCATGACCCCCCAACCAAATGTATATCATGACCCCCCAACCAAATGTATATCATGACCCCCCAACCAAATGTATATCATGACTCCACAACCAAATGTCTATCATGACTTTCCAACCAAATGTATATCATGACTCCACAACCAAATGTCTATCATGACTTTCCAACCAAATGTATATCATGACTCCACAACCAAATGTATATCATGACCCCACAACCAAATGTCTATCATGACTCTACAACCAAATGTATATCATGACTCCACAACCAAATGTATATCATGACCCCACAACCAAATGTATATCATGACCCCACAACCAAATGTATATCATGACTCTACAACCAAATGTATATCATGACCCCACAACCAAATGTATATCATGACCCCACAACCAAATGTATATCATGACTCCACAACCAAATGTATATCATGACCCCCCAACCAAATGTATATCATGACCCCCCAACCAAATGTATATCATGACTCCACAACCAAATGTCTATCATGACTTTCCAACCAAATGTCTATCATGACCCCCCAACCAAATGTATATCATGACTCCATAACCAAATGTATATCATGACTCCACAACCAAATGTATATCATGACTCCACAACCAAATGTATATCATGACTCCACAACCAAATGTATATCATGACCCCCCAACCAAATGTATATCATGACCCCCCAACCAAATGTATATCATGACTCCACAACCAAATGTCTATCATGACTTTCCAACCAAATGTCTATCATGACCCCCCAACCAAATGTATATCATGACCCCACAACCAAATGTATATCATGACCCCACAACCAAATGTATATCATGACCCCACAACCAAATGTCTATCATGACTCTACAACCAAATGTATATCATGACCCCACAACCAAATGTATATCATGACCCCACAACCAAATGTATATCATGACTCCACAACCAAATGTATATCATGACCCCACAACCAAATGTATATCATGACTCTACAACCAAATGTATATCATGACCCCACAACCAAATGTATATCATGACTCCATAACCAAATGTATATCATGACTCCACAACCAAATGTATATCATGACTCCACAACCAAATGTATATCATGACTCCACAACCAAATGTCTATCATTTATCATCTAAATGTAAAGTCCAAACCAAACCCCTTCCTCTCCAGTCCCTGGAGAACTTCCTGCCAAGACGAACACATAGTGCACTTAGTCTCCCAGCCACGACACAGCGAGATCTTGTGATGCTGTGATCTGACATGGTGATCATAGTGAAGGACCATAGTCTGATCTACCATTGAACTCACCCAGCTTGATGATCCAGGAGTTAGGGGGCAGTTTGGAGGGGAAGGCGCTGATGCCCCTCTTATGGCAGTTGACCTCTGACCTCTCCGGGCTGCTGTTCTGGGTGCATTTGCAGACATCGGGACACCCCTCTACCACCACCACCACCCCCTCCACCTGCCACAGCATGACTAGCACCAACCACACTACACACTGCATGTCAACTGGAGAGAGAGAGAGGGAGAGAGAGAGAGAGAGAGAGAGAGAGAGAGAGAGAGATTTTTTTTTGATTTTATAAAAAAAACTTTATTCTTTACTAAAAACACTCAAGATGCAACATAAACTTTCAACATTAAAATACTCGACAACTCAAAACACAAAAAACAAACAAACAAACAAAACAAAGAAACAACAAAAAAAAAAAAAAAAAAATCACAACAAACAAATCAATTAGGGACAACACTGCTTAAACTGAACCAAATTGTCACTTAGAACTTTTCCCCCATATGGAGGGGGAAAAAAAAACTCTAATCGATCCAAAAGTCTGGGTGTATCAACGAGAGACACACCGGAGAGGCACTGCAGAAACATTAGTCCTGAGAAGAGCGTCTCTGTCTTCACCTTTCCCCTTTTGGTACAACACAACAGGCCTTTGTGCGTGTCTGACAGACTCCAGTCAACACCCATCTCGTGGATAAAACGGGCCGCTTCGACAGCCGACCCTCCTCCTCCATCCTTATCACGTAAGCTCCTACCGTCCACCCGTCGTATATCATATGGCCTTGATGATGTCAGGGGCCGAAACCAGAGCAGGGGGACCGAGATGCACTCTGGACCGACATCCTCAGTAGACAGCTTGTAACCCTCGCCTCCCCGTCCGAGGCCGCCTTTTCCGTCCCGGTCCAGAAGCCGCTCCAACCTCACCTCCCACACCCCCGTGCGGAGACTGGCAGCCCCCAGTGACTTCCAACCGAGCAGTCCGAGTCGCGAGCTCACAACCCTGATGAAGCCCATTCCAACCATAAGGTAGAAAAAAGCCAGCAAAGTCCGCTTTTCCATCACCCTCCGAGACCGAGCCAGTAAAATGTCTATACCGCCGTAGAACGTGTCGAGCCCCACAGTCATACCTTCCAACCCTTGAACAAGGTAACGGTGCCGGTAACATAAAAGGACGGCAGAGACAACATCCCCCATGACAACTCTGAAGAACGGCTTGCCGAAGGAGTCTGACGTGGCCGTCCCATTGGGCATGAAAACGATACGCTCCGCTCCTGTTTCTGAATCCACCATACACCCAGTTTTCACACAGTTCCACAAATGCATACGAGTACATGAGATGATCAACCAAAGTCTCAGCCTCCAGGCCTCAGCATCAGGACACCATGAAACGTCCAGTCCTAAGTGACAACACACCAGTCCCGTCAATACAAAAACTCTCATATGGAAGAAAACAAAAAGTGAAACAAGAAAACCAAACAAACACAAAAAAAAAACACTACACTGATTCCACTCCGTCCCCCACCATACCGGGGCCCTTCAGTACTTTTTGCACAACCTTCCTCAACCTGTATAAATCTGTGTCAACAAAACGACCTTCTCCTTTAAACCTCATATGTTTCTTTGCATTCAAAACAAACAAATCCATATCTAAAAAAAAATTTCCACCTCCACCCCCTTCCTGTTCTTTGTCACCTGTAAAAACAGTTTCATCGCACCCAAAGAATAGGCAGCACCCTCTGAAGAATCATCGCTCCCATATTCCTCACTGTCATCAAAATACATCCCTTGTGTACCCTGTGTGCTGCCGATTTCTTCCGACACACCTGGCTTCTTAGCTCGTGATCTTGACAACCCAATTACTCCACCCTTTCTCTTCTGCCTAAACAGCTCTACCCCCCGTCCCCCTCTTCCATATCAATATCCTCCACTCCCTCCACCCTGACCCCCACAACTGAGTCCTCTGACCCTGCTCCCTCAATAGCTACAGCCCCCCCAGGCACACTCCCCTCATCCGAAAAACTCCCTGCCACCACCCCCCCCCCTCATCTTCATCCCCTTTTCCTGTCCCTTGCGTCTCACAGAACCACCCTCCACCTCCGCAATCCTTCCTGCCACGACCCCCCCCCCCCTCATTTCCATCCCCAGCAACTTTCCGCAGTACATCAACAGGACCACTTGCCCATATATTACAACAGGTCCCCTTGCCACCTCTGCAATCCCTCCTTCCACGACCCCCCCCCCCCCCCCCCCTCATTTTTATCCCCAGCATCTGGCCTCTGTTCTTCAACCGGTCCATCAGTCCCACTAACGTCAACAATTCCACCCCTCACCTGGCTATCCAACACATCCTGGTTTACACAAGCTCCTACTACTACCACCCCCCCCCCCCCCCCACCGTACCATCTCCACCAGTCTTTCCCCGTGTTACAATCCCCGCCGAAAACACCCCCTCCATTCCCTTATCACCTCCATCTGGTACCAAAACCTTCTCAGAAACCTCCCCACCACCCCTCATCCCCTGCCCCCTCCCCCCCTCAACCCCTCGATTCCCACCCCAAGCTGCTCCTCCTTTCGGCCTCGCACTTTCCCCATCATTTCCCCCCCTGCTCGGCCCCTCCCCAGGGCACGCTTGTCTCTGATGCCCCTCTTTTCCACACCCAAAACAGCGCATGTTTTGTGTTGTCGCAAAGATAATGTACTCAAACCCGTCTATTACTACTTTAAAATTAAGATCTAACTCATCATCACATCTGTTCATTACAATGAACGTCTGCCTCCGGTGAGAAACCACATGCTTCAGTTCCGGTGCTCTGAAACCTGAAGAAATTTTTTTCAACGGGGCCACCACCTTTCCAAACCTTGCGAGTTCCCTCAATATCAGATCATCGCTCACCAACGGAGGAACGTTTGCCAATGACACCTTTTTTGCCGGAGTTGTGAGCGGCAACACAGATACAAAAGTACCATGTATGACTAAACCGTCCGTTACCAGTTGAGTAACCTTAGTCAAATCATCCAGAAATATTATAATCCCCCC